>NC_065567.1:41095694-41419835 GCF_022605725.1 Anthonomus grandis grandis
TTTGTTTTGTTGCAACGCATTGCTAAGGTAAACAAAATGTTCAGTTTGAGTTTTTTGTCACTGACATTTGGTGATTAAAATAAATATTTGTTCAATTTGTTTTGGAGTTAGTTTACAATGCCTTAGGTGCACAGCGCGTAAGTATGCAGAAACTCATCAAAATGCCATCGCTAGACTCTACAGGGATCGATTTCCTCTAAGAAACCATCCTAACTCTCGAGTATTTCCTGTTGTTTACAGAGCGTATTGCGACGGAAAAAGAAAGTTCCAGGAGATCTAGGAAGAGCTCATTAATATAATGATGAGGTAATCTTAGATGAAGTGCATGAAAATCCATTAATTTCAATAAGAGCTATACAACGACGAACGGGAATTTCAAAAACTACTGTGCATCCATTAAGAAGATACCAAAGGTACCCATTTCATGTTTCAAGAGTACACGCTCTTCTTCCAGCTATTTTGTCAAGATATGCTGAGAAGAATGTGTGCAGATCCAGACTTTTTTCACAGCATTCTGAGTGAGTCAGCATTTGGAGTGACGAATCCTCATGTCTACGTTTCGGAATTTTCAACATCCATAATGTACATGACTGGGCAATGGAAAATCCAGAATTTGCTATTCAGCAGGATAAATTTCAGTACCAGTTTAAAATTAACCTTTGGACGGGAATAGCCAACAACAGAGTAATTGGTCCAGTCGAAATTCCCGATAATTTTAACGGAGTAGCTTATTTGGAGCTCCTTTAAAAGTCAACTGCCAATTCTGCTAGAAAATGTACCTTTAGAGGTGAGAGGGAGAATGAGGTGGTTCGAGAATGACGGTTGTCCTGTTCATTATGCTGCATTGATTCGACAACATTTGGATAATACGTTCCCTGGAAGATGGATAGAGCGCTTGGATCCTATTCTTTGGTCACCACGTTCCCCAGATTTGAATCCTTTAGATTTTTTTTTTACTGGGGTTGGTTAAAATAGATTGTTTAAGAAGAGGGGTTAATACAAGAGAGGAACTAAAAGAAAGAATACTTGAGGCGGCACGAGAAACGAATCAAGCAGTACCTCTGTGTTGATTAAAAAAACATTTTGTAAAAAGATAAAGAGAACACTTGGTGAAAATTTATTGTAGGCCTCATCCCTAGGAACAATAAAAATTCAATTATTTGATTATTTTTGTAGCTTTGTTTTCTAGCTTTTGTTTTTTAGGCATAAGTTTTGAAGCTTTTGTTTTTAAGGCATTAAAAAAAAGATCTGATTTTTAATGCAAATGTAGGTTTTAGTGATAGTTTTTCGTACTATTATGTGTTTCTAAAAGAATGTTTCGTAGTATATCATAAAGCATAACTTTTAACAACAAGAGAAGACACCTGCATATTTTTTCACCGCTTTGAAATTAGAATGAAACAGTTTTTAAACTGATGGTCACGATAAAATATTCATTATTTCTCTTACAGTATAAGAGCAAAACAAATAGTAATTAAGTGAAAAAACAATAAACTCCCTGTATTATTTCCACAATAAAGGAGAACTTTTAAAAAAAAATTAAAATTCGCTTCTAACTCGAAAACTCGTAAATATTTCACTAAGGTTATATTCACATATTTCGATAGCCCATCATAAGAAGACCTAACTCCAGTTAAAATGTTTTGCAAGTTCAATGAGACACTCTGTATATAGGATGGCATTTTACAGTATTAAATCTTTCAAAAAAATTAATAAGATACTTTGGCATTTGCACATGCAACCATTGGAGGTATGTTATAGTTTAAAAATACCTTTAAAATTTACTTAATGCAAATTCCAATAGTTTTATGTACTTTAAAAAAATATATAACTTACCCGATTAAAACAAAAATACTAATTGCAAGCAAGCAATAATTGCTTTGGTAATAGAGTAAGTTACTTGTCACTCTATTGCCCCATTTCTCTAAATCTTGGAAGTTTGGGATTTGAAACCTTGCAGAGTCTAATAAAAAGTCATCCAGTGGCCTCAGAGGGACTATTGTCACACTCTCTCCTCCTTTCTTACTCATTATTTATATCCTAGGAAAAAAATAATTATTAAAAAAGTTGTTACTATGTAGAAACAAAAATAGACAATTAAGGAAATTAGGTAGATGATAATGATAAATTGTAAGTGTATAATATGTCCCATAAGAGATTGTATGCATGATGCAACCACAAATCTTAACCCTAGGACTGTTCGCAATTGAGTCTAAAAAATAAACATTACAAAAAGTACCTAAAAAAATATTTTACAAACAGGATTCAAATGATTTGTTGTTTCCTACAAACTGATTTTTATCTAAAACTAATTTTAGATAAATGAGTATTTTAGTTAATTTTTTTAAATATGGTCTATAAAAAATATCTGGTTTCAACATTATCTACTCATCTTAGTGTTTAGAGATGAGTTAAACTTACTTAAATCCCATAGTGGGATGGACAATCCTATCATCGAAAATTTGAATTAGCGTGAATCATAGTGAGATTCTTGGTGATATGCAGGATAGAGCTGTTATATATCTAAGAATATCCTACTTCATATGTTCCAGAAAGCAAATATTGAGACACTAAGGCAAAAATTGACCTTTATAAGAAATACGTTTTAGATTTTTTTAATAATATAGAAGTTAATTTCGCCAATTTTACGGTCTTCGGAATTGGTGAGACTAATATGAATGGGGTCCAAGACCATTAAAGGTGGTTCCATTTAATAGTAGAGCCTCCTTAGTTTCTAAGAAATTTTTGCCTATAAGATAATCCTTTGAAGGGGAAAACGGACTCTGCTTAAACAAGCTCATGAGGAACTTGCTGCTCATTCATTTAATGAATATGACATTTATATTCAATATGTAAGAGGCATAACCAAGTTTATAGTAAGAATTTTACCAATACTAACTGTGTTATATAAACATAGGAAGGCTGAGAAACAAATTAGATAAATTAAATGATATTTTCTAACAGAAACTTATATGACAATGAGACACAGTTCTTTAATATTGAAAGCTTTTTAGGGATTCACAATTGTAGAAGCATAAGAGGGGAAGGTACAAGTATCTACATAAAAAGCAATTTAAATCTTACCATAGATGATATGGTTGTAGAAACAGTATGGCTTTAGGAACAATAAATCTACAACCTTAGCAATAGATGGTTTAGTTGGGTATGTCGCAGAGGGTTTGGATAAGGGGCTGGACACCTATGCCTCATTTTTTGATTTGACAAAGGGCTTTCATTGTGTTGCTTTTGAAATACTACTGCAAAACTATCATTTTTTTTAATTTCTGTCCTGATAGCACAGCCTTTGTCAAGTCATATTTATCTGATTTTTGTTATAATGGGGAAATTTCTAAAAAACTAAAAATCAAACATGGTCCCCCAAGGTTCAGTTTTGGGCCCACTACTGTTCCTTATTTATATCAACAATCTGCCTAAGTAACATTGTTACTGATAATCAGACGGAAATACAAAATTGGTCCTTTACAAAGAAACTTAGTCTCAACCACTCAAAGGCGCAGAAACTAAACTTCTCATTCGATCCTTCAACCCGATCTTCCTTAGTGCAGTGTTATGCATTTAAAGTAGTGCCGTGTCAAACTCAGATTTTTTTTTACAATATTAAAGGGATGACCAAAGGTAACCCTTAAGTGTGTTTTAATGTAGCTTCTGCCTTTCCCGGGATGAAATTCAACCTATGGTTGTGGTTCTTCGAAGTAAGTGTAGAATCAGTTACGCGGTTTTACGTGGTGTAACATAAAGTGTTGGGCTCCCCTTAGATGTTGGGGATTCAGGAAATCGTAGCGCTCCAGGCATACTTACATTTCCATGTACTTATATTTTACGGTTTCTGAGTTATATCATTAAGAACATTGATACTTATACAGCACATCAAACCCATACATGATTATCCTACTCATTATAATGCCAATTTTATGCCACACTATCACAGACTCGCTAGAGCAAGCAGTGGCAGTGATTACGATGCTGTACAGCTGTACAATGTTCTACCACCCTATGTCAGGCAACTATCAGGAAGGCTTTTTATAAAAAGAACTAAAAATTCTCATTTCAAAGTGATTTTATTCTCTCGAGTACCTTGAGTTACCTTTAATAATTTTAAGGATTCTAATGTCTTATCTAGTATTTGTTTATTTATTATGTTTATATTTGTTATATACAAAATGTGTTTGAGTAATACCCTGTATTTATGTTATTATGAGTTTTGAGACTATAATTAGTACTAATCCTGTATTATTTTGTGCAATTATTACCAATAAATCTATCTCGATGCCAATTTTATGAATTTAGACGAGTGCAATATACTATTAGTAACCTTAACAAAAGCATTTGCAGTGTACAAAAGCATTTACAGACAACCAAACAGTAACATTCAAGTATTTCTTAGAGAAATAGAAAAATAATAGAGATGAAAAAACAAATGTCTAATAATAGGTGCCATAAATCTAAATCTGTTACAAGAAACAACTATATCTACAAGTAATGTTACTAAAAATACTACCCAAAGCAGCTCAATAATATACCATGTGATAATAAATAAATACTTACAATGCTAAATATCTTTTATCACCTTAGAGCATCGAAATAATGAAGATCAATTTAAATAGTAAAATTGAGAAATTTATAAAAAAACAAATTAATAAAAAGACAAAACTTGATAAAGAAAAAGGGATAAAATTGGGAGAGCAAAAAATGGTGCAGAACCCAAACCCTAGAAATTACTGGAAACTCAAAACAAAATGCTCTAAGCAACATACTTTCAATATTAGTACTAAAATTAAGTGGGTTACATGTCAGATGTAAAAGACCTCCTAACAAGCACACAGAAAAAACATTTAAAAGCATTTAAAAAAAAATATATGTTTAAATAAAGCTGGAAGAAGTCAGTGGAGACTAAAAAAACTTATAGGAGAGTATTAAATGATCTCTACAAAAAAAACAATATACCACAAATAAAACAAATTATACATCAAAATGGACAAAACATAAATAATCCGAAGTGTATAACTCAAGAAGTAAATAAACATTTTACTAATGTAGAAAAAAACTCTCAATAAAAATTGAAAACCCAAAAAATGTAAAATTTAAGGAAGAAGAAACAAAAAATAGGATATTTTTAGAGTAGACAGGCAAAAACGAAATTCAAAAAAATGATGTCGGAGCTAAAATAAAATAGTACTCCAAGCATAGACCAAATCGCTACTAGGGATATAAAAATCTTGTGAATATTCTAGGAGAAACATTAGAACAAATGATAAATAATACTTTACACACAGGAATAAATCCAGAGGAGGATCATCCTGACATACAAATGTGACAAAGATGAAGAGCTAAACAACTACAGACTGATATTCCATTAAGTACACTTTCAAGGGTCAGGAGGATAAAGTTCATAGAAACTTTAAATTTGATAACAAACAGTATGGATTTCAAAAACAAAGCAATACGAAAGTATTGCTTTGTTTTTGAAATCCAGTGCAGTATCAGATGTTCTGGAATATATCTTAAATAAGATAGATCAATAAAGGTATGTAGTGGTAATTTTTAAAGAAACTTTTGACATTTGATGGTTGATATACAATTATTACTTGAAAATTGATAAGAATGAGATTTAGAGGATCGTCTGAAAGTTTAATAGGGGCATTATTAGTTGGCAGGACACATTACACAATAGTGAATTATAATAGCATTAATGGACAGTTTATTTCATTAATCATTACTTTGTGACCAAACCTAGCTAACCTATTGCACTGAATTTTGAGACTGTTTGATTTATAATTTTAAGTCACTCTTCATAAATCAATGTTGACTTATCAATATTTCATTTAAACATAGAGAAGTTTATAAATTGATGTTGACCTCTTTCAAGTCATTTTATATGTACTTCATAATAAGGTGACAACACTAAACAGCAGTAATGCAAGTGGCTCCTAACCAGGTAAAAAATATAAATTTTTAAAAACTTGTAATATTTTGAAATCCCTACAAGATCTAGTAATAAATATTTTAAAAGCTTTGCCAATAATATGACCCATATGATCAGTGAATCTAAATTAAGAATCGAACGACACAATAAGATCTTATATGAGATTTATCTCAATATTATTTAGTTTATATGGAAATTTGATCTGGTTCGATTTTGTTTTCTGTTCACCAGTTCTGTGATTCAGAAATATCTGCCTACAGTGATTCTCATTGGACATCATTTTAAAACACTTTAGATAATTTGCAAATTGTAAGCATAATAAATTTTTTAAATAATTTGGGTATCATTAACAAACAACTCAAAGAGAAATGGAACCATATGTGATCCTCGGGATACACCAGTGGTAACTTCTATCTCTCTTGATTAATATCCACCTATTTCCACAATTTGTTTTCATTCTGTTAAATTGCTGTAGAACCAAGATAATAATGCATCACTTACACCTTAGGACCTTAATAATTTGTCAAGCAAGATATTGTAGTTGACTTTGCCAAAGGATTTTTTAAAATCAAGAAAAATTATGTCACCCTGGACCTTACCATCTAAGGCATTAGCAACATAGATTAGAAAAATTGCGAAATTAGTTTGGCAAGATCAACCTTTATAAAAACTCAGATTTTCTGAAATTTATTGCAAAAGGTTGCCATCAATTCATCATTTACAATTGATTAAAATATTTTCACCATAATATTCAGACCACAGATTGGCCTGTAATTTGTAATATGAGATCTATCGCCTTTAAATGATGGTGTTACATTGGCAATTTTTCATATTTGTAGAAATATCTTAGTTCTAAGAGAGTAATTGTAAATGTAAAAAAGTGGATATGATAATATAGGATTACAATTTTTTTTAAATACAGGTGGAATGTTTTCCGGACCAGAACCTTTATTTATCTCTAGATCAATTATCTTTTTAAAAACTACATCACTGTTAATTTCAATATCTGAAATGCATTGATTAAAATTAAATTTCAGGTTTTCAGCTGGTACCAGAAAAGAATTATCAATTGGCAAATCATATACAGACTCAAGACAGTCTGCAATGATCAATAATGCAAAAATTTGTTAAACATCCAAATTTCATTTTCTTAGGTTATCCTACCACATTACATCTTGATTTTACAAAAGACCAAACACATTTGACTTTTTTCAAAGTATTATGTTGCGTAAATGTTAAAAAATTTTCATAATCGAGATCAATAGATTTAATAGAGACCTTGAATTACTTGGGTTCAAATTCAAAAATTTGGAATTTCAAAATGTGCATACAATATTTTTATTATATATTTTACTTTAGTCTTTTATGAGTTTAATATTTGGGAAATTCTGTACAAAAGGAAAGAAAGTCTCTTCAGCACTGTCAGCTGGCTATAGCTGCATATAATACTGCAATATTATGCAATATAGCACAACATAGACAACACAGCAAATACTTATAATTCCTTAGAACAAAATTCTAAATAATCTAGCATTGGTTGAATTGAAGTTCAACCTCACCATAGCTCTCATATGTTTATAGTAAAGTGTACCAAAATGTACAACCCATGTATCTTAAAGATGATTATTGTTATTGTAGTGACATACAGGATAATTTTCTTTTTCTTCATACAGAAGACTTTCAGTTGGTTTTAATGATTCACACGAATATTAGAAATAATTAATTTAGAGTTATATTTGTATAAAAAGGAAAAAAGTTTCTATGGTCTATGGTATAGGTTATAGGTAGGATAAAGATACTTACTGTGGAGTTGGTTTTCGGCAAAAATGATCTTCGAGTTACTCGTAAAATATGTTGATTTTCTCAACACTTAAGCAATTAGAACTCTGTTGCTGTTATTCTTCAGTGCTCTCAAGTAAGAATTGATATATAGATATGATAAACCATACATAACATAATAGTTATTTATAAAGTGTGTGTCAACTGTGAACTGTGAACCACCTTAACTTGGACCACCAGCTCCTTATCCGAGAACGCAGCAGTTGTAGCGAAAATACATCTACGGCAAGAATATATGACAAGGACTCATTCAAGAAGACCGAAGAGAGGAGAGATATCTTGCGTGTGCTGAATGGACCCATTCCTGTATGGCAAGTTCGCTATCCCTACAATGCCATTCTGGGACTGGGGTTTGCGCAGTCGCGTAGTGCGCAACGCCTGCCTGGTAAATGTAAATAAAAATAAACACGTTAACAAGCGCGAAACATACAGAGTTCGTCCTGCGTTGAGTGCAGACCACCTGCACTTAACGTCGGAGTGTTCTCTGAACCAGTTTCGCTGTACCGAGTGTACCAGTGCGGCCGACAGTGGCGGCTCGTGGGAATAGGCAGGGTAGGCCGGGCCTACCCTAAAATTTTGAGCATACAAAATACAAAAATAAAATTTTAAAAATATTTTATTTTAATTAAATATCATGTTAACACACCAATTTATTTATTATCTTAACCCGCAAATATATTTTATTTAACGCAAAAAGCCTTAAATCGCTTAAACGCACTTAAAAAACCACTAATAGGCCCGAACGAATCTGGCCGACCCCATCCACAATATATCCCTATAGAAAAATCGCGCGACGCTGGTCAACGCGTCGGAGGATGGATTTTATATGCGCGCTTACGGAAGTCATTTAGGCCCGACACGAGGTGGCCTGCGTTTGTTTTCGCGGTTGAATGTTTGTTTTTAGCGGAAAAATTTATCGATTTGTACTTGAATTTGTTCTTAATTTGCTAATTCGTAATTTGAGGGTTCGTGGTTGAATGTTTTCGTGAATTAAAAAGTTGTAGTGTTTTTAATTTAAAAGTTGTAGACATTGGTAAAATGAAGTTGGTGAAGAACCTAATAATTAAATCCAGAAATTTGCAATGTTTTTACAAGGCTTTTGCCTATTACGTTTTTTTTTTAATTTAACACTAGTTGGTTGTGTAATTAAGATAAAGGCGTAAGAGGCCAAAGCCTTTTATTAGGTCTTTATTTTAAATTTTTATTTAAAAATTAAAGGCTAAGTTTGAGGACTTAAATATTACTTTTTTTGGAATGGTAAGATAATACAATAGACAAAAATGAGTTTATCTGAGCCTGAAGTTTTACCAAGTTACAGTACTAGTACCAATAATGTTATGTTGGCACTTGGCAGTGGATTGGACATTATTGTTTCGTTGTTGGAATTACCATTGGCTAAAAGACCTGAGGCTGAAAGACGAAAAATTATTTTGAGTGACAGGCCTATTCCAAAACTGTGTATTGACCAAAAAGATGGGAAAAAAGTACGTGCTTTTAATATCTCCTGGTATGATGTGTATAAATGGCTGTGTGGAAGTTGTATTACGAAGAAACTGTATTGTTGGCCATGTTTGTTGCTTTCGAATAAAAAGTGTGTATGGAATTGTGAAGGATACTCCAATTTAAAAAATATATCTGCATCGCTTAAGAAACATTCAACTTGTAAAGAGCATTTAAGTAGTTCTTTGTCCTTTAAGGATGTACAAAAAAGGGAGTTTTCTGTTCGTGACTTGCTAGACGAACAGTCGAAAATTTCAAAAGTCAAGTATAATGCTGAAGTTAAAATAAACCGAGAAATTATTAAAAAATTAATTGCTTTAACTTGTACTTTAGCTAAACAGGAACTGGCTTTTCGTGGCCACGATGAGTAAGATGACTCTCTAAATCCTGGAAATTTCAAAGCAATTTGGGAATTAATGTTAAATTCAAATCCAGAACTAAAAGATCACTGGCAAAAAAAGACTTATTTTAGAGGCCTCTCAAAAACGATACAAAATGAATTCATTGACCTGATTAAAGACGAAATTTCCATTTTTATTCAAAATGCCATCATTAATTCCCCATTTTTTGCATGTATTGTTGATGAAACAACCGATATAACTGAAAAGGCACAGTGTTCAATTGTATGCAGGTTAGTAGATGCAAAAGGCATAGTTCAAGAATATTTCTTAGGATTCTTTGATTTAGGGGAAGATCGAAATGCTCCAGCGTTACGCGATTTACTGTTTAGTGTGATTGGTAAATTTGACTGTAAAGCGAAACTAATTGCTCAAACCTATGATGGAGCTAGTGTTATGTCGGGCCAACTAAACGGACTACAAAAATTAGTAAAAGACTCTGCACCATTAGCTATTTTTACCCATTGTTTTGCGCATCGCCTTAATTTAGTTTTACAGCAAAGTTGCTCCAATATTACGGCAGTAAAAATATTTTTTTCGACTCTTCAAGGAATTTCCGCTTATTTTCACCAATCCTCCAAAAGATCCCATTTCTTAAATAAATTTGTCGGAAAACGAATTCCTACAAATAGCGAAGTGAGATGGAACTCGAATGCTAAAGTGTTAAATGCGGTATTACAGGAGAGAAAAAAATTAATTGAAGTATTTCAGGAGATAATGAATTGTCCAGAATCAAATGCGAAATCAATTAGGCAGGCAGATGGGTTTAAAAGAAAACTGGATGATCTGGAATTCGTATTTTTATTAAACGTTTTTAGCGACATATTTCAACAAACAGAGCTCTTATACAATGTGTTACAGAAAAAAAATAATGACATCCAGTTTTGTAACCGTTCCGTTTCCAGATGTCTTGAAGTGTTAAAAAGCTGGAGAAATGACCTGACCTTTTCTAAGCATATTAACGTTGCTGTTAGCGAGACAAATACAGAACTTACCTTAAATCGTAATGAACTTGGTGGTTTACCCAAAAATGATATTAATCAAAGCACTTTGGATAAAGCCAAAACTAAATTTAGACGAATATTTTTTGAAATTTTGGACAATAATATAACTCAATTAGAGCAACGTTTTTCGGACTATAGCAAGTTTCAATTTCTGCAGTTGGGTGATACTAAAAAATTTTCAGAATATGGAGGAGTATTTCCGCAAAAACCATTGGACTCGTTAATAAATACTTATGGAGCACTTTTTGATAAATCATTATTGAAAACAGAACTAGAAACCATTTTCTCACCAATACACCGTGAACAATTTTACGATAAAAGTTTGTTGGGTCTAATTAAAAGTATGCATGATAACGACACAAATGAAATTCTTCCTGAAAGTTACAAGTTGTTCTGTTTACTAGCTACAATACCTGCAACCAGTGCTTCAGTTGAAAGGACTTTTTCTACGTTAAAGCGAATAAAAACATCTTTGCGGAACACAATGACTCAAAATCGGCTTTCATCCTTATCTATTTTATCAATCCAAAAGGACATTCTCGCTCAATTAGTG
Organism: Anthonomus grandis grandis; assembly: GCF_022605725.1. Taxonomy (NCBI): domain Eukaryota; kingdom Metazoa; phylum Arthropoda; class Insecta; order Coleoptera; family Curculionidae; genus Anthonomus; species Anthonomus grandis. The sequence continues at coordinate 41,106,933 of NC_065567.1, forward strand.
GAAACTGGGGACACATTTTACGATAGGGTAATTGACAAATTTGCACGAAACAAAGATAGAAGAATGAACTTGCTTTATAGGTAATAAAACTCAAAACTGATAATTTGTTTGTGTTCAAAATACTTTAAATGACTCCTTCTTTCTGTGCCATTTTTAGTAGTTACTTGTTACTTTTATGTACGTAGGTAACAATAAATGTACATATTAAGCTTAACTACTGTCGTTTCGTTTCATAGTGTCCCCCTTTTTAGTTCTCCAGTTCTCCCAAATTTTTTAAATTTGATAGAAAAAAAAAAGTTTTTTTTTTGGAAAAAATTCTTAGAGTTAATGTTTCAAATGTATAATTGATGTATACTTGACAACACCGGCCTATTATATGATTCTTCGGGCTTCATCGTGAGTGGGCACTCCTGCTATGGCCTACCCAAAATTTAACCCCACGAGCCGCCACTGGCGACCGACCCCGCTGTCCTTCTGCCCGACAATTGAGTCAACCATGGCTCACAAGCTCGACGAACACTCTTCCTTCCTGTTGGAGGACGATGAGGACTTCTGTAACATGGACGAGGAAGAGGAAACACCCCAAGACGAGGCCGAAAAGAAAACGGACCTAGCTATCCTTCAATCCACCCCTTCAAACCAAGAAGAGCTAACCTACTACTACGTTGTCCTTATGATGCGTAGTGCCAAAAGGAGGCACGAGAAGAAAATGAATGAACTCCGCCGAGTCTTCCACCAGGCGACCAGGGCACTTAAGAACCGGATAAAGGCTCTCGAATCCGCCCTGCAGTCCACTTTCGCTGCGGTACAGGCCAGTACCACAGTCGAAGCCCCCCCTGCCGCCCTGGAACCGCCTGTGGAGTTAATCAAAATGGCCGAACTCCCAGCAGGAGCCTAGCTCCTGCCCTGTGACTCCAGCTGGTCTCCAGGACGAAGACGACGGGTTGGAACCCGTCGTCAGCAGGAGGAAGAGGAGGGAGACGTCAGACCCGGAGACGGTCCCGAGGAAGATGCCAACCTTCGCGCCACCCGACCAAGCTCCCTCTACCTCTAGGGCTGGGTTCAGGAACACTCCTCCTGAGCCCAGACCCGAGCCGGTTCCACCGACCCGCAGGACCCCTCCGATCGTCATAAGGGAAAAAACAAAATTCGAGGCAGTCGCCGCCGCCCTGAAGTCAAAAGGAGTGCAACATGGCCATGTTGTTAATACTCGCGACGAAATAAAAATCCTCCCTCAGACCATCACGGACTACAGAGTTACCCAGGACTATCTGAACTCCACAAAAGTGCCGTTCCACTTTTTCTCCCTACCAGAGCAGAGAAGACTGTACATCATCCTCCGAGGTCCCTTCGAGCATTGGTCGGCCGAAAGCATTCTGGAGGACCTAAGAAAGCTAGGCTTACACCATCACTCAGCGGCACGGTACTTCAACAGGAAAGGCAGCTCTCACCACTGGTCCTGGTGCAGCTCCCGAGAGAAGAAAAGTCGCTCACGGAGCTGCGCGGCGTGAAGATAAGGGTAGAAGCCCAAAGAAATAAAGGAAGAAAAAATATGAGAATACAGTGCCACAGGTGCCAGCTCCATTGAAACGTGTGAACCATTGAACACAAGTGCGTGAAGTGTGGCCAACTTCACGCCACCGCCGAGTGCACCAAACCACGCGACCAGCCGGCCACATATGCCAACTGTGGAGGCCCTCATACCGCCAACTACCTGGCATGAATCTTTTAGATTAACCTGAAAAAATATTCTTTTAAATAAATATCAGTTTCATAGTAAAAGCGCGAAACATGCGGACGGCGAACATGTGGCAGCGGGAGGGACAGAGAAATGAGGGAGGAAAAGAGAAAGACGATGAGACACGTACGAGAGCGGGGAAAACAAGCTTGTTGCACTAGATTGGGCTCCAGCGCGATGCATGGGGCAAGTATAGGAGATATCTCTCCTCCCTCCAGTCTTCTTGATGATCGCCATCCAAGAAGACTGGAGGGTGCAGACCAAGAGGGAGATGTATGCACAAAAGCGTGCAAGTAGTATTATAATTTAAAATCTTTGTAATTTGTATTTGTATCTTTGTAATCTTTATCTCTGCTAGATTATACCAGACCAGAAATGTTCTATGATTTGACTGATGTAAAAACTCTTTGCGAGTCAATCAATGTCCCAAATGTAGAAACAAACATAGCACTAGTATCTCAGTTTACTACCAAAACCCCCAACGATTAAGAACTAAACTGTATTGCCAACTTCATAGTGGCATTCATGATGCTAAACTTCTTTTTTGTATTCTGGTTTTTCAGAATACAATACATATAATAATCGTTCAGTTAATGCCAACATTTTAAAGAGAGGATTAGAGTTTTGATATCAATTGCAGTGTGCAAAGCATTAAGGAGCAAATACCTTCAGCTTCCTGATAACAGTGTTGAATAGCTCTTTATTTCCGTTGGATTGACTGATAACAACTTTATAATGGAAGCAGTGTATATCTCCTGTAATTCCACCACTCAAATATACTCAACTTATTCTGAAACGCTGGATTTCCTGGTCTTACAGATGCCGAACTCTGGTTTTTATATCATTGGAGATTTTAACTGGAATGCTTGTGTTTCACAGATGGGTTCTATATGCTCTATAGTAGTCTATAGTATCATCCAATATTGCATGACCTAATGGTCACGCAATACTACATCATCTACTTATTAAGCTTGTGGCCGAGTAATGTCCAACACATGCAGTTTTGACAATTTACACGAAATATCGTGATAATTCAAATGTAGTACTTATAATATTTTATTGTTAATTTATTATATCGCATATTACTATGCATGTATATGCCCAATTAGTAGAATAATTCCCCACCCTCTGGAAACAAGCTAAAATTCTGCCATTAGCTAAAGTAAAAAATCCTACGGATTAAAGCGATTTTCGCTCAATATGAATTTTGCCAGTTTTGTTTAAAGTTCTTGAAAAGTGGAGTCGTAGATCAATTTATTCTTGAAAAATATTTTTGTCCTGTAAAACAATCTGTCTCGTTCCAACTATAGATGTTCGACTGCATTTTTGATGTAACCGATGACATTTCCAGATCTTTGGACGAAAACATATCAACAGTGCTTGTTATGTTGGATTACAGCCAAGCTTTCTGCGATTGAGCTTTAGCTTGATGCGAATCTTTCATCTGGCGTTCCACAGGGTAAGTAGTATTTTGGGTCCTCTTCTTTACTCTATTATTCCATTTATACGTGTGAACTTGTTACGTGTTTAAAAAACTGAAAACATTATATTTATCCTGACGACATCCCCATAATTTTTTCCATTGATCTAGAGGGATTCTGATTACGCCTACCATTATTTAAAATTGCCATATGGCCGATCCTTAAGGCATTGTTTATAGCTAAATGCGAAAAAGTCCGTCGCTATGTTTTTTACTAAATATACTTTAAGACAAAACCATCCTAATTGCATTTTTATATCAACCTATTATAATTGGCTTTTAAATGTTCTACTGCGAAACTGTGTTTTTAAGTAACTTCAGAGAGCTTTATTTCTGGAGCTGAAACAAGTTCGGATAAAATATGTTCAGTTTTGTCAGCTTTTTGACTTTCGGAACAAAATGCAGTATCGAGAATTTTTCGTGAATGAGCCTGATCCATGATCTCAAAAAAAGCAAACTGAAACATCTGGCCCTAAAGCTAGCATAGCTAACATTATCTTGTCGGCTGCAGTAAGTAAAGGGATGTTAGAAAGAAATACTCCAAATTGTTGTTAAGCAGCGAAAAGGTGTTTACAGAATCTAACGCCTATACCAAAAGGACTGTCGCAAATCTCTACAGTGGTGTCCACACTATATGTATATTGAGAGCACTAGTAGTACAATGCCGTTACGCTTCCAGGCAGTTCAACATCATTTATTTGGTTGTCTCTGCGGGAGTGTGGATACATTTTTTTTACTCCTTATAATTTAATAAATTTATTTTGGAAATATTTGGATTATACTTAGCAATTATAAAGCCCTTAGATTCTTATTAAAAATTTAGTGGGGAGGTAAGACAAAATCATAACAGCATAAGAAATAACATAATTTATTCAAAGCCCCAAATAAATTTTGAGAACAACAACTCGATCTAATTTCTAGTAAATAAAATTATTAATGTCAATATAGTCACCATCTATGGTTCGAATTAAACAGCAAATCTTAAAAGGTACGCCAAAAATACCCTCACACAACTAAAAGGCCATATTGTGATAATGGGTGACCTTAATGCACATAACCAGGAATGAAGCAGTCATTCAAATAACATAAATGGCAGACAAAAAGGAGAAACGATCAATGAGATGGAACAAATACAAGAATTCAATCGCCGCTTAAAAATCCTGGCCCAATTGACTAATAAATTATTGCTTTAGAACTCCCAAGAAACAATTTGGGAAAGGCTCCTAGATTGTGGAAATAGTGACCATTATCCCACTACAGCCAGAATAAATGACAACTCCACAGCCAACAAGAAAGCTCAACACATAATTCAACACAAACCAACAAGAAAAAATCACAAAGCTGACTGGAAATGCTATCAAGAACATATACAGTTGTGAATAGACAACAAAGACGACACATTAAGATACGAGAACTTAGTCAATATAATTCAAGAATCGGCTGAGTTACGTTAACAAAATTGAAAACTCATAATGGGACCAAGAATGCACACCACAAAAAATGAGAAGACAAACTGTTTTTAATTATAAGAAAGCACTACTATGGAGAAGTTCATTGAAATGAAGCATCAAATTGTTCAAGTCATAAAATCTTATAGTTATTATAGCCCTGTGTGGTACAATTTTTTAATATCTCCTTTGGGGTCATCTAAAATAAAAGTTTCCGTATTGAAACATTTACGCACATAATGTCAAAAATTGATTTAATTTTTGTTTAAAGATTTGTCAAAAAAAAAACGGTCATAAATTTTTATATAAATAAGTTTGCAAACAAAAATTGTGATTTTATTTTTTTTCTCTGCTTTTAGATTATCGATATTCAAAAGGTTATTGCGCATTCATATTTATTTTATACCTTCATTTAACGATCATATCACAACATACCTCTCCATTTGTACAACAGAGGTGGGAGGGCGGTTTTTACCCCCAAATAAAAATAAGTATGAAACAGATACGAAAAAATTTAATCTTCAAAATAAGGGGATCCGTGATTTTTTACTTTTTCAGTAAGTAATTTGTTTATTTAAAACTTAATTTTTTTACTATCTACTTTATGAGGATTTAATACGGTTTCTATTATTTTTTAGGTAATATTTTTATAATGGAAAATAATAACAAAATGTCTCTTATCGCAATTATCGCAAGCTTGCAAACTTAATATATTTGACAATATTTTAAAACGTGACACACGACTGAAATTATTTATATCTCATTTAATAGTTATTTCATGAAAAATAAAAAGTAATTACTTAATTAAATTGAAAAATCGTATATAAGACCATTAATTTTCCTTGAACTGTATCCATTGAATTTTTGATGCTTTTATTACTACAAACATTAAAAATGAGAAGTCTTCAATTGTTATGTGTTGTGGTTGTGTTTATCCAGCTATCACACCAGGTAAGTTTAAAAAATACTTTTACTAGCTTTAAAAAAATCTATTTTTTAAGTGTTGTGGTAGTGACCCAGTTCAATTGTGTTGACTTTTAGGGGGAAGCTGAATAATGGGTCAATTAAAATCCAAGCTCTCCCAAACTTTTTTTCTTGTAAAAGTAACGTTTCGGACTATACTAGGCCTCCTTCAGGGCGAACAGAAAAATTAAAGGCCTTCGCTAGACTGTAAAAAGTGTGATTCCATTTGAGTTATTAGTTTTTCGAATTTGGAACCATAAGGTCTTGTCTGTTAAAAGCCCTAAGGGAATTAAAAAAAAAACAAATTATCAGGTGTAGTTAAGTTTGGTTAGTCGTGGAGTTCTTGGGGTATCATGCTTCAAAGAACCATAATGTATTTATACAGGGTGTTCGGCACATAAACCGACAACATTTTTTGGTATATTTTTGGGGTCATTTGAAAGCTTTTTACCCTAATACCTTGGGTCCTAACCCCAAGAATATGTCAAAAAATTTTGTCGGTTTATGTGCCGAACACCCTGCATAGTCGCGTTGTATGTCGGATCAAAAGCAAAACCGTTATGAAAATCATGTAACTTTAAAATTCAATATGTCAAATATTTGTCAAAATGTATTAATTGCATCCTAAATCAATGTGAAATATGAAATTTGAAGATCAATACGATCCACCGTATTTATATTTTTCTAAAAATTTGCCGAATTTTGCTGGCCGCAATACACAATTTTCCCCGATTAATATGCACATATTCGGAAAGTCCAGAGGTTTTCTGATTAGATGGTATCTTTAATTGACAGCTTCCGGATAGTTTTCATTGAAAATTTAACGAAACTGTGACACCCTTTCAAAAAAAAACAAGCCGAGGCACTTGCTGTAGGCGGCCATATTTCACCCGCATCATTTCACCCTTGTGGTGACGTTTAACGAAAAAAATTAACGAAAATTGACTTTTTTGTACAAGGAAAAAGTCCATTTTCGTTAATTTTTTTGGCGTTCATTTTTCAGGGGCAACCGCAAATGAATAAAACGCGAAAAATTCAAATATCTCAAAAACTATGAATGTAAGAAGAACTCTAATTACACGTAAATAATCGGCTTATTATAGTATTTGATACCTGAAAATATAAATCGTCCAGGTAGCGCCACTAGCAAGTTGTTAAATAAAATATGATATTTGGGTCGGACCTTCATAGGAAAAGGTAATTATTTCTCGTCCTTCTGGTAAATCACAAAAATTTCGTTTATATGACATCTGAAGAAAAATAATAAGGCTTTTTTTATAAACACTTTTTTCCCGAAATAAGTACCGTTTAGCGAAAAATTCCAAAAAACTGAAAATGTCAGAACTCTTTTTCAGTGAGAACAGAATTTTTTTTTTTTTCAAAAAAAAGCTCTAAATATGTCGTTCTTCTTATAAAACTAAGTGTTCGCCGAAATATTTTTTTTTAAATTATTTTTGAGCCTCTGAAGTAGTTTGAATTTTTTTTACTCATTATTGTTCTAAAGATTTATTGTTTTGTTACGGAATGCGATTATACAGGGTGTTTCAGAACTATGGGATCAAACTTCTAGGGGTTGTTCAGTGCAACAGTAGACTCCATTTGAGTATAGGTACCCATGTCCAGAAATGTGTCACTATGCCACTACGGCCCTAAGATGCGTTAAAATTTATAAGAAATATTAATTACCTAAATAGGATCTGATGCATATATTTTTACCTTTTGTATATGATACCATCACAACAATTGTTCAAAATGTCTTACTCCAACCTCAATACACCAATTTAAACGCCGCACATGATTTCGGCGGACTACACTAAAAATTTGATCCTCGTTTTGAATGATTTCAAATGCTGCTGTTATTCGTCCAATTAAGTCTAGCTCTGATTCTACTAGAGTTTCGTAGAATAAAGAATTTACATGTCCCCTCAAGAAAAAATCGAGCGACGGTAATTCGGGTGACCTAGGAGGGCAAGAAACTGCTCCACCTCTGGCAATCCAACGGTGCCCAAACCGCTGAGCCAAATACTCGCGTACTTGTACAGCAAAGTGAGCCGGCGCTCCATCATGCTGAAACCACATTTGCTGTCTAACGTTTAGTGGAACATTTTCAAGGAGTTTTGGGAGAACTTCCTCCAAGAAACGCAGATAAATAGGTCCTGTTAACCGTTCCTGTAGAAGATATGGCCCAATTAAATAATCATCAACAATGCCTGCCCATACGTTGACAGACCAACGATTCTGATGTTTTATTGGAAAATTTACACAAGGATTTTCTTCGTCCCAAACATGGCTATTCCTACTATTAAAAATACCGTCTCTTGTGAAAGAGGGTTCATCGGTCCACAAAACATATCGTAAAAAATTTGGTTGTGCAATGATGTGATCCAGAAGCCATCGACAAAATTCTCTATCGACAAACTCTAGGATGATAATCGGCTGCAGTCATACCTTGAACTTTCTGGAAGTGGTAAGGATGGAGTTTTTACTCGTGTAGTACCCGCCAGACAGAAGCGTTACTCGTATTCATATTCTTAGCGACGTCACGTGTGCTATTTGATGGTTCATCGGCAACTCGCTGAAGCACCTCTTCTTCAAATTCGACCGTTCTTACGGTTCGAGCAACACCAGTTACATGCATCTTGGTCTTAAACATGCCTGTCTCAGCGAGCCGCCGATGAACCGCAACAAACTTTTTGTAGACAGGATGCTGTCGTTCGGGATAACGTCCATGATACAACCGCGATGCTGCTCGTGCATTGCAGTTTGTTGCTCCGTATGCCAAATGCATATCTGCCAATTCTTGATTGGTAAAGTTTTCCATTAGCAATAAATGTTTAAAAATTGTAAGCCATAAAATTTTTAAACATGACATTGAGAATTGACATTGATAAGCGTTGATTTTAAACAATTGTTGTTATGGTATCATGTACAAAAGGTAAAAATAAATGCAGCAGGTCCTATTTAGGTAATTCAGATTTTTTATAAATTTTAACGCGTCTTAGGGCCGTAGTGGCGTAGTGACGCATTTCCGGACATGGGTTCCTATACTCAAATGGATTCTTCTGTTACATTGAACAACCCCCAGAAGTTTGATCCCATTGTTCTGAAACACCCTGTATAATAATAAAATACATTATTTTACCAATACATACCTAATATAGGCCGAAACGTTGCCATTAAAAAAACAGTTTAGAGAGTCTTTTAAAAAATATATGCTTTTAAAAATAAAAGAATCCTGAATAGTTAAAATGTGTAACGTAATAAAACTCCAAAATCTTATAAATATTAATTTCATTTGTAATTGAACAAGATAAAAAAAAGGAATAATAACAATAAGAATGTTACAAGAAATTTGTGTCACATTTTCATACATATTGAAAATTGAATGATAGATATCGAATATGTATGTTTTTTTAAATTTATTTTAAATATATATATTTTTTAAATTTATTAGGCGGCAATTGAAAATAGAATTGTTAATGGTAAAAGAGTGTCTATAGAAGACTATCCGTATCAAGTGGCTTTATTTAAAAAAGAAGTAATAAATGACAAGTTTACATTTGGATGTGGCGGATCCATAATCTCCCAAAAATATATTCTTACTGCTGCTCATTGTGTATCTTTCAAAGGGTAAGATAGTATTATAATATAACTGATCTTAAAATGTAAATTCATAAATTCAATTAATTATTTTAGGGAAAATATACCTGCTGAACATATTTTTCTTATGGTAGGAAAATCAAGTGTAGCTAATTTTGATGAACAGTCGGCATTCAAGTCTAATAAAATAATAGTACATCCGAATTACAAAAGTACATCAGTGACAAGTGATATTGCCATAATAAATCTTAAAGACCCTATAAAATATTCTAGCAGAATAAAACCAATCAGGTAACATTATGGTATTTAAATTTATTTCCAAAATCATTTTGTTATATGATGAGGATGATTGACTACCGATGGTACGTTAGCCGTTTATGGAAAAGAGAACGTAGCATTTTTAAGAAAATTTGGTAGCTGTGGTAAGAGACAAATGATCTATCAGTCTAAAATATTTTCAGCATTGCCGCTTATATAGAAAAAAAGCTTTGATTTTTTAAATGGAATACCCTATATATTTTTAGATATTTTAATTTTCTGTTTTGTTAGGAGTCTTTTTTACTGATACTTCCCTATACCTATCTCTAGAGTTTATCGTGTTTTTTGTTAAAAACCATGGGATAACTAATTGTTTATTTCTCAGCTAATATTTTTAATATCACTTTGAGAGACCATCTTAATTAACTTTCTATACCCTAATTTAATCAGCATTATAAATAGATATTATAAATATATAGATTCCTTACGTCAAAATAATGTGATTGAGGTCGACTTGCCTTATCCTAACTTTAATAGTAGGTAACTGAAATACGGGGTATTATTTGATTTATCATTTTTTTCTCATAGGTTCTGAACCAAATGACATACTGACATGAAATTTAGAACATACGAGTCTTATAAAAAGAAAAATAAAATTTCGTATACAGTTTTCATGTTTTCGGTAGAGGCCGCTTGTTGCGTTAGTTTTTACTTTTTAAATCCCCTAATTTTTTTGCAGATTCGTATATTAGTTTGAAAAGTATCAAAAGAATGTCCTTTTTTAATATTACATAGAAAATGTATACCTTATTAAAGTCGCTAGGAGCAACCATTTTCGGAATAATTGCACTTTTAGGTTTTCATAACTTGCGAATGACTTAAATTTACTAGATTTTTGGCAATGCAATCCTAAATAAAATAAAATTAATACCTAAGTTTATTGATATTTATGTAAAATTAGAATAGTTACTAAATAAAAAAAAGATATTACGACTTTTTTGTTAATTCTTATATCATAACCAAAGTAAATGATATTTATTTTTTTATATTTTATTTTCAAACAAATATACCAAAAACAATAATAAACAAAGAAACATACAAATAACGCTACTGTAAAAACTGTTCAAAATGCCCTCTATTTAAATTATATATGCATTTTGAAATACGTTTAACAAATGACTGCCGTATCTTAAAAAGAAGATCCTCATTATTTTTTAACATATTTACAGAATTTACAATTTTTTAATTTAGTTCATTTAAATTATTTATAGGACTATCATATACAATTCATTTCAAATATTCCCAGTTTAAGTCTGGACTACGCGCAGGCCAAAACAAAGGCCCTCCACGGCTAATCCAACGTTCGGGATTTTGTTCGTCAAGGTACTTGCGTACCTGTCAAGAAAAATGCACTGGCGCCCCACCTTGCATAAAATACATGTTCTGTCTAACATTTACTTAATGGTAGATCTTCCAAAAAAACCTCCAAGTTCATTTCGTGAGAAATTTAAGTACGAGTCTCCGTTCAAATTAGGTGATAGTTCATGGGGGCCTATTATATGGTTTCCAGTAATACTACACCAAATGCGATACTACACCTAAATTCATGCGACTGACAACAAAATGGGGGTTTTCAGTATCTCGCATATGAGCATTTCTAAAGTTAAAAATTCTAAATACGCCGCGTCTAGTAAATGTAGCCTCGTCTGTGAATAACACTCTGCTAATAAGCATTGGATTTTCGTTTTGCATGCGGTCCATTAAAATGTACTTGCGCATGTTTACGCGCAAGCATATCACGTATCTCCAAATTGGTAAACAATTCCTGGCCAATCAAAAGTACTTATGATTAAAATAAGTGAGATAAAGCTAAAAAGAAGAAAAACCGAAGACACTTCACCTGGTTCGAGCAATATCCCACCAGTTGAAGGGAATTAACTAGTGAATTTCCTAGAAGGTGTGATAAATGATGGTGATGATATTGTGCTAAATAGAATTTTGCGGCCATTTTGTACAGAACTGACTTTTCCATAACCCATAGATAAAGTTGGAGAAAGGTTAAAGAAATCAGGGTATGGAAAGTTAATCAAGTTGGTCTCTTAAAGTAATGTTTACATTGTAAGTTTCTTAGGAACTTAAATAACTAATTAGTTATCCTTTCGGTTTTAACAAAAACCGCTAAAGATGGGTATAGGGAAGTATGATTATAAAAAGACTCAAAACGAAACAGGGAATCAAAATTTTTTAAAATATATAAGATGCCAATAAAAACATCAAAAAAGTTGCCGTTTTTCTATATAAACGGCAACGCTGAAGTGCTGAAAATATTTTAGATCGATAGCTACCAAATTTTCCTAAAAATGCTACATTCTATTTTCCATATACGACTACTGTACCATCAGTGGTCAATCACCCTGTATCATATCTCTTCGGTTTACAGGTTACCAAATCAAAATGCATTAGATTCATCCTATTATGGTAAGATCGCTGTAGCAACTGGATATGGCTTATTATATAATAATACAAAGACTACAGATTTACACGCTGTTAACCTTACAATGCCGAAGTCTAGAGGCTTGCATTGTGATGCTACAGATATTTGTATCCCACCACAGGAAAATCAAAGGTAACGAAAATCAAATGTGGGATGAGATATTTATAAATCAAGGTAATCTAAAGTTGTGGTGACAAAAGCCTAAAGAATGAAATAAATATTTTCCTAAAATTCACACGTACATTCCATTGTTTCAAATAGATAATAGACGAGACTGCTATCTTCAACATAAGAAAATAAACGCGTTGTATTAGCCGCCCTTGTTCCCTATCATTCTTATAAGTTTTCTGCTGATGGAGAGATTAATTGATCGGTAACTAAAAGAAAGCACCTTCGTTGGAAGACCACTGCATACGCCTACCAGACGGGCAAATCCACGGACTGCTGGCTCTGGGAAATGGTAAAGACTGCCTGGGTATGTTTCTAGATATTGAATGAGCCTTTGTCCTTGCCAAGCACTCAAATGTCATGGCTTGGAATCATTGGTGAGATGGATAGTTTTGATGAGATTTCGCAGCGATATGTATCTGCCCAAGTTACCAGCGAGGTTGTCAAAACGTTGCTGGCTAGGGGCTCGCCATAGGGAAGAGTATTATTCCAAACCCTGTGGTGCCTATTAGTCGACAGCGTAATCAATTATTTAAACAGGGTGGCTTATACACGCAGACCTACGCTGACCACCTGGTAATCCAAGATAGCCCGATAATGAGGGCCTTGCTTATAGTGGAGAAATGGCGCCTCTCGGAGGTCTCAGGATCATTAGACTCTAAATTCTTCTGGTACGATCATGCATACATCAGAAATAATGAGGGGACCTGCCGACTTTGGACCTGCAGGAGGGCTTTCCGTAGAATCTGGGATCTGTTCTTGAAGATCCTTCGCTGAATTTACTAATCTATTGTCAGACCACTTTTCATGCACGTTCGTGAGATCACATATCGTTTGGTGACTCTGTATGGGGAAAACAAAAATTCGGACTCAACTGGATACACTCCAACGCCTCGGATGCCTAAGCACCATGGGTTGCATGCGAACGGCCCTAAAATGTCCTCTCCTTCTGATCTGCAGTGTTTATATGGCACCTGAGATAATAAGTTGTAACAATGAAATGTTTGGATAAGTGGACCCTCTTAAGATGGAAGGAAGCACCTGGCATGAGATAGGCTAAGGTACACATAGATATGGCCTCTGTCTGTCTCACCAGAAATCTACAGTACTTAAAAAGACTCCAAATTCGGCTAGAGAAATGCCTTTTAATCGAATACTGGTACTTAGGACGCCATCTCCATACCATCGGCATTGCGGACAACCCGGAATGCCGGTGGTGTTGGGAGGAGTGTGAAACTGCACACTACATTATCGAGGAGTACCCAGTACTCACGCGCACTACTTGGGCAACACCTGCGATATATCGAGCGACTTTGAGTCCTTCAAACCAAAGAGACTCATTGTTTTTTGAAAGACTATTGGCCTCTAGTAACCTTCGGTGGGGCAGGACGGGTCTATTAGAAGACTTATGGGCATAATAGTACCTTTGACCGTCCTCTACGGTGACCATTACTTGTTCTTATATACTCGCCAGACCATGGTTCTGGAAAATTTCCATAACGTTCCACTCATCTCCAGAGATATCGTGCGGTGTGCCCGTTTATGTATGTCTAATAATGGACAAGTAAAAATACCTAAAGTAATGAATTTACATATATTTATAGGTTCGGTAATCTACGAACGCGAACTAGCTGAACTGGATTTCTGAGGAATGATGGTGCTGAATAAGCACTAACCGTGGAAGAGGCTACATAACTCGTTTTTAAACGTTTTAACCTAAATTTAAAGACGTATTTAATTAAACAACTACTTTAAAAAAATACTTATTACACTAACTTTTTGCTGTATCTTGAATAGTCTTTTCACCACAGCTTGAGACACCCTGTATAACGTTATAATACAGTTTAAATCTACTAATTTTTTCGTTGAAATACATTTAATTAAGACTTTGGTTATACATGTATAGTATGTACATACACAGTGTCCCATTTTGGGTACTTTTACGGGGCACCTATGTTATTTTTAACGTGAATGGGATGGGGTTTTCGCCACAGTATTTTATTCTTTCGTGAAGCTAAAGATGCCGCTAACAAAAGTTTTATAGCGCTTTTAGTTTTTGAAATATAGGGCATTTTTGAAAATGTTGCATTTTGGGACCCCCTCGTATCTCAGTTATCCTTTATCGAAAAGGTACAATAATATTTTTATAGATTTTTGTTCCGTAGAATGCAGTGGTGTACAATATAAACCAAACTTGTTTTAAATGTAAGAAATTGTTAAAAAATAAGTGTAAAACAAAAGTAAAAAATGTTTCTTGTAAAAATGTTTTTTTAAATAGCACACTCTGTATATTTATAAACTTTAATCTCTATCTTTTTTTTACCGCTTTAAAAATATATAATATTTTATTTAAAATGCACTTTTTTTCAAAAACACTCAAGTAAATAAAAAATGTTTGATAAATTAAATTCATAACATTAAAAAACCATGATTTATGTTTATGACAGGAAACAAAAATAAATGTCAAATATATCTGTATCTTATCGGTTTTTTGATCGACTTTTGGTCAATTTTCTAGAACCAGTTTATTTTCGTTCTTTTGGTATTTTTATTTAACGGACGTATTAGCACTGAATATTCGCGCACTCCTTTTTAAATTATAAACCATACCAGGGAACATGGAGCATGTTGCGCATGCCTAAAACTCACTGCTGGATGGGAAGAGAGAAAACCATTTTAGCGTATCTTTGATATACTCTTGCTGGACTTTCCTTCGAATATAAAGTACGCATATTTGCTAAATAATTGCAAGATAGTAAACGTGGTTGTGGATTGTATTCACGAGTTAATGAAATAAACTGACCATTACTTTGACCATTACTCGTGGGCTCGAAGTGCGAGAGCCGTTGATGTAAGGTATGCAAACATTTATCATACAAATGATATTTATCAAGTTCTTCGAATAATGGATGAAATTACATACGTATTATATTTTTGGTAATTATTACATAATATAATATTTTTCTATTAAGTTTGTGCTTGCTAGATAACCAGAAAGACGGGAACCGCTTTTGGAGATATCTGCTCGTTTAAAAGTAAATTTAGTTGCACGCATCCTTTATTTAACCGCGTCCTAAAACGTACAATAAAAAAACCATGGAAAAAAAGAGATAGATGTTTTGGGATATATAGAAGCAACCTATAGCAGAACCTATAATAGAAGCAGACTAATAGTTTATAGGATTTTTGAAGGTCTTACAGCATTCACGTAACTAGAAATCCTTGAGGCAGTTATTCCGAAACTGCTCGAAAATATTCCATTAACCGAATATAATGCTGTTTAAATACAGCAATATAGTGCGCCAAGTCATAACTCTAGGCTATTAAGGGTATTTGTTGACTCTAGCTCTTAAGGGTATTGATAATAACTTTCCTGAAAGATGGATAGGTACCAACGAATCTGTTAAATGTCTGCTTTAGATTCTTGTTTATGGGGCTATATACAAAATGAAGTATTTAAAACACGATACGATGGTAGAGCTTTGAGACGCAATTCATTTAACCTTCCAAAATCTGCAAAAAATACCAATGATTTTTTCTAATGCTATTCAAAGAATTACAAAGATGTTCCAAAGATTTTGGACTAGAAAACCGATGTTCTCGGTTCCTGTATTCAAAAGCAACCCAATTAAAGGACCTAATGTTGTAATTATGTAGTTTTAAGTTTTAATAAACCCAACTTTTGTCCTATTCACATGTATTTTAATATGTTATTTTTGTTTATTTTTATTCGTTTTAACCATTTAACCTTGTCTGAGGCCCTAGACGTATAAATTTGACAGGACCCCTTAATCGTTATCCCTGATGATTGACATGTTCTAAGTCCGAAACATCCAATCCATGTTTTTGATGGTTTTTAAATAAATTTAGTGGAGGATGAGCGGAATACATTCAGTTACCATTAACAAATTTTTAAGTCAATAAATATATAGAGTGTCCCATTTAAAAAGACATAAGTTTGGTTAACTAACTCAAAACTGCTAAATAGGTAAGATTATTTTTCTCTATTAAATCTGCTATTACTTAGAGGAAATGAGACCAAACGATGCAATGAATATATTTCTTTAAAAATCGCTCCATACTTTATACTCTAAATCAGTTTGTCTAAAAATAAGTTTTTTAAAAAGTGTGTATGCTTCTAATTTCAAAATGTTACGTTTTTTATATAAATGTCTGATTTCTAAATCTAACCCTTTTTTCTTAGCAAAAACTTCAGCCTTCTTGGCAAAGTGAGATTTACTTTTAAAATATACATCCGTTAAAGAAAGTCCATAAATCTGGCAATAAAACGAGACCAATTGTCTCCACTATAGGTTCTCCAACTTACAACATTAAAAAGTTTTTAGTAAAGTAATTTGATACATTAAAAATAACCTTATGAATGTTTTTCAGTCAAAAACAGCCAACAGTTAATTTGAAAAGTCAATAATTTAATTCTAAGGAAAAATGAAATTCTTGTTTCTTGTGATGTTTTTTCTTTGTTCCCAAGCATTCCTATACCAGAAACTTAGAATATCTGATTGAACTTTTGGAAAGTAATAGTAATAAACTTTTTACTTTAGGAAAGTAATAAATCGATAATATCTTAGAAATAACTAAATTAACAAAACTTTGCTTGTCACAAAATATTTTTTAATTTATGAACTCGTTCTATGAACAGCTGGAAAGTACATCCATGGGTAATTGTGTAGGGTTTTATTTTTTTATACTAGTACTAGGTACTAGTTTTTCTAAATTTATTTATTATTTAATATCACATTTAAATCCTTTGCAGCCCTACTTTTATGTCAATATCCAAATTCTCACCTTAACTACTGCTTCAGTTTTGCGTCTGTTCACTTTGGGGGCAGGTGAAAGACACACGTTTGAAGGCCTTTTCGGGTGTTTTCTCTGAATGGCTCAATTTTGGGACTCTTTTAATATAATTATGTATTAAACAAGTATCAACATTTAACATCGCCGAGTGATTTTTTCTTAATATCTTTTAAATGCAGTTATAAAAAAGTTAAACTTGATAATCACATGTCACGTATTCTCGAAACTTTCTTTGGTGCAAAACCCTCATGGTTGAGGTAAGTCTTTTTGTCTGTTTTTGTCTAAAATCTCTTTTATATACCTATAATACTGGTGATTATAAAGCCGAGTTTACATTGGTATAGTAAACGGGTTAGTTACTGGTACCAGTAGCTTGTAAGACAACAACTAACCCAATGTCAACCTATCAATCAGGCAAGTACTTGTGCAAGTAGCCAGGACAGGCAAGTGAATAACCCCATCTATTTACTTGCTTACTAGCCTTCTCCTTTCACCACATTTCGCACTAGCCAGGCAGGTAGTCACATAACACATAAGAAAGTCACATAAGTCACATAACACATCTTATGTGTTATGTGCAAGTAGTTTAGTAACTAGTCGAGTGTAGACGGGTCTGGATGCGCTTTGGCAAGTGAAAAAGTGAAATCAGTGCGGTAGGTAATTTTCTTAATTTTTATTTGGTATTAAAATGAAGTGGTCCGAGGGGGAAACCGTTAACTTTATCGGGAATACGAGTGTCTCTGGAATGTTACCAAACTCAGTTACAGAAACAATCAAATGAGATCGGCAGCTTTGGAGAAATTAGTGCGAGATATGGGTGTTGATGGATTCACCGTAGCCGATGCTAGGCAAAAAATAAAAAGTCTGAGAAATACTTACAGCCAAGAGTTGCAAAAAATAGAAAAATCTATTAAATCGGGAATGGAAGCTGATGATGTATACACCCCAACATTAAAATGGTTCCATATTATGCATGCATTTATGAAAGAGACAAAAGAAAAAAGACCAACTCAAAGCAACATGGTAAGTTTATTTTCAAATTACAGATAAATTAATTAGTAATAATATTAACAGAACTGATTTTTTTTCGGACAAATCTTTCATAATATTATTTAGTAGGTAGAAATTCTGAGGTTACATTTCGTGTTCTAATTTTCATTGTACCGCAGTGTAAGAGATGACCCATTTATCTTGGAGTATTAACTAATTTCATAAAAAACGTAGCACTATTTTTTTAATGGGACATTCAGCCTATTAAATGTTTGGATTTTCTGACCAGCTACTTTTTTTTTAAATTACGGTTTACTTTAGGACTTTAGGACTATTTTAAATTTAAAAAACTAAAAAAAGGAAGTGTATTCTAGCTCTTTTATTTGTTTATTTACATAATAGTGTTACCTAATGTAGCAATTAAAATATAGGCCCTACAATTAGAAGTTATTCTGATTTCAACAAAATGCGTACTAAATAATAATAATAATAATAATAATAATTAACAGCGTAACTCATATTAATAGATATAGGTATTTGTTTTTTGATAACACTAATAAAATTAGTAAATTCTTGCTTCTTGCCATGGTACTGCTCCTTCGTTGTTAACGTATCTTTTAAGGTAATCCCGGAAATGTCTAACAAGTCGAGATGATTTGTAACTAGATGTTGCCCTTGCAAGATGGCTTGTTGGCCTTTCTCAAATTTGACACCTCAGCTCTCCATTTTCTTGGAATTATTTCTCCCGTGTCTATATTTTCTTCATCGAAACAGCCTGGTGTAGAAAAAAAATACTTATTCAAATTCTTATTTTTCTAAAATAAGTATTTGAATTTGTTTTACGTAGCCAGTTATGTAAGGCACAACAAGCTTTTACTATTTTGTCAACAGTTGCTAATTTGGAGGCAATTTTTTTCTCAAATACTCGAAATCTGCTAACAGAATACCAAATGCATTCTCAATGATACGCCTTGCGCGACTCAGGCGATAATTGAACATTTTTTCTTCTTTTGATAATGGCACAGAATTGAATGGTTTAGTTAAATACGTTTTTAGAGGGAAGGCATCGTCACCAACTAAACAAGTTCCTTCTGGAAGTATGCCTTTTTCTAAAGCTTCGTACATCGAGGAGTTTTGAAAAACCCCTCTATCGGATACAATACCATTACATCCAACATCGATATACGAAAAACAGTAATTCTGGTCTGCAATTGCCATGAGGTCCTTTATAGTTGAAAAACTCTGTTCCACAGTTTGGAGGAGCTTGAATTAATATGTGCTTACCGTCGATAGCCCCGCAGCACCTGGGAAAATTCCATCTTTCTTGGAAACCCCTCTGTTTCCAAGCTTCTAAAGTAGAAGGGACCTGAAAATAATAATCATTCTCAATAGACAGAAGAACAATGTTTGATTATAATATTTAAATTTTCCCTTTTTTTTCTTTTTAGATCTCGCAGCCAATTAGACAAAGTGAAGAAAATACGAAGAACGAACTGGAATCGGAACCTGGTACTTCTAAAGAAACATCAAATGCAACTTCTCAAACTACTACAACATCTGAAGTTCGAAACCTTAAAACAGCTTCTCAGAAAGCATTAGCATGCAGTTCCCTAGCGGGATCAAAAAGGCGATACCAGGATTTATCAACCGCAGTTTCAGAGCTTCGTGACATTAATTGTTCCTTACTGCAATCTGGTAACGAAGAAGATGAATTTAAGGCTTCTGGAAGATATATGGCCATCGCTTTAAAGAAGCTTCCGTTACACTTGGCCCTACAATGTCAAAATGAGCTGCAGACTACACTGACCCGATATAGGTGCATGAGTCTTACTCCATCACCCTTTATGTCACAAAATCTACCAAGTCCTACTGGATCTTCCCATTCTTCTGGTAAAACCTTGGGGTTCAAACTATTCAACCCAACCACCGTTGCAGTCGCCGCAATCTCCTGGATACCAACTACCGTCGACGCCGGCACCGTCTTCTGAACAGCGTTCACCTCTGTAATCTCCTGTACAGCAACCATCTTTATTATCTCCAACAATTTATGATTTACCACCGGCACCTCTTGACCAACAACAGCAATCATTCTCGCCTCCTGGATACCAACTATTCCAATCAACTTCAGAACAGAATGTATCATTATCGTCTACCACATCAACAAATAATAATTTGCAATTTGAAAATGTAACCTTTAAAAATATTAATTATTCCGTCTCGAATATTCAAAAAAAAAGATCGAAAGGAACTTTAAGTTATACACTTTCGTTCTGTATTCTTGATTTCATTTTACTCACGTAATAATGTGTTCATTAATTTCATATGTTTCTATGTTTAAATATATACATACATTTATAAGAAAAAAAATATGTTTAACTTACCTTTATATACTTATTCAGTGCATCATAAATTGCGTCGCAAACTTCTGGTACAAACTTCGATATTGACGTCTTTGGAACTGGAAAAAAATGTTGAAGGGTTCTATAGCTATTTCCAGTTGCCAAAAAATTAAGGGTAACTTCTAATTTAACATGTGCTGGTAAAGCGTCTCTTAAAACTGTATTGTTTCTTTGAATTCTAGGCAGAACCATATTCAGCAAGTCATTAAATTTACTCGGTGTCAATCGAAGGCATAATCTATATTCTTCAGGATCTTCCATACGAAGTTCTTTTAAAAGAAGAGTGGATGCACCTCTTGTACCTCTTCTATCTATCCACCTTCGAACCCGTATCCTTTTCGAAGGACGATATTCTTCTTCTTCAATCAAACTAATAGTTTCTTCAATTAAAATGCTCGATATTTTCAACATTATTCTTTTAACGCGATTTTTAATTATTAATTTTGAAATGCCCAAAGCGTGACGCCGGCAATGAAAAGGAGTCATCTCATCTACTGCACGTTGGGAACTGGCTAGCGAATAATTACTTTTATGTGTAAACACCTACTAGCGAATGTGAACTGTCCTGGATATACTTGTACAAGTAACTGGTACAACTAACTATACCAATGTAAACTCGGCTTAAGAAGGCTTTTGTCCTTCCAGGGTTTTTTTATTTCTGTTTATGCAAGAATTTTGAGACTGGAATGTTGACCTAACTTCAACCGATTTTTCCCTTTTCCTCAACTTTAACTTTTGCTACTCGCTGGATTACGTATTGACAAGATATTGTCCTGGATCACTGTTCGCCGACAGCTATACCTTGGTTTACCTCATGTACCAGACTAAAACTCAGCTACACCTTTCGAAGTGACCACATGGTAATTACCTAGTTTCAGTCGGAGGATTTTTAAGGCCAGTTGTCATTTTTTTATATTAACATTCTGTTTAAAACATAATATTCACCAATTTATTTAAAAGTTTTTTACTTATCCATTCATCTTTTTATATATAATATTTAATCTTATTTTGACATTATTACCTTTAGCCTTGTATTGTATATAGTGTATGTACATTAAAATAGAGTATCTATTTAATCTTTGGCCAAAGACAATCAATATTATCCGGTATAAAACAAAATAAAAATGGTTTCAATGCATTTTTAATTTGGTTCTTAGTTCGGAATCACAAGAGTTATTTCATGTATTTTGTGTAGATATTTAATTGGGAATTTTTATAATAAACCTGATTGAATCCTGATACAAAAGTGTTGTTCTATTCGAAATAACTTTCCAGTACTTAAGAACAGTTAAATAGTGAGTTAATGTTTCTCAATTCAAACAATTAAAAGTGTGGTAAGTATGTATCAACGTACAAACAAAGGCCTACCAATATAGAGTTGCTATTCGCTGTGTAGCAATATTTATTTACCTATAACATCTTTAAAAAAAAACGCTACGATTGCCTTTCTCCCTTTTTAGCAGAGCTCATCATGAACCGTTTTGAGTTAAATGCAAGAAATACATTCCAAAACTTTCCTCGAGTTTGGTTAATATATGTTAATGATGTGTTTCCCATGTTCGACAAAAGCAAATCCAATATTAATAATTTAGTACAACAACTCACAAACTGTTTACCATCTATTAAATTTACCTTTGAACAAGAACAAATAACCCACTTCCATTCTTAGATACTCTTGTCATCAAAAATGATAATCAGTTAGAATTTGATATTTATAGAAAAGAAACAAATACTTTTAGATACACAACTAGTAACCATTGTTTTCAACATAAAATGGCTAGCATGCATTTCTTGGTACGTCGTTTAGTCTCATTTCCTCTAAGTAATAACAGTTTTAATTGAGACAAAGTAACAATTAAGACAATTGCTAGGGGTCAATGGTTATGACGATAAGATTATTGATAACCTGATTAGAAAACATAGGTTTAAAGTTAATCTTAGAAACTCTACCATATTTCAAAAAGATGAAATTAAGCAAACTTTTGTTGCAATACCATATGATTCTACCTTAACGAGAGGCTTTGATAAGGTATTCAAAGACTTAGGTCTAAGAATGGTTCTATCAAAGTTCAGCCAAGTTACGAAATCCTTTAAGAAACCTAAAAGATAAAATAAAGACCAGGAGGAGAAACATGTAGCTCATTTGAAATATGGAAAAGTTGAAAAAGTCAAGTTTGGCTGAACATATTTATACTAATAACTTAATACTGATCAATTTGTAGGGATAGACAACTTAAAATTACTTAAACCAGTTAATAATAACAGAAAATTAGATGCATACTAAAGTTTAGCAATGTGCAAATATCAAAAAAAATATTCTTTAAGGGATAAAGGTCCAATCTCTTATAGTCATTTATATAGTTTAGTTAGTGTTTAAAAATTATTCGAAGAATTGTGGTTAGTGGTAAAACTGTCTTATAATTTGAGAGTCACACCAAAAGTTCCAACTATAGGACTAATGGAGATCCCGCAAAAGTGCCCAAAATGGGACACTATACATACGACATGTTTTTTAGTTTATAGATATAAGTATATTATAGTTTAAGTGTTATTTATTCAGGGGTATTTGTTCGGATGATTCTGGCGGACCTTTGGTTATAAATGGAGTACAATATGGAATTATATCCAATATGAAATTACAATCCGATAGTGATCATTTCTGTCAAAATGCAGAACAATTTAATTTTGCTAATGTCGTTTACTACAGAGAATGGATATCTACGAACTCTGATGTTGATGATCAGCATCCTAATATTAATGACGATTCGAAGGATGATAGATATAAAATATAATAAATCGAAGAGATGTATACAAAACTATGCTTAAAGGTCTAATAAGTTTGGAAATTAAACGTTTATTATACTTGAAAGGCTGTTTTAGCCAAATTGTACATTATATATTATATAACAATTGAAAATAATAAAAAAAACATTTTTAAATAAAATTTGTTGAGTTTTAATTTCAAAATGTAAAATTCAAAACAGTCGCACTTTATAAGTGCATATAAAAATTTCCTCTTTTCTGTAAGAAAAATTTAAGATTTAAACTGTTAAAAATGGTAAAAGACTAAAATGGAGAATATTACTTAAATGTCTCCGATTTCGTGATATTTTAACAAGCTAATTTACGCTTATTAAGCTAAATTACTAAAAAATAAAAGAATACAATTGTAAAAGTCGGGTCATAAGAGAGGAATGAACTACCATAGTATCTCAAAAATACTACGAATTTAAATATTATTTCTCAACAACAAAACTTATCTGAACTTTTAGAAACATGCTTAGAGAATACCACTTCCACAGATTTATACAAAGCACCCAGGTCATCACTTTCCACCACCAGATTCAGACTCATAGTGCGGGAGCCCGTCTACAAATACGTACACCTGTGGTACCAGTTAAACTTGTTGACGACATACAATTAGACGACGAATTGACTGTCAGCTGGCCAGGTTGCGTTGCGTAGGAGTGCTAGGGTTACAAAGACGTAAAAGAAAATATGAGAACTATTTGATACAGTTTGAAACTCATATAAGTGAAAGTTTATGTTATAAAATTAATATAGAAAGAAGTCGTCAGTTGGCCCGAGAGCGTTGCTTTATCCATCAACTGACCAATCAAACCCATTAAATTAAATCATGAAAATTTAGAATCATTTGACACCAATTTTAACTTTTGTGGGTATTATTAATTCTCTATTCACGAAAAAAAAACGTCAGCTGCGTGTAGGTTTTTGCGAATGTCGTCAGTCGACACCCACAAAAGGCTTACGCTGTATCAAATGATTCTCATTATATATCTGATATTTAAAAGCACACAGATCACATAAATTATAATCTCAGTGTAAAAAGCTTTTTTAGCACTAAATTTCAATTTTAAAGCTAGATATATATTATATAAAATTATATATATATAAGCAATGCGTAAAGCAATCCTGTCTCAAATCAATCCCTGCTAGCTTTGAGTAGCAGGCCCTGCGACTTGTAATAATCAAACCAAATGAACAATACATGAATATATCCTACATATCAGTATGATAAGAACTGCAATTGGAAAGCAAATTGTATCATATTTAATCTTTTTCTTTAGTTAAACATAGAAAAAGTATTAAGCGAAATGTAGTTTAATATAAAATAAAATAATAATTTATAAAATAAAGCCTAAAATTCTCAAAAAAATAAAGATATATAGAACTGCAAATAACAAAAAATATAATATATTTCAATAATAATTTCAATTATATTTCAATATATCTCAAAAATCACTATAAAATAAATCTATATAAAAACTATATTATTTATGTAACTGACATAAAGTCTACATAAAATAATAATAATATTGTTTATTTCCTTAGTACAAGGCACATATACATAGATAAAGTTCTCTAACTGAAGCAAAGGCATATTTATAGCGCAAAAAAGAAAAATCTTATTAAAAATCTTACATCAATATACATATATTAATTACATACATATAAATTATCTAATGTTCCAATTTACAAATTAATATATTTAAGGCATCTCTTCTCTAAAAATCAACAATAATTAATAGAAAAATCCATAGATAGGCCATGTACACCAATTAATAAATTACTGGTATAGTCTGCATTGGTTCAGGTTCAAAAATTGAAGATTTGAAAGCTGGCAAAGTTGTACATGAAATAATAAAAGACAGAACAGTAAAAGGCAATATGTATTCAATTCATCACAAATAGTTGCACAGACCTTCATCCTTATAATTGAGTGCAAGTGTTTAATGCAGTTGGACTTGGATTTGCTAGTTTGAATGGATTCTGCTACAAAACCTGTCGGGTATGTACCCTGTTCCCCGAATCGATATTTTCACAATTTTTTAATACTGAAATGCACGGTTATGCTTCCCCACGATGCATCCGGCCTGGCTACCGGCGTGAATAGGTTCAGCTACCACTGGCAAAGGGCAGGGAAGGGTCTAGAAAAGGAATGCGAAGGATAGGAAAGGAAAGAACGACCACGTGTTGACTGGGTGCAGGATGACGCGGAAGTGTTAAGTTATGTGTGTGACGTCCAATGTTAATGCAGTTAATTATAAAATTCTTTCCAACCTCCGACTAAACTGTATGTTGTATAAGAAATAGGACACTGGTATGTTTACCTGGAGTTTTTACTCCGACAAAAGTCTTTAAACCCTGAAATTATTTGACTTTTTTCATAGCATTTAAGAGCTAATAATGAATTCTTTAGTTCATTAGGATTTTCTTCTATAAACTGAAACTTTCCATCATTATAAAGAGACATTAAAGAAGCACTATAATACACCTTCATTTATCAGAAGTATGGATAAATGAAGATAAATGAAAATAAAAATACGTCAATTTGGATAAAATTGATCATGATGGATTTATGGGCATTATACATTGCTTTTGTATAACAATTTCCTGTTCAGAACTTTATCTTGTGAAAGACCAGCATTTTCTACAGAATGCTTTTTCTGTTCTCTAAGAGAAAAGAATATTTATCAATAAATTTTGTCGAAATATTGGAGCAAACCCTGATAGTATTGATGGTGAACTAAGGAATAATTAATGGTAAATTAATACGTATATACGTGTAAAAAACCTTCCAAATTCTACAAATTTAAACTAGAAATCACGGTAAATGCACAGCTATTAATTCCAGCAAATTTTCCTTGATCAAAATATAAATAGAAAAAAGTCAAAATTGTCTAACATCGCTACTGTGAAATTTTCCTAATGTCAAGTCACTCTGAACCTGATGGCCGCCGTCCGAAATTCCCGAGAGTTTTGGCGAATCAAGTTTTATGGGGCTGTTGCCAATATTCAACCAACGATTTTATATTATAGAATTGCAATGAAGATTCATCCCTTTACCAAAACGGGCATTTTTTGTCGATGAGAATTTATTTTTAAATTTCTTAAAATGGGTCAGTTGACCCCATCCAAAAATTACCAATCAGATATTCGATTGAATTATTGACGGGTTCGGGGTTAGGCTGATCGATGATGCCCAGGATTGTGTACCTGCAGAATTGATCTATGCAGATATTTAGATCAGTTCAGCAAATCAGACATAGCAACATCTAGATGCTTGCGCCATCTTTAATTTCACCCTGCGCAATCTTCAATCTAACCCTGCGCAAGCATTCTTCTTTACCGGCACAAACGCCGGTTTGTGTATGCATTTTTAAGGTGATGGGCCAATTAACCAGGTGGGTGTAATTTTAGGTATATTATTTTTTACCTAACTGTTTATTTCTCAAATATCCATATTACTTGCTTAATTTAGCATATATAGGTGGGTCGTATGTGCTTGATTCAAATATTCTACTATTCTATGATGCAAGTGATTGTGTATCTGTCTCTATCCCACTGATTTTGAGAATTACGGGGCCGTACCCAAATAAATTTTTGGGCTGTTTTTGTATTACTTTCGACGTGTTTTTAAAGAAATCTTTAAGGATGGGGTTTATCGCCTTTAAAATAGTTGTTGGATGGGTCTATCACCTTTAACAGTTGGGAGGGGGGTCATGCTAGATTATTTGATGTGTTTTGCCGGTTATGCTTTTTACACGTTTATGAAAGTGGTGAATTTAGAATTTGGCCTGTATTTGTCTAAATTGTTTGCAGTTTTTACTGTGAGGAAGTGTGTTTTTTTATTTGTGTTTGTGATTTCTTTTGGTATTATACCTAAAGACCTTAAAATGTTTCGACCCTGGGAAAATAGGCAGGAAAATTTGGCAAATGAAGAGGAAAGTGTTTGTGCGGACTTATGAAGACCTTGGGTGTACAAGAAAGACAATAACATTTGTGATGAAAACAATAAGAGTGATCTGGACAGTGATTTAGACTTACATATTTCATTTTCTAGTGTTGAGGAAGCAAAAAGAAGCAAGGGAAGTACAAGCTACAGGGGAAAATGAAGCAGTTTTAAAACGTAATTGTTTAAGTACAGACGCCAAACAAATTTATCTAAATGTCTATAACAATCTAAGGAATGATCTTGAGTTCACAAATGATTGTAGTGCTTTGCAAAAAACAGCGTTTTTAACAGGGCTTACCTATAGTACAATATGCCTGTAAAAAAGGGATTAAAGACAGAATAAAAAGGAAAGATGCAGGACAATCAAAGGGACTTGACACGGATAATGCCAAATTGCTAAAGAAAGGTGTGTATTCTAAATACAAAAAAATGAGGTTCTGACCATAGAGATGGTTAAGGACACCTTATCGGCAAGGGACAAATATTTCTCAGTCTTCTCAACCTTGCGGAAATACCTGATAAAACTTGGATTTATCCTTAAGATGGTTAACAAAAGAGCTGCTGTAATGGAATTGTCAGTTGGTGTATAGAATATCTGAAGAAAATTAAAAAATTTTGGGAGGAAGAAAGATCCATATTATTATTTAGCCGAAACATAGTATCATACATTTATGATTGATGTATGATTTCCATTCTCTGGGAAAGAGTCCCTTTTTTGCCATAGTAAGAAAACCATATTTTTATTAATTAAACAAGTTTAAAATTTTGTTTTTTTACAGCTTACTGCTCCTGTTTCTCCTTCAGTGACACAGATTAAAAAAATAAAGACTAAAAATAATAAAGACTGCTTCTTCCACCATTCTCTGGAAAAAGTCCCTTTTTTGCCATAGTAAAAAAACCCTATTTTTATTAATTAAACAAGTTTAAAGTTTTGTTTTTTACAGCTTGCTGCCCCTGTTGTCCTTCAGCGACACAATAAAGTATATATAATGTAATGCTTTAGTATCCATATGCTGATGTGCCGGATGAAGTTGGAATCCATAGCGGCAACACAGAAACTGTTTCCTTTCTTAATGGAAGAAACTGCTAAAGAACAAAGGCAAAAAACAGAATTTAGAAAATTGTATTAACTCTTTGCGCCAGATTCAAAAGAGTGATTAAATTTATAAAAGTATTTAGTATCCTCACTGTAGTTTTAGGATCCAGTATACTTAAAATGTAGTGTTTTGTATAAGATTTTTAGTTTTTAGTATAATCATTTATTTTTGTTAATTTTCATCTTATCTCTCATAATATGAACAATAACTAAATATGAGGCAAACAAATTAATAAATATTACATTCAGGATGTAAAGTGTGTTTTTTTTATAAGTAAAACTTGTGTCTTTTACACGCATAAGATATAGACAGCTAGATGATTTTTAATGTAAAAGTTTATTTAAAAAAATATACTTCCACTTCTACATAATTACTTTTTATCAAAAGAAGTTAGTACTAAATATAGAGATGGGGGTTTTCATGAGTATATTATTATAATAATATATCATAATATGTATTAATAAAAAAAAAATAAATAGGACATTGAATATGGCAGCCAAAATCCCCATTAATAATCACCACCAAGTAAAAATAAATCTTAATACCCAAAAAAAGGAAGACAAACTTATATATAAAATTTGAAGAGAAACCAAAACATTTTACCCTTTTGTGTCAAAAAGTAAATCTTTAATACCTTAATCCACAGAATAAATGGGCCTTAGTAATTTGTATCACCTATTCTCTTATCACTTGTTATAAACACCCCACTGATGGCGCTAAAAACTAAACTTACTAAATAACATTTTTTCAATTAAAAATTTTTGGTTAAACTCATTTTACGTACTTAAGTCTTAGTTAAATTAAATATTATCTTGCTATCAACTATCCTGAATTTCTAACTTAATAAAACTAAACCCAAAAATCACGAATAATAAAATTTTAAATACAAATAATTTTTAAGACCGTCCTGTGCAACTTTTCAAACGGGGCGCATGTAGTCAAATTTTACGAATCAAATGTATACATTATGATTAATACAGAATGATTAAATATCTCTTAGAATATTACTTTATGACTCTTTCCACATAACACTTTGCGACTTAAACATGCATGTAATGTGACAAAACAAGCAACACCGGCACACGGACTATTCGCGGCACATCAAAGATTCTAATAGATCTCTGAACTGAACTATATGAACCCTGTTCCCCGAATCAATATTTTCACAATTTTTAATACTGAAATGCACGGTGACGCCTTCCCTACGATGCATCCGGCCTGGCTACCGGCGTGAATAGGTTCAGCTACCACTGGCAAAGGGCAAGGCAGGAAAGGGTCTAGGAAGGGTTCCAAAGGATAGGAATATAGTATGTTGTATAAAAAAGTAGGACACTGATATGTTTGCTTGGAGTTTTTACTCCGACAAACTAAGTCTTTAAACCCTGAAATTCTTTGACTTTTTTCATAGCATTTAAGAGCTAATGAATTCTTTAGTTACTTCATTAAGATTTTCTTCTGTAAACTGAAACTTTCCATCATTATAACGAGACATTAAAGAAGCAATATAATACACCATTCACTAACATCGCTACTGTGAAATTTTCCTAATGTCAAGCAGGGCCATTCTAGGGTATCTGCCGCCCGGGTGCGAAAAAAATTTTGCCGCCCCTCCTTTACCCCACTGAATCCGGCCTTTGATAAACATTTGTAAATAAATAACTTGAAATAAATTAACGCTAAAAAAACAACATTTTAGAAACATAAACACTTTATTTTATATTAAATCATAATTTTATTTGTAATGTAATGTATTTACAAATAAGTTGTAATTAAATACATACATACATATTATTTACATACGCAACATGTACTTTATAATATGTATATGTACACATAAAGGGGCAAGTAGCTAACATATCCAATGATTATACAAAGTTTGCTTTTCTCGCTTTTTTTTTAATGCAAATGTTTTAACAATGTTAAGACAAATCTATATTTTCTGCAATTTCTTTTTCAATACTAATTATTGATAAGTCAGAAAGCCTCTCTTGACCCATTGTGGATCGTAAATAATTTTTTATTTTTATTAAATTTTAAAAATATTTATTAAAAAAATATTTATTTAGTTTTTTTTTGCCGCCCGGGTGCCCCGCAACAACCCCGGAACGATGTCAAGTCACCCTGAACCTGATAGCCGCCGTCCGAAATCCCGAGAGTTTTGGCGAATCAAGTTTTATGGGGCTGTTCCCAATATTCAACCAACGATTGTATATTATGGAATTGTAAAGAAGACATCCCTTTTACCAAAACGGGCATTTTTTGTCCATGAGAATTATTTTTAAATTTCGTAAAAGGGGTCAGTTGACCCCATCCAAAAATTACCAATCAGATATTCGATTGAATTATTGACGGGTTCGGGGGTTAGGCTGATAAACGAGGGCCAGGATTGTGTACCTTCAGAATTGATCTATGGAGATATTTAGATCAGTTCAGCAAATCAGACATAGCAACATCTAGATGCTTGCGCCATCTTTTATTTCACCCTGCGCAATCTTCAATCTAACCCTGCGCAAGCATTCTTCTTTACCGGCACAAACGCCGGTTTGTGTATGCATTTTTAAGGTTATGGGCCAATTAACCAGGTGGGTGTAATTTTAGGAATATTATTTTTTACCTAACTGTTTATTTCTCAAATATCCATATTACCTGCTTAATTTAGCATGTCATCTTAATATAGGTAGGTCGTATTTGCTTGATTCGTACCAATAATACGAATCTTATTTGCCTGTTGACATTTTTTTCGTATTTATTAAAGCAATAGAAGTGTACTAAGGTAATAAAAATTACTATTATAAATAAGTATATGCAGTATGTAAGAAAAATTAAACTTTCAGTTGTCTTTTTCAGTTATAGAAATTGATTTATCATTTAAAAACATAAATTATATGCTCATACGGATTTTACTATAATACTAAATAATTATTTTACACTTATTCACTAGATGAAAGGAATAAGGGATGTTTTTGATGACTTTTTTAAACAATATCTGTTACAAAGTGTTGACGTATATACGGATGTAATAAATTATTATCTAAAATAAAACATACACATGCGCCAAGCATTAAGAACAAATGAGATCCATTGAAACTACGTTTAATTACAAATACACTAATAAATATTTACGAAAAAAAGTCGTTGTTTTTCTTCAGTCGATTTAAAATTGCGTAAGAGGAATAAGGAGGGATACCTATAGCAAAGTCTAACAATTAACAGTTGAAATCTATATACTTTGCCTATATCAATAAAATTCTACAATCCACAAAGTCCTATTAGGATTTTACAGGAAAGGCAGCAGGTGGCTGAATGGAAATATCCCTTTGATGTGAAGCCCTATGGACTTTTCCGTTAGAAGTACCTAATTAGAACAAAGTTTGTTTTGAATAAACAAATATAATTTGATTCAAAATAAATTAATAAAAATATTTATTAGAAGAAACAATTGTTTACAAGGCAACATAACATACAGACCTAATACTTTCTTGATAATTATTGATCGCTCTATTTTTGTTTAGGAGAGTAAAATATTTAATTTTACAAAATATTCTCCAAATAAAAAAAAACAACAAACGCTCCTTAAATTCTTTTTAAAACATTAAAATTTTCGTTTTTTGGTGAAAAATACTCCGGTTGGCAACACTGGATAGCAGGATGGGCAATTGTTAATTTCTCATATAAAAATATAAAGAAATTGCCTGATTCAGGTAGCAGTTTTTTTACTAGCGTCTGCGGAACCACCGTTCCTTGTGCCGCCGGCGCTCGCTCTCGCGGCAGAGCATAGTCAATGTTGCCGCTTTCATCAAACATATCATATTTTATGATTAAAACGCATTCTGGGTGAGCCGTTATGTGCTCGCTCGCAGTCTCGCAGGCTCAATGTTTAGCAATTTTGTATTTACTTGTTTATTTTAATATAAACAAATATCATTAGCTAAGTGATTGGTTTAAATGTATATCCATTTACATTATGCATGTATTGTGTTATTTCCAGCCACATTTGAAGATGATCTAAATATAAGGATAAGGTCGAAACGTCGGCATTTTTTTTGTAAGAAATTGGTTTCATTTCCTTATTGGGCAGTGGCGAAGCGTACGAGTAGACAAGGTAGACACTGTCTACCCAAAATTATCCAGTTATTTGTCATTAATTTATTTCGTTATTATTTCATGTAATTGTTGAATTAGAATTAAAAAGAAATTAACACAAAACGTAGTCGCTCCTTTATATAGTATCTAAACGGCTATAATATCTATCTATCGATAATATCTAAGGCGCGCCCCGCCTGACGCACCAATTAAAATAAAAATGCAGGGCTGACATGTATACGTGCCCCAGAAAGACACATTGATATTTATCTTCCGAAATTTAGAGCAATTAATCGAACCATATACGCATCAAGCAGGTGGCAGAGGTCCGGCCGCATCAGCATTCAGCCTATTACGTATGCAAAATTTACTCGCGGGAAAGACATTCGAGCTTTTGTCTATCGAAGTCGACCAGCTATTTTATTATGCTGTTGAGGGTTATTGTTTATTAACACGCTTGATCTGGTCGGCCGCAATACATCTTACAGGTTTTTTTAGTTCTTATTTATGAACGACTGTTCGATATTGGCAATTGTATTTTAGTTGTGTTTTTATTTGTCTTTAATTAATTTTAAAATAATGGATATTATGGATTTATAAGTTATAGTCATACCTATGTTGTGTTTTTTTAAAAGTAGTATTTATTTTTATTTATCTATCTTTTTATGCTAGTAGTAATTATTTTTTTCTTTTTTATATCACTACATAATTTTTCTCTTTGAGTTAATATTTCATGCGCTTTCATTCTCTATTTCATTAAAATGAATAATATCGAATACACATTTTTTTCTAATTAACGATTTTTATTATTTGTTTACCCGAAAAAAAAGTTCACGCTTCGCCACTGTTATTGGGTCCTACTTCTGGTAACCCTTCGCTACATAAATAAGTTTATTTTTTTCTTTGTTTTTTATTAATAAAATTTAGTTACCTATACTATGGTTTTATTTTGGATTGGTGCCTTTATTCCTTCTATTGATAGTGTTTAGATCATTAGAAAATTATTTTCTTTCTAAATTTGAAATATTTTTGAAATAATTGCTAATTTAAACATATTTCTCAAAAGCGATATTTTAAAAATTCCAAATCCTACATTATTACTATTTTAATGCGTTAATGCTCTTCAGTCTGTAATATGCAGCTAAATTTATTATCTATTTGCAGATAAACAATAAACAAATCGCATTTTCTTATGTATGTATTTACCTATGTAAAAAAATACCTAGGTATTTATTGAATAAAATATCAAAATGTTTATGAATCCTAAAAATTAGCAATTCAAAGGTTAATGGTTACATTCAGAGAAGTGCAATATGTTTTTACCATCTTTAGAGTCCTGCACAGTTGCCTAGTCATAGCAAGCACAATTTTCAACACATTTATCTCATGAATGGTTGAATAAAATAATGGCATGTGATTTTATTACATTATGAGTTCATTGAAATCGTACTAGGTACCTTTATCAATTCTTAACTCCTTTTAGAGGTCTATTTAATATTTTTACAATCAAGAGTAAACGTTTTTTGAAGAAAATTTAAAGAGGAGAGGCATTGTATAGTATTTTTATTTTTTGAAGGAAAAAAATGCGGAAAAATTAAGTTTTTTTGCGTGAAAACGAAAAAAAGTTATAAATATATATATAGAATAAATAAATAAAGTCAATATTCCCGGTACGCGGCTCAAAAGACACTAACCCAACCGATGGGAGGCTCCAACCCACGGTCGATATCCGTTTTGAGATCCAACTCTAAAATAAAGTCTCACTCCAACCCAGGCGCGCCCTTTCGAATTTTGTTCATTCAAACCCGTTAGAATTACCACCTTAAAAAATATCTCTCAGAGCTGCCGGCGTGGCGCGCAACATATGCAGCCGGTATTTTAATATGAATAGCGGCAACGTAGCACCACACATCTGACTGCAGAGGCACAGTGATTTCCAGGCGGCAGACGCTAGTGTTTTTTTTGGGTCCCGAAATTAATTCGAGACAAGTTATCTCAGCGCCTTCTCCAGAAGGTATAATATTCTGCCAGTTTGAATATTTTTTTTTTAATTTCTTAAAAGGGGTCAGCTTGAATTAATGTGACCCCACCCAAAAATTATCAATCAGGTATGCGAATGGACCAACCATTAATGGGCTGGCCCACCGCCGATTGCGAAGCGAGAGCGTGTACGGATTGTTAATGTATGCAGATATTTAGACCAATTCAGCAAATTTAGATTTGGCAGCATCTAGACGATTGCGCCATCTTTAATTCCACCCTGCGCCAACTCCAGTTTAACCCTGCGCAAAGTTTTTTACTATACCATAACAAACTTCAATTTGACGACGTATGTTTGAGTTTGTTTTTTTTTAGTTTTTGTGAATGTGGATTATTTATAGGATGGATATAATTTTGCGGATATTCTTTTTTACAGTAAGTAATAAGTCTTGTAATTTAATTCTTAATATCACTGTTATGTTGCCGTAAAAAAGTGAAGATTTAGTGAGTTTTATGTTTCAGCTATATGAACCATCATGGACTAAACAGTATTGCAATCATGCATGGTATAGGAAAAGGGTAATTTATAATACCAGAGAAATGTATTCCTTATATACTAAAGAAATGGATGGGACAATTCCCAACCACAGCTAAGCTATTAAATTAATAAAGAGTGATTTTAATTCTTCTTGAATCCAATCCTCATTTACTCTTTACATGATGAATAAGTATAGTGTCTCAAACCAGTAAATTTAAATATATATATATATATATATTTAAATTTACTGGTTTTTATATATATATATATATATATATATATATATATATATATATATACAGTATTACCTTAGTACACTTCTATTGCTTTAATAAATACGAAAAAATGTTTAATATTCGTATAAGTCAACAGGCAAATAAGATTCGTATTATTGGTACGAATCAAGCAAATACGACCCACCTATATTAAGATGATATGCTAAATTAAGCAGGTAAAATGGATATTTGAGAAATAAACAGTTAGGTAAAAAATAATATTCCTAAAATTACACCCACCTGGTTAATTGGGCCATAAACTTAAAAATGCATACACAAACCGGCGTTTGTGCCGGTAAAGAAGAATGCTTGCGCAGGGTTAGATTGAAGATTGCGCAGGGTGAAATAAAAGATGGCGCAAGCATCTAGATGTTGCTATGTCTGATTTGCTGAACTGATCTAAATATCTCCATAGATCAATTCTGAAGGTACACAATCCTGGCCCTCGTCTATCAGCCTAACCCCCGAACCCGTCAATAATTCAATCGAATATCTGATTGGTAATTTTTGGATGGGGTCAACTGACCCCTTTTACGAAATTTAAAAATAAATTCCCATGGACAAAAAATGCCCGTTTTGGTAAAAGGGATATCTTCTTTGCAATTCTATAATATACAATCGTTGGTTGAATATTGGGAACAGCCCCATAAAACTTGATTCGCCAAAACTCTCGGGAATTTCGGACGGCGGCTATCAAATTCAGGGTGACTTGACATCAGGGCCGTTTCCGGGTAATTTATAATACCAAATTCAATTCAAATTCAAAATTGTTTATTTTGCCAAAAGTAAAAAAATACATGTATCATTTAGTTACACATAATATATACAGTTGACAAAAAAGGACCAATTCACGATTACAAAACCGGTAACAGTGACCGCTGAGCGGACGCCTGCGAAAGGACTCTTAACCTAATAAATAGCTACTGTAATAAATACAAAAAATAAATTAAAAAAAATAGTACATTTAAAGTATGCAAAGAGAAATAAATAAAAAACTACTTAATAAAATAATTCCCAAAAAAACAAAAGAAAACAAAAAGACAAATTAAAAATAAGAGTTCTAAAGAGAATGGGAGCGCGGAGAAGGAAAACGAGTCTTGATGACAGTTAGATTTTAGGGATAAGTCAGGGCGTGGCAGAATATTAGAAACAATACGAAATAAAAAAATAAAAAATCTCAACATCGAAATTATTGTAATATTGATCTTATTTAAGTACTTAAATTTATTTATGTGACTTTTAAAACTTATAACCTAGTCTGTTCTTCCAATAGGATCTTATTTATTGAATTTTTAAAAAACAAAAATTTTGAATTCTTAAGTATTTGTGTCAAGCTATTCCACATTTTAACAGCAGTGTATGCAAAACTTTTTTCATAGCATGAAGTTCTATGGTGGGGTACAATATAGCTTTGGTCATTGGCGGTACGCTGTAGCCCTAAAGTAGTTCTTGGAAGCGGTTTAAATTTTTCTAAAAGGTAGGGGGGTTTGCCAGTACTTATTACTCTGTATATGAAACAGTAAAAATGTTGTTTTCGTCTGTTGGCCATATTTAAAATTTTAAATTCATTTAGATAGGGCGTTATATGCTCTCTATAAGATATATTATATGATAACGTCATACACCAGTTTTGCATCTTTTGAATGGACCTTTTAGTTACCAATGATAGCGAGTCACCATAGACAACATCACAA
Source organism: Anthonomus grandis grandis (assembly GCF_022605725.1). Lineage (NCBI taxonomy): Eukaryota > Metazoa > Arthropoda > Insecta > Coleoptera > Curculionidae > Anthonomus > Anthonomus grandis. The sequence goes on from NC_065567.1 coordinate 41,143,710, forward strand.
TAGTCAAACAGGGACAGAACCAGAGAATTACATAAAAAATATTTTTGTTTTTGAGGTAGATACTTTTTAATATAATTAATATTTTTAAGTCTTAAATATGCAGTGGAAAGTTTACTCTTTATGTGTTGCTGAAAAGATAGGTCTGTGTCAAAAATAACCCCCAAATTTTTTGCATTTTGAACGACTGGTATAGTATTATTATTTAAAGATACCTGAAATATTTGTTCAATTTGTTCACGAAGTTGTTTATCTTTGTTTATTATAAGAATTTTAGATTTATTTGCGTTTAATTTTAAATTATGGTTCTTTGAATATAAGAATAATTGGTCTAAGTCATTAGTAAGTTTTTCTTTAGCTTCTATCACATTACTCTTCACTACAGGTATAGTAAGTTGGGTGTCATCGGCAAATTGACTGAATTTACAAAATTTAACACTCCTGTACATATCTGCTACATAAATGGCAAATAACAGAGGAGAAAGGACGGATCCTTGAGGTACTCCCTTTTTCACAAGTTTGAGATCCGACTTTATTATTGTAGAGTCTTTTTTTGTACTTACGTAACTATACCTAAAGGTTAAAATATTTTGTAACAAATTTAGTGCATCTGTAGAGAATCCATAATACTTTAATTTTGCTAATAACAGTTCAAGATGTACCGTATCGAAAGCTTTACTAAAATCTAAAAGTGTCATGCAAGTACTATTTGTTTGTTCTTGATTTTCTCTTATATCATTGAGGATATTAGTTAGTGCTGATGTTGTGCTAAAATTCTTTCTAAAACCAGATTGGCAGGTTGGGACTATATTTTGTTGTTCCATGAATGACTCAATTTGTGAGTAGATATGCTTTTCAAATATTTTTGACATAGCAGAAAGTGTACTAATTGGTCTTATATCTTTAAGGGTTTTTGGATCGTTAGTTTTAGGTAGTGGTAGAATTTTTGCAGTTTTCCAGATTGTTGGATAAGTTGAAGTTAATATGCAAGAATTAATAACATTTACAATAGCATCCGCACAAAAGGGTAGACACAATTTTATATCCCTTATTGATAAAAGGTCCTCGCCAATAGCATTAGATTTTATTTTAGAAATAATTTTAAACAAATTCTCATGGGTAATTAATTTGAATTTTAAATTAATATGAGTAATTAGTTTGTTGTTTTTATAAAAGTCAATGAGATGATTTGGTACTGTATTAGGCTCATTATTTGTTTCTAAAAAAAAAATCATGTATATGAGTGGCGTTATTAAGAGTTTCCAGAATGTCTATTTGATTATTTTTAGATGTAAGATGAAGTTTTTTTGCTGTACTCCAAAAAGCCCTTCCATTACTCTTCGCAAAAGTATTAAAAAATGTAATTTTTTCCCTAGCAATTGCATGTTTTGTGAAGTTTCGAAGCTGTCTGTAATACTGTAAATGTTGATCTAATTTTGTTCTTAAAAATTTTCTGTGGGCATTATCTCTTAATTTTATTAACTTTTTAACATTATCTGTTATCCAGGGTAAGTAACACTTTTCAACAATTTTTTTAGTTTTTAAGGAAGCATGTTCATTTATTATTTGTAATAAAGTGGAATTTAAAATGGAAACTTTTTCATTTACATCGTTAGCCCTATACAATCGATCCCAAGATATTAACTTCCCTTGGTTTATAAATGTGTCAATGTTAATGCTATTGTAATCTCTAAAAGTAATAGTTTTAAACTTATTATGATATTTTGGTATCTTGAGAAGAGAATATATTAAATTGTGATCCGTAATACTTTGACAACTAGCCAGGGATCCAGATTTTGTACAATTAATATTTTGACCTGTGATTATAAAATCAATGTGTCTGATGTGTAAAGTCAAATCTAGTAGGTTCCTGAATGTGCTGAGTATATTGAAATATTTGTAATAACTGCCTAAGCTTGTTGGGGTAGGTAGAGTTACTTAAGAGGTTTATATTAAAGTCGCCCACTATAATAATATTGTCATAGTTGACAGATAAGTTACCTAACATATCCTCAAATTGATCAAGAAATAAAGAATTGATCACTGTGGGTGCTTTATAAATATTGATAAAAATATGGTTTTTGTTTTTAATTATAAATTTTATAGCTATATATTCAAATAAATTTTGATTTAGATCAACTAGCGCAAAACTTATTTTTTTATTAATATACAGTGCTACCCCGCCTCCCCTTTGAGCCCTATCTTGCCTAACAAATCTGTATCCAGGAATATTATACAAGTTATTAGGTATACCTGGATTTAACCATGTTTCAGTCAAACCCAGTATATCAAATTTATATTCTGACCTATAATTTTGGAACTCAAATCCTGTATTTATCGATCTCACATTAAGATGACCCACCAAAAAACCCTGCAAGTCTGTAAGATAGTTATCATTTGACACATAATTATATACATTTTCTCGATGTTGAGCAGACAAGTGATCAGCCATATTCCCAAACATACCACCACATTTTCCCTGACTCCCTATTATGCTTAGTTAGCCCCAATTTTGCGCGCTCCATACCCCTAGAGAAAAAAATAACAAAAAAACTCCAAAAACAAAAAAAACATGATTTGTAAACATTTAGAATTAATTGAAATAAGTAAAACAAAAAACTCAACATATTATGTAAGTATGTATGTGTTTTGTTGACAACCGCCCAATGTAATATATTTAAAGTTTACATAAGTACCAACACCATAATGTACAAACATGTATAACACAGTCCAAATTAATAATTTAAAATATCTAGGGTATACATACTCTTATTAATAAAGTCTTAATCAAATTAATATATATGTATATTAAAGCAATAAGGATTTTTTTATGAAAAATACCAGAGAAATGTATTCCTTATATACTAAAGGAATGGATGGGACAATTCCTAACCACAGCTAAGCTATTAAATTAATAAAGAGTGATTTTAATTCTTGAATCCAATCCTCATTTACTCTTTACATGATGAATAAGTATAGTGTCTCAAACCAGTAAATTTAAATATATGTATATATATTACATAAGATAAATTTCTATATGGGAAACTCTCGCTTGATGGAAAATGAGTTTTATAGCATTGAAATCGATTGATATAATTAATGTAGTTTATACATGGGCGAACCTAATGACTTAGTAATTTGCAGTTGTTGCCAATAGTCCGACTTGCTTCTCCGCCGTTTTTGGGTCCTAATTCCGTCAAAATCCGCTGGTTTTCAGAACTCTTGACTTTCAAGTTACATAAATAAATTAAAGAACGAGATTTTTTAGGCATCCACATTTTATTTCGTAATTTTTTTTTAAATTCAATACTCTGTGCCTAATAAAATGTGAACTCCATCCGGACCTCAACTGCCTGGAAGAGATTACTGATTTTCTTTTAAAGACAATTTATGAATTTTATTCGGCGGTTTTTCTTCTTTTTCTTTTCCTTCTGTAGGTACCTGAAATAAATCCTTGATTAATTTACAGAAAGCTTATTAATTTTATCTTCTTTTTTTATTTCTTCTTCTTCTTTAAGCACATGAAAGACATTAAGGAATTTTATATAGGCAGTTGAGTTACTATATACCTTAGCTCTTCTTGTTTTTTTTCTTCATAACCACAACTGCCTGGAAGAAATTATTGATTTTTCTTTTACAGACAATTAATTTTCTTCTTGCATGCTTTCTCCTTTTTCTTTCTCTTGTTTTTCTTCTTTCAGTTCCTGAAAGAAATTACGAATGAGAATTATTATTAAGACTTATTGATTCTTTTACAGACACTTCATTCATCTTATGACCCACTTTTTCTTTGTCTTCTTTAATTGTCTGGAAGAAATTAACGAATTTATTACAGTTAGTTTAGTTACTACCGACCTCAGTTCTTCTCTTTTTACTTCAAAACGTCAGGTGCCTGGAAGAAATTATTGACTTTTCTCTGACTGGCAGATCAATTAGCCTGTCCAAGCGAGGGGTGGTTAAAACCAAAAGTAAATACCGCTTCATACAAGCGATATTTGGTATTTACCAAGAGACGTCAAATGACGTCACCAGTTTAACCGCTAGTAACCCTTTTTAGGAGGAAAGTTATAGCGTTCGACAGCCGACAAATATAAAAATTTAAAAACGGATTGTATAAACAAACAAAAACTATTTTAATATTATATATATTGACTTTCTCCTTCATCACCACAACTGCCTGGACGAAATTTTTGATTTAATTTCTTCATTGTTTTCTTAAATGAGTCACCAAGTTACTACTATTCGTATGATTCAATACAAATTCGAATAGCCCAACTCTTATACCGTATGCGTGGTGGCGAGACATTGAAAGAGTAACTATTCGTTACTCCAGTACTCGGTAATTCTTGTAATATATTATTGTAATAATATTTCTTTTATTAAGGAAGAAGTCCATTCTGAAGTGGAGTCAATATAATATTGAAAAATTAGTAGGGGAAGTCTTTTCTCTACAAATAAAATGCTAATCCTCTAATTTCAGGAATGATGCATTTCGGCAAGTGTTCTTGCCATCATCAGACTTGAGTCAGGTGTTAAGTAACTGATTAAATCTAATTTTTATAGATATTTTATATTCGAAGCTTGTAAAGAGTCGTGGTTTCGTTGAGCAAGATTGTGTATTAATAGAATAAATGTGGAAAATTTCGAATAATTTTGGTAAAAATGGTGACCATTTATATTAATACATATATTTTTTTAAAACAACTTTCAATAACGTGAAATAACTCTCTTATTATGTAACTTTGAAAACTCCTATATATAGTCTTTTTTGTGCTTTTAATAAGTCCATATTCAAATATCGAAATCAAATCTATACTAAAAATAATAGAAACCACACATAAATTCCAACATTTATTAGAGAAATAAATTTGTTAATATTTCAAAATTACTTTAACATTTATACATTAAGGCTTCTAGGAACTTTTTACATATCGCATTATCTTGCGTAACCAAATAGATATTTCTTATATTTATTTATCATTGAAAAATATTAACAAATTAAATATTTAAGAATTTCACATATTTTTTCAAAATTCGGATTTTCAATCTATCAAAAATATACGAAATATCTTAAAAATACTAAATTAACGTAACGCTCGTCAATCTCACTAAAAGTCAATAACATACCATAAGGCATTGTAATGTGTATGGTAAGGGTTTAATGTTAACCACTATTTATATTTAAAAAATCAGTGGATACTAATAAATTAATACTACAATACTATCTTTTAATATATGACAATTTCATGTTACCCTTAGAACTAGATAAGTTGCAGTCAAGTTGAAAATAAGTAAGTAGTAAATAATCCATTAATTTTACGCAGGCCTTTGTAATAATTTATATAATTCACACTATGTTTGGATGAAACAGGATATCGCAAACAACAGTCAGGATGGTTGGGCAAAACGTTATCAATAAGTTAGGTTAACTTATCTAAAGTAATCTATCTTAGTAAGCTTTCAATTTAACCTGTTTAATTCAGTGGCGTTTCTTCGGTAGGAGCAGTTGAGCACGGGCACCTCCAAGTTAAAGAAAAAAACCTACCTGCAAAGTGCTAATCAATGGATTATTTAAACCTATTTGATCTTGTATTAAGTCTTTGAAATTATTTTGCTCTTTGTTTTCAGTAATCTTTAAACGAACATTATACTAAATACTTTTTGACGAGCGTATTACCTACCTTAATAAATACTAATTGTTTAACGAATTTAAATAAGTAAAAATTCTTTAACAGAATTAAAATCTAACACAACAACAAAAACATTAATAATATTATCAGTCTTAGAGTATTATTTCTTCTTTGGCTCTGGTAATGCGGCGGCCTCTTCCTGAGAATCTATAATGGAGACATCGGCTAAATAGCCTTCATCGTTACTACCATATTTTAAGTTGCGTCTAATCCCAAAGCGAAGCATTAAGGAAGTCATGGTATCTGATTCACGTGCCGATGCACCCACTGTAACCTGTTCCAACTTGCCAATCCATCGTTTTATCTAAAATAAAATTAATTTATACGTAAGATATTGTCCTGTTATATTCAAAATCATTTATTTGCAAAAAAATAAAAATAATACATTTTATGAAAATGAAGTTATCGCAACAAAAAGGACATTGATTATACACAAGCTCTTTATACAGGGTGTTTTAGAACTATGGGATCAAACTTCTGGGGGTTGTTCAGTGCAACAGAAGAATCCATTTGAGTATAGGAACCCATGTCCGGAAATGCGCCACTACGGCCCTAAGACGCGTTTAAATTTAGAAAAAATATTAATTACCTAAATAGGATCTGCTGCATTTGTTTTTACCTTTTGTATATGATACCATCACAACAATTGTTGAAAAGGCTTAACAAGAAAATGACATTACAAACCATCATATTGAAACTGAAAAGATTATAAACATAAAACCTAATTAACCTAAAAAAGAACAAAACTAATACTAAAAAGAGCAGAAACAAAAAATGGATAATAGACAATTTAGTCGAAAATATAGTCGCGATAACACTGACCGCTCAATGACTGCCGAAGCTCAGAAAAAAATCAAGTAATCACTTTGCAATTGAGACTCCTTAAACTTCTTATGAGCAACTTTTTTACGTAAAACTAAGCTCTTTAACTCTCTTGAAAACCATGCAAAAAAGCTACCAGTATTATAGGACTTAAAGGATCCCCTCATACAAGAGGTTATAAAACTTATTTAGGGAAATATTTATATCAGAAGTGTTGTTAATAAAGGACCAGTCGATAGATGCAAGGAAATTATTTAATAATAAAAAATCAGCATTTTTGAAGTCAAGAACTTCACTGTATACTTTAAAGACTTTGACATGTATGGTACTGAAAAGACACATTGCTACGGAGTGTGAAAATCATCCATCAATCCAGAAGACCCATTGATATTAAAAAAGAAAGGTCAAGAAATGTGCCTTCCGGATTTGGTAGGTGAAACATTTCTTTACCAAATAAGTAATTAAATACCTGTCCAAGCAGTGAAGTTACTGCGACATTCGAACACCCATCCGATAAGGTAATTTTAAGATTTTGATTTTCATTAAACCAAGTGCAACCAGGTAGGTTGAAGTTTCCTGCAATAATAAATAAGCACTTCGGATGGGCCTCAAAGATCTCAAGTACTGTAGCACAGAAAGCACTGTATTGAGCCATATCAGATTTGGGCGGCAGGTAAGCTACACCAAAAACAATATTCTTAAGATTAAGTTGTACAGAAACAAAAACTTGCTCTAACGATGAACAATAGTGTTTAATTAATCACGGTTTAAACTACTTTCTCACAGCAAGTAAAACACCCTGACCATCTTTCTTATTCCTTGTAAGGGCACTTCTATCACATCTAAACACTTCATATGCCGTAAACTCCAATTCAGATGACAAAATGTCCGGAAACAACCATGTTTCGGGCAACGAAATTACATCATAACTGCTTACGGATATCGTTTACTTCAAATGATTTAGCTCAATTAATTAACTTATACCTCTAGCGTTAAAATGATACATTATTAATGAATCACCTAATGATTTTTTTGGACCTAGTACAATTCTCTTAGAAATTGATGGAGCTAGCCCCATTGGTAAATTTCACACCAAAATCACATCTTCACTTTTTTCCTTTCTTTTTGCCAATTCTCCATAAACTTCCCTAATTTCATCACACTATAGTTTGGTAAGATCCATATAAATTATTATATTGCTACCACCCAATTTCTTTTTCTCTATCAAACATTTTTGTAATATGACTGTATAAATGCTGTGGATTTTTTTTTTATTGAAAAAAATTTAGATAACCGAACTTGGAATAAACAGGAGTTAAAGTCAGCCGACTATGGACAAGGCCGTACTTTTTGCAATTGGATCCTAGAAAGGAAAACAGGGAACAACAATATTTTTGTACTAAAATCATTTTTTGTAATAAGATCATTTCCATTTGAATGGTTACGTAAATAAACAAAATTGTCGCATTTGGGGCAATGAAATTCGATGTCTTTCGGATCTCGCATGAAAACCTCTTAAACAAACAGTATTCTTATGATTTGCCACCAAATCTCGTTGGTTGACTTGGAAGCTTCCAGAGATAACTTGAACCTAGGACAGTTTGGTGCATAGAAGGAAGGTGGCTGAAGTGGCGCATACTTATTCAGATGATTTATGATCTTGCTATTAAATTAAAATATATAGGACAAACCAGAAGATCAATTAATGTCAGATTTAAAGAGCATGTAGGTCATGTGAAATATGGAAGAGTTGAAAATGCAAGTGTGACTGAACATTCAGTCACTTTGTAGGGATAGACAACTTTAAATTACTGAAACTAGTTAATAACAATCGAAAATTAGATGCATACATGCTTCATTGCATTTTCGGCTCTATTAGTTACATCATTAGTTACTCTATTAGTTAAGTATATAAGGATATTTGTAAGTAGTTTTAGTTTAGTTCTAATCTTCTCCTGAAGATGCTAACATCGTTAGCGAAACACGTGTCGCGATTAAAAATAAAGAATTTTGGTTAGTGGTAAAACTGTCTCGTAATTTGGCAAACTTAAGCAAAATGTAAATATTAAAAAAAAACTAAATCCTATAAAATATAATTATTTATCTCTGTTTCCCTCTTGATACAATACTGACAGCTGCTTAATGCAGTAGGTGGTATGACTTCCGAACAAAAACGTATTGTAGCTTATTAAATTTATGGTCTAAGTAATTGCAGTTAATTTCGCAAAAAATGAAAATAATTTAAACAAAAAAAATATATATTATTTTACTTTATTACTTTTATTATTTTACCAAAAGCTAAGTAAAAAGATAATTTTTGTATACTTAATAACATTATTAATCAATAAAATAATTATAGTTTTTCCACATTTCCATTGTACCTAAGATGTAGTGAGATTAGAGTCTTAGGGATTACTTTTCATTGTAGCTTTGAGTTCAAGACTCATCTAAATAATGTCGTTTCAGTTGCATCTAAATCTTTGTAATAGCAGACATTTTAATTTAATTTTATTAAAAATTCTGTACTTTACTTTAGTCTTGCTAGATCCAAAGTGGAGTATGATTGTCTCATTTGGCATCCCATTTATTGGGTTGATATTATGAATCTTGAGCCGGTGCAACGCAAATTTTTGAAATATTTAGCTTTCAAAGAAGATAATTTTTATCCTGCTAGAGGACTAGACAATGATTTTTTAATAGATTTGGAATCGTATCCTTGTAAACCAGAAGGCATAGATTAGGAATTACCTTTTTATACAAACTCTCAAATAATTAAATTGATTGTACCGAGATACTAAATCAAATTAGGTATATATTTCCCAGGTTAAACGAACATGTTCTTTAGCTTTTTATTGTCAACGTCCTAGAACTAATATGCTATCTAGAGCGCCGATAAATTATAACTGTTATTTAATACTTATTGTACACATTGTGATATTTTCCATAATTCTCTTAAAGCAATAACTAGCAAGGTTAATTGATCTATTACTGTCTTACTATTGTTTACTTATTTTATAGTTTAGGGTAGCATTATGATATTAAGTAATTTTGTTAAACTATTTTTCGTTTCTTTTTCCTGTTTGGTGTGAATTACCTGTTGGAAATATATGACTATTTATTTATTTTATTACCTCCTCTGACCTACGATTCTGTATTTTCGTAGTCTCAAAATTGCGAATAATAAATGTATTGCCCTTATTACGTGAAATGCAAGAATTTATTACTTACCTTACGACCTAGTATCTCTTTTCTGTTGGAGTCTGGTTCAGTTTTCATCAAAGGCAACAAAATCTGCAAGGCCTGGTGGAACATGTTGATTGCTCTATCTTTGTGACCTTCCCGTAGATACATACTAGCATCACAACCAATGTCAAAACCAACCAAAATTCTAGGAGTACTAATTAGATGTTTTCTGAATTCTTCATGGGTAATAACATCTGATTTTGGGTCAAGTTTGCATGCTGTACTCAATATTAGAAGTTTTTCTTGGCATAAGACAAAATTTTCAAAACTAGTCCATTTTAAGAAAAGATATTCGCGCAGTTTAGGATCTTCTGTCAAATTCGCTTGTATCTTTAATTCTAGGATGCCTTGAATACCAAGAACTAAAGATTCTCCATATCTGCCTTTCGCGGCATACTTAACGGCTTCAGTAGCATGGTTGGATCCATCTTCCATAAACTTCAATCCATAGTAAGGACAATTTTTTAATTCAACAAATGGATGCCTCCTTATGAACACACCACAAAAACGTTCCTCTTTATCGAATTGTAAAAGCCCTCTTACAAGATGGTTGCAGCTGGCTGAGTATCTTTGTTGGTCCCGAAACTGGCAAAAAAAAAAACATTTAGATAAGTAAGTCATTAAATACACCTTATTTTGAGACAGTATGTATAAAATTGTGATACTAATTCAATGAATTTATTACCTTCTGTGGTAATTTTACTAAAACAAAAGTTTTAAAAATTAGATTTATTCATAAAACCTAAGAATAAAAATGTTTAAATATCTGCTTTAAAAATCAACAAAAAGGCAAAAACGTAAATTTATTTAAAATGTATACTTCTCTATACTTTCTCTAAAAATTAAAACAATTTTATTTTAATTCTAAGTACAAATCGACAGTTTAACATGAAGTTCTTCTTATTCTTAAAAGAACAGCGATCATTATATTTTTTTGGTTTACATAAAATTTCACATTATATGTAGTCAAATTGTTTTTAAATTACCAAAAATTTTGTGTGAAAAAATAACGGTTACAACGGATACATAAAAGACTGTAATTTACGATAGATAAAATTATATTAACGTGTATTAAACCTTTTTTTTACGCTTGTGTGGTGTTTAACACTTAGCCGGGAGCTCACAGTCCCAAGGCTTAATATGTTTTGCTTTTAGATTGAAAGTGTTCTTGACACCGATCTTGGTTACCAAGATCACCGCTTTTTGAATATTGGTAAATATTGACATATGTATGTTCGGTTCTTTCAAGTGTATTTTAAGTTTAGCGTGAACAATACTATTGCAGGAAGTTACAATTGCTTTTATTTCAACTAGTTTTAATCACCATATTTCTTTAAGTTCTTCAGCCAGCGATCTGTAGTTTTGGTTGTTTCTCATTGTATACCCCCCACCTGTTTTCATCCAGCGACACTGCGAAATCAATTATTGTGGCCTGTTGGTTCCTTTTGTCTAGGATTATTTTAGGATGATTATTGTGATTGGGATGCATTCCAGTAATCTTTTGATGACTCGTGCTAAACCATAAGGTTTAGTGTTTATATGGTGGTATTTCATCATTTTTTAGCCCTAATTGCTGAAAAATTGCAAGGAGGAGGGGTGTGCCTAGACTAATTATGCCGACTAAGATAGGCAATTGGGCAGCAGTTGGTTACATGCTAATGTTATATGCTGGATTGATTCCTGTTCAGTTTTCTATTTTGCTTTTCAGGATGTATTTTTCATAATATCTTGTTGATCTTGTATTGCAATCTCTAAAAATAAGTACTCTTGGATCTTGTTACTCGTAGATATGTAATTTAGGATGCGAATCTTCTTCCTTATTTTTTATCTGTGTCCAGATAAAAAATATAAAATGGTCTGCCATGCATTATTTTTTGCTGCCAGTTTTCTTTAATCTTTCTAATAATATTTTCTGTTTCAGGCAGTGCTTTTCCCAGATTCAGTGCCGATAAATGGGTGTCCAGAACAACCCGGTAGAGGTAGAACAATAAGTTTTTGCAGATTTTGAGTTTTATTGAGACAAAAGTTGTTCAAGGCAATAAAGTTCTCTTCCCGCTTCTTTTCCAGCTAAGTACAGTCATTCTTTTACTAAGTTTGGGTGGTGCATTCGGTGATTTGTTAGCGTTATACGGACTAACTAATCTCTCTAACGCTTCCATTGTAGCGTTTTATTTTTTGGTTGCTTTTATAATGTAATAATTGAAATTGTCAAATCAGTGGGCTGCCGGAGGCAGTTGTGCATATAGGTCTTCTGATGAACCCATCATGCTCCACCGGGGGTTACTAGAGCCCAATGGCCTTAGAAAAACCGATAATGTCCGGTCAAAAGTTCTGTCACTAGCCAAAATTCGCGTCTTTTTAGGCGTAGTAGATTTTTGATGAGACAGGCAGAGGGCCCACCTATGTGCGCTTTGGCCTGTCTCATACCAGGAAACTCAGTCCATCTTCGGTGGGTCCACTTGTCCAGCAGACCCTTCATTGACGCAACCGCAACGCATTTGGCGATATCAACTATCGGTTTCGACCCCATCGGCACATTCGCGGATCCCAGTCTGGCAAAAGAGTCCGCTTCCTCATTACCTGCATGGCCTGCGTGGCCAGGTATCCAGACGAGCTGAATCCTGCACCAGTTTTTTCAGGACTTTTATGCACTCTAGTACAAGCTTGGAGCTTACCTTTGCGGCCGTGATAGCCTTAATGGCAGCTCTGCTGTCCGAGCATATTGATACGACTGTATTGCGGTGTCCGCAGCTTTCGATTGCGATTTTCTGTCCGCATTTTAATACAGCGAATACTTCGGCCTGGAAGACAGTGGCGTGCTCCCCCAGCGAGTATGCCCTACTGGTATGTGGGATCCCACCACAAATTGGATATTGTATGAAGATAGTATTGATCGCGACATCTAGTATAAAGTGGATTAATGACATTGTAAAAAATAAGAACTCTAGATGGCGTTAGCGATTCTCCGTTTTGAATTTTTAAACAATTTACTGGAATCAGTTTGTTTTTTTTTCTTTCTCTATGACTAAAGTGACTTTCCTATTTGTCTGTCCTTTATCATTGGTCACGTACCCCATGCTCAAAGATCAACCTTTTACGCATTGGCATTCTCCATACCGGGCGGTTATTGCCATTATTTTCCTGTTATTTGAATACTTTGCCTAATGAGAATAGATTGATTTTTATATTCGCTATAACTTAAATCTAAGTGGGGCAACGTTATATTGTTTCTTGTAAAACTGCGTGAGATTATCAATTCTTTCAAAAGGTGTGGTCTTCTGGTTAATAAGTTCAGTTTCTCGAGGTAGGGATTCGACTTCACGGTTACCTTATTACTAGCCATGGAATCTGAAAGATTACTTTAATAAACTTTATAAAAGATCCTCTAACATTTTGAAGTAAGCTTGATTCCTATTTTTATAAAACGTTTTCTCATGGACTTTAAGGTCGCCATTTTTTGAAGCTTCACCTGTTAATTTTAGGGTCGTATGCAGAATTTTATGCAGGATCTTAAGCGAAATGGTCCAGCCCAAGCCCATTTCTCATCATAAATTAGAACTTTATCAGGATTTATTGCTTCTTCATGACGTTATTGGTTGGACCTTAATCAGCTGCTGTCCTTGAATCTGCACAATGGGTTACCAGGTCAAGCCAAATAAGAAGAATGTGTAAACAATGTTATGATTTCGAATCTGTAATATTGGCTAATTTATATTATTTTATCCTCAATTTTTTAATTATTTTCTAGTGTCTAAAGTTCTTTCCTGGCAATTTGCACTTTAACGTAAATTGCATATCTACCGAAATAGTAATTTATTCAATACCTTTTAATTTCATTATCCTGAATTTCATACAGTATTATATGTAAGCAATCGCACTGAAAGGTTTATTTAGGTTTATTTGATTTAGTAAATGTTGTACAATGTACTGTGCTCTAGGTTAATGTCTTTGGTACAGTAGTGGCTCGTCCTAAGGGTAGAAACGTATCATCCATTTTTCTCTAAGAGACCAAACGAAAACAAAAACAAAAGTAAGGACACAAAGTCACGGTCTCATCCAATCTATATAATTTCTTAAAAAAGCTTAAAAGCTACACGTGTTTCGCTCCTGTCGGAGCATCATCAGGCCTAGACCTACACAGATCACATTACAACTCAGAGTTGTCTTTACAAAGAGTTGTAATGTGATCTGTGTAGGTCTAGGCCTGATGATGCTCCGACAGGAGCGAAACACGTGTAGCTTTTAAGCTTTTTTAAGAAATTATATAGATTGGATGAGACCGTGACTTTGTGTCCTTACTTTTGTTTTTGTCGTCCTAAGGGGCCAAGGAGCCATGGCACTGGTCAATGATGCTTACAAGATTGAACGGCTTCAGAGAGCTTAGGTACATATAAGTTAAATAGGAGTGGACCCCTGCGGAACACCGCTCGTAACAGATTAAAAACTAGATAATTTTGAATTGTAGGACACTGCCCCAGTTCTATCTTTAAAATATTCAGATAATAGCATTATTTGTTAGACCAATATAACGTAAAATACCTAATAAATTTATGATAATAACTTTATGACTTTCGAACACATGCCTTTGATCACATGCTAAAGTTGGCGATTCAGATTATAAAGCTGATCTAATCGTTATGATGGAACCCATCCGCAGTAAGTTCATTCATGGCTGGTGGATTGTGGATAACAAACAGGATGCAGCAATTAAATCTACAAATGTTAAAATCCTAAGACATGGTTTATGGTAGTGGTTTTGTCTGGTTTTTGTATGGTCTGGTTTGTTTGAGTGGAGACCACTACATTTTGTACTGTACGGTTGTTATATATCTGCAAAAATTGAATCGACTTTACTTTCAGCACCAAAAACATAGCCAACAATATATTAAACTGGGTGAGAAGTTATTAAGAAGGAAAACGTTAGCTATCAACACGAAACAGAAGAAAGAACGATTCAAAAAGGAAAACATAAACCTTTTTTATCGACAGAGATATCCAAACATCTTGAAAACAGGCAGCAATTGTTTGAGAGTGCCGAGGAATTTACCACAATTGTACAAAACGCCTGCAATGTTGCTTTACCTAAAAAATGGAAGGAGGAAAACAGCAGTGTATATGTAGTACGAGAATTCAGACAAGGTTAACCAAAGGCAACATTGAAAAATGGAAAAGAACTACGGCTGACATGTACACCGATTGTAATATTTTAAAGAAGACTATAGTAATAGTCAATAGTAATATATAGTGTAAGGGGTATCTTATTGTAACCAGCAAATTCACCCTACCAAATCTGCCCGATTAAAAGCAACTCGATATAGCGAAAAGAGCTTTTCCGAACATCAGAAATATGGCCCAGACAAATAGTAAGAAAGCCAGATATCCCATTATTTACCACAAATGAGCTCACTACCGCGGTTAAGAAAATTAAACCTAATAAAGCATCAGCACCTGACAACCTACCGCCAGAAGTGATAAAAGCACACAGCTCAGTCTTTTAACCTTATGAACTCCATCCTGTTTTCAGGCGTCAAACCCTGGAAAACTGCACAGCTGGACCTTATACAAACGAATCTGCCTTATAAACGTAGTCGATTAAAGGCGGAAATAGATAGACCGGATGCAGGCAGACAGGCCTCAGACAAAAGAAATTCACTACTATCAGCTCAGAAAGGTCCAGGAAATGGTTGCAGACGTAAAGTTGGCATACTGCGAAAGAAGAAACTTACGCGCCTTCGTAACAGTCGATGTAGAAAAATGCTTTCAACTTGGCTTCATAAAAAGGGTTGCTCACAGAACTAGGGAGAAGAAACATTGCTACATGCTTGTTCAATATGTTGGCTAGCTATTTCGAAGATCTATTGCTAAACATTGAAGACCCGTAAAAAATGGTAATGTGCGGTGGCCCACAGGATTCAGTTTTAGGACACTGTGGAATGTCTATTATGACGAGATCCTAAATTTTCCAGTATCGAGAGGCATAACTCTGATCGTATACGTGGACGACCCGGGTATCCTAGTAGAAACTAGAGAAAAGGAGATGTTGGATGTCACAATACATCACGCCTTAAATAATATTACGGAATGGATAGAGAAGAACAACTTAAAACTGGCGCCACACAAACCAGGCGTAGTACGCCTTGTTACAGGTAGAAAAATCAAAATCATTTCTGTGACTCTAAACGACACAATCACTGAAAGTCAGAAAGATTTCAATTATTTGGGCATCCATTTAGATAGAAATCTCACCTTTACATATCAAAATCGTTGCTAAAAAGGCCAACAAAGCATTAAACAAATAAGTCGCCTAATGTCAAAAACATATAGACCATAGGAAGGATGCAGAAAAATATTGGCCTGATGGTAGAGTCCATTAGACTTTATAAGAAAAAGCCATACAAAAGAAGATTCACAGAAAAGCCATTTTTAGTGTGCAAAGAAGAACTGCAATTCGAATAATTTGCGCGTACAGGACAACATCAACCAATGCTGGTAGTAGCAAGATTCCCTCCAATATGCTAGCAAGCTAGCAAGAGCAGAGAAAGAAAAAGAAGCCAGGAACGTAGCCAATAAAGAACTAATTTCCCAATGGCAAGAAGAGTACAATCACGAAAATAGCACAGTAGGTTGAATGAAAAGGCTAATACCCAACATACGACTTGTGTAAAAACGAAACCCGGTAAAACAAACTTCCACCTGACCAACTACTAACTGGTCATGGAAATTTCCAAGCCTATCTAATGCGTGTAAACTTAAATGGAGAAATGCTCTTATTGTGGCGGCACCGATACGGCTGAACGTACATTCGTCCAATGAAGACAAGTTGCTAAACAAACAATTGGTTCACTAGATCCTGACACCATAATCGCAAAAATGCTTTTCCGGAGATCTATAAGGAAATATAAAGAGAGATAGTAGACCCAATTCCAAAAGAGAATTAATGTCCACGCGCAGCTAACTTTTATGACCACTTTCTTGAAGTAATACATCCAGTAGTTCCAAGAAGGAATCCTACTTTGACCGCTTTCTTAACTAAGATTTTCTAAGATCTTTATCTTAACCGCTTCACCAGTAACTTCTTCCAATATGTGGTCTTCAGAACAGCACTTGGAGTTCTTGTTTGAGTCTCAAAATAACTGATCTGTTAGGAATGTAAATTTTGTCCACAAGTGCAGTTTTCATTGCTGGAATAGACTGCTTAAGTCGATCAAAGTTTTTGTCGCATGTTACAAGTATTTTCACTGGTTTAATTTTAAGACGCGTAAGGCGTCAGTTAAATATGTTATTTAAAATAGACAGTGCCTTGATGTCAAAACGAACCACCCTTAATAATTTCCTAAAAAAAAAATACGTTAATCTAGATGTACAGGAGGACCTTTAAATGTCTGTAAAAAAGCATTAAAATGTCTATTAAACGAATAGTAATATGAATAGTAACTAAGAATGCCTGAGAATAATAGATATTTTATCGACCTCAAACTTATTTATTTTAAATGGTTACCCTTAATGTAATAAAAAGCATAAAATCTCCTATCTAACTAAACCGAAAAAAAATCAAATCGGTTAACGTAAAAGCGAATAGTTGGTAACGTCAAAAGGGTTGCCTTATAGTGTCACACATTATTTTAAATCGCAAACAATTTTCCATCTCACTTCGCCAAAAAATAGATACAGGTTGAACCGATTTACTAGTAAAATGTACGATAATAACCAGTTCATTGAGTTCAAATTTTTTTTGTGGATGTAGTTGCTGATGGGATACTAAATGAAAATAATGTGTATTTCCAACAAGATGGAGCTCCCCCGCACTACGCTTTGAAAGTTCGAAAGTAGCTTAATGGACTGTTTCCAGGGATGTGAATTGGGAGGCATGGTGCAATTGAATGGCCCGCACGGCTGCCACACTTAACACCACTAGATTTTTGTCTTTGGGGGTATTTAAAACGCAAAGTTTATTAAATCCGAGCTGAAAATATTAATGATTTAAAGGATCGAATTACACGCGAATGTAGAGATATTAGCGGACAAACACTTGCAAGTTAGGAATTTCAAAGCAGACTTTATTATCTGGCGAATAACGAAGCACATTATGATCCGATTTGACATATGAAAGTGAGGTAATTGGCAGCTTTGTCAAATATAAAAGTAAACGTTATTAACCCTGATATGTAGATTTTTTTTAAGAAGTTATTAAGGGAGGTTTGTTTTGAAATGAAAGCACTATATATAGTTTTGCAATATATTTTCTTCATCAGCTAATCTGTTAATTCATTAATTAATTAATGTGTATAGCAAGAAAAATAAAATTCCCAAAAATAAATTTATATATCTACCTAGACTAGATTTATTTTGATTCTTTTTATATAGAGAAAAGAACAAATTACTTACATCAGGTATCATTTTTCTTCTTATGAAATCTATATGTCTTTCTTTATCTTTCTCGGTATGACCGTATAGAGTTTTGCCAAACATCATATAGTACATGACAACTCCAGCAGACCATAAATCGCATCTTGTATCCACTGGCATCTTAAGCAAAACTTCTGGAGCCATAAAGTTTAAAGAGCCTGCTTGGTACATTAAGTTGCAATCAACCAATTTCAGTTCCGAGAGCCTAAAAATTTTATCAAATATTGTTGTTTCTTTATTCATTTTAACGTGCCCATTTGAATGATAGAAGGTAAATTTCTCTATTATTTTTTTCATTATTAAGAAATGGTTACGAAAATACAGTATAAAAATGCATATAATGACTTGTTTTCTGATTTTACACTTTAAATTGTATGCCATTTGTTATTCAGAAAAAAAGGTAGTTTGTTGTATAAATGTTAAAGATAATGCAGTACAAAGCTGGCGGAGAGCTTCACACATTTATAAAAACTGTTATGAAAAGATACTAGCTGCATATTTTTATCTGTATACGATTAGAGTTAGTAGAGGTGGCTGGTATAAAAATTCAAAAAAATAATCTACTAATTCCACATTTGATTGAGAAAAAAAGTACTAGTTTTTTTTAAAGTTGTAAATCGTGTTTTAGAATCGTGAAGGAACTTAGCAATATGCAGTGCATATCTGAAACACCCATTATTTAAATGAAACTAATGACCATTAAGCTTGATTGAATTCTATTCTTTGAAGAGATAATTCGATGTTTTTTTTACTTAAGGATGCAATTACATTAATTATTACATTGCCAAAAATAATTTTAACTCTTTTAACTCTTACAGACTGAACTTTTTAAAGTGCCAAATTTTCCATTTAAAAATTCGGAACTACTTATAAACTATAAGATTTAGGTATCATAATAATTTTTTGTTTTTAATTTTCATACCACACAAAGTCATGTAAAAGAGAAAAGGACAATCCTTCTCTTTTTTAACTTAAAAAGACTAGATATTGCAAGTAAATACATTGATTTCGCACAAGATTTATCGTTGGAGAGGCGTGTATAATAGTTCAAATCATTTTTTAATACCCTCGGTTGCCCGTTGTGTAGCCCACTATAAGAAAATTACTGTGACCTGTACAAGTATTCAATACTAACCCAAAATCTGCTATTTTTATGGCAGGCTTATTATTGTCTTCTATCCTATGCACTAAAATGTTATGGGTCTTTATATCACCATGTAAAATTCCCAAAATGTGCATGTAATCTAAGGCTGAGAGCAGCTGTCTCATCACGATTTGAATAACATCTTCTTTGCATGGAACTTTGTCGGATAAATAGTTCCTAAGGCTGCCAAACATCGCATATTCTGTACCGATAAATACGAACCTAAAACTTTGAATAAACAAAATTTGTTCAATTAAAAAAAATCAAATATAATATAAAACTCAAGAAATCTGTGAAATTTACGAACATCATGAAAAATACGATCATATTGAAAAAATAAAATTGTTGTCATAATACCATAGTACCATCATTATTTACATTTTATATATTATATTTTACTGGCTTTTGCCCTGCATTCATGGAGGGTGAGCGGCCATATTGTGCAATAAAACTAATTTATTTTTTATGGCCCTTTTGCAGTAGCAGTCTATCTTCACAAACTCTATTTGGCAAAGGGAATCATCCTTTTCACGTTTCGTTATTTGGTTTAATTACAATTTCTATTAGTATGCCTTAAGAACAATATCTTATTTTAAAGATTTGTTATTTACTTATAAGTGTACGTAAAAAACCCATTGTTTATAAAAAAATGTGATATTTACTTCTATTTTTAATGTTAGCATAGAGTGCTCTAAGAGTGCGCGGTCAATAAGAGTACGCACTCGTCGATTTTTGGAGCACGTCGTCAACAACAACAAGGTGTTAGTTCATACTGATTAAGAGGAGTGTCTGCATGTTTCTTGTGCATTTTAAGCAAATAAACAGCGATAATAACGTTATTAGGTAAGTTTAAGGAATTTTATCTGTTTTGTTATTATATTTTGACATTTTGGATATTGTAACTGTAGTTTTCAACAATTTCGCGGTCATATTTTGTCATGCTTACAATAAACCTTGAAGAATCGTATAAATCATACCGTTGTTTACAATTTCGAACCAAGATGGAGGCAGCACTGGCGCTTTTTAAAACATGCTCGTTTTGTAAGAGTGCGCAATCATTAATATTGTAAGAGTACGCGCGCACTCTTACAAACCAGGTTTTTTGTTCTAACGGATTAAACGTATTTTTTCTTGTGTTTCAGCATGTCTGGCAGAAAACGAAGTTCTCAACGTGCTTTATGCTCACCGGCGGTTATGGAGGCAGCAAGACAGAGGATTGAAAATGGATAAAGTAAAAGAAGCATGGTAAAATCCTTAGGAATGGCGGAAAGCACGTTAAGAAAAAGGCTAAAAAGGACAACTGTAGCTACAAAACTGGGAAGATTCGACATTACCTTAACAGCAGAAATGGAAGAAGAGTTGTGTTGTGTGATGTGAAGAGTTAATATAATTAAAACAATAGACAACATGTTTTACGGGTTAACTTCTAGAGCTCTAAGAAGTCTAGCATTTGAGTTCGCTGAAAAAAACAAATTAAAACATCGTTTTAATATATACCTTCAAAAATGGCTGGCTGCGTGAATTTTTAAAACGGCACAAAGATGTTACATTAAGGCAACCCACCGCTTCAAGCGTCGCCAGGGCTGTTGGGTTTAATAAACCACAGTGTGAGCGGTTTTATAAAAACCTCTCGGAGTTAATGAACAAATATAAATTTCCGCCACGTGCAATTTACAATATGGACGAATCGGGATTTCAACTGTCCCAAACAAGCCCCCTAAAGTTTTCTCTATAAAAGGAAACAGGTGTGTCAAATAAAATATCAAGCGCAGAACGGGGAACCAATGTTACTGTTGTATGTGCAATAATTGCTAGTGGACAATTTATTCCTCCCGCATTTATATATCCACGTAAAAGAATGAAGGCAGAACTTTTGGACGGAGCTCCGCCATCTTCAATTGGAATGGTATCTGATAGTAGTTTCATCAATCAGGATTTGTTTGTTGATTATGCCACACATTTTCGAGATCATGCTAAGCCAACAAAGGAACAACCACTACTAATGATAATGGATAACCACACTTCCCATTGTTCTATTGCAGCAGTTGATTTTTTTCGACAATATAACATTATCGCATTAACACTTCCTCCTCATAGTAGCCACCGTATGCAGCCACTTGACCGATGTTTTTTTAGCCCGTTAAAAAAGTTTTATTCCAACGAGTGTGAAAAATGGTTGACGAACCATCCAGGTCGGATAATTACGGTCTACCAAATTGCTTCAATATTTGCACCTGCATATTTTAAAGCTACTACTTTAACGAATGCGATTGAAGGTTTTAAAGTGACAGGGATATGTCCCTTTAATGATGATATATTTACCGAAGCTGACTTCATGGCCACTTTAGTCACAGAACGAGAAAATTCTGCTACAGCTACAGTAGTTACGCAAGTAGATGCGCCAAACATTCAGTTAGAAGTCGCTGATAACTCAACATCTAAAATCAATATTCAACCTCATCAAATCTCTGAATTAGCCTCTGAAAATGCTTTCAAAGTTCTTGACAGTCCAACTGTTGTTCTTGAGAGTTCCACTACTAAGAAAAATTCACCTCAGCCTACAGAGCTGGTTTCCAACACATCTGCAATCATTTCAACTTTGGAACAAACAGTTGCTGTAGCGCCAGAAACCAAAACATTTGATTTATCGAACACTCCTGGAACATCATCAACTTATATTAAATTAACAACAATTTCTCCATTACCCAAATCAATTACGTTCAGGTCAACAAGTCGCAGAAGCAATAAGTCAGAAATTATCACCAGCTCCCCATATAAGGACCAACTAATTGAAGAAAAAGAGAAAAAAAACCGAAACCCATATTCAAACTACATATGGGCTATAACCTACCACCACTACAAGAGCTTTCGGAAGAGAGTTTAAAAAGAAAATGCGCTGTGAACCTCAGACAGGCAAAGAAGACACCGAAAAATGGAAAAGCTGTTTTGAAGAAGCCAAAATCACCGCCTCATAAGAAAATGTGGAGCTGTCCAGGGTGCAACGAAACATTTAAAGAACCTGTTACGGAAGACTGGATTGAGTGCATATTGTGTGCTGAATGGTGGCATGAAAAATGCATTGCCTACGAGGGTTCTGGATCTTATACATGTGACCTATGTTCATAAAATTGCGTGCGTACTCTTACAATACTAAATGCGTACTCTTAAAAAGCGGGTTTATAAGAGTGCGCAAAATCACTTTTTTTTTAGTTTAATTTTTTCTGTTGAAGTATCAACAGTTATAAATAAAATAATATATATTTTCAACGCAATTCGGTTGGATTTTTTACCTGATTAAACCTTAAGTGCGCACTCTTGAAGCACTCTACCCTAACATCTTCTCAAGATGTCCGCCCAAAATATATACCGTATATCTGCAAAAAAGTTTTATTTCATATAGCGTTAGCAGCATGTCATCTTGATCTAATCTTGTTTATAGATTTTAAACAAAACTACAGGAAAACATGGCATATTTTATGGACGCGCACTTCCTTTTATTAAGATTAAAAGTTGTCAGGATTTTTGTACCAAATGTTTCCTCCTGTTCATTCGTCCTTTTTTAGGGTTTCCTTGACCAAAGAATATCGGTCTTATTGATATACTTACAAATGAATAAATAAATATATAGGTATTTAGAATTTAAGTAAAAATGTTTTTTCTTAATATTCAAATCCTCAAAGGTCATTTTAAATGACTTCGAGAAGCCTTTTTCAATTCCGTTTAAGACGTTTTTATTTAGGACGTCATTTTGGATGTGACATTTGCACGTCATTAAGTAGTACGAAAAACGACGTATTCAAAATATCATTTTGTTACTAGGAAATTTTGCATATATGGTATTATCCAGAACATGTTTCGTGCCTATATACCTTAGGAATATTTATTATATATCCTGGAATATTAAAAATGTATTTGTATATTCTATAAAGATACATGTAACAGATACAAAGAATATAATAGATGTTTATGAGTCATTCATAGAATATAATGCCTGGATATAGTTTAAATATCTAGTATATTCATGATATACACTGTGCATGCTAATAGTATATTCCATGTATTACCTAGTGTATGACAAATGTATATTTATTTCATATCGATAAAATATACAGAGCATTAAAAATAGACATTGTATGTATATACCTTAGAATATTATGGATATACATAGCATTTACATACAGTGCATCCGTAAAGTAGCGGATAAATTCAATAAAAATGAAATGGAGCGTTTTTGAAAAAATGCCTGAATCTGTTGATTTTAAAATTTGGTTTTCGGTTTTTCTACGTGGAAATTAAATATACAGGGTCACTTCAAAAAGAAGATATGACGTTTTTTAAATGGAAACCACCATTTTTTAATGCAGAATAAGAAAGAATGCATTTTTTACAAAGGATGTGGTACAAATGAACAGTGAAACAATTTTGAACGAAAAATTATGATAAAATGTAAAGTTAAAGAAATACCTATCTAAATTAAATGGTTGAAATGAGCACCATTAACAACCTGACAATAACAAAGGCGATTAGAAAATTCTTTTGAAAGTTGTCAATGACACTGGCGTATTTGTTCTTTAACATTTTCTAAACTTGCTGGTTTAGTGACACTTCACTTTTTAAGCATCCTCATAAAAAGTAATCGAGGGGAGTTAAATCCGGCAATCTGGGTGGCCATTCAATGTACCTTCGTCTACATATCCAACGAACTGAAAAAACTTCATCTAGATAATTGCGAACGGGTAAATCTTAGTGTGGCGGGGCTCTATCTTTCTGAAAAAAAGACCACGTTGGTGCATGTCGAGTTCTTCAAAGTCCGGATACAAAGTTATCAGAGCGGGGATAAAATTATTTTGGAGAAAATCCAAATACCTCTCACCAGTTAGAGTGTCATCATAAACGTAAGGTCCTAAAACTCTTCCTTCCACTATACCGCAGTGTTGTGTATGACATTCTGTGAACCAATGAGAGTTTTCGGTCTTCCAGTATCGACAATTATGTCCGTTCACATGGCAGTTTAAAGTAAACGTTGCTTCGTCAGAAAATATTATCCGTTTTACAAAATTAATGTTATACATAATTGCTGCATTTGCTCACAAAATTCACTTCGGCGATCAAAATCATCTGCCGATAGTAGTTCTTGAAGTACGAATATTTTATAAGGGTGAAACTTTGCTTTTTTCAATACTTTATGCAGTGCTTGTGATTGTGGCTTTGAGATTATCTTGGACCGTTAACAGAACGTTAAGTTGATCTTCTTCAATAATTATTGAACCCCGACCAGCTTTTTGAGTATCCTGAACATGCGCGAATTCACGAAACTACTTCAACTCTGCTTAATAGGATGAGTTTCCGATCAGGATGAGTTTCATTAAATAACTGAACCACGTCCTTTTCAATTAAATAAGATTTCGATTCTTTCACAACAGTATAACAACAGGTAATAAAGTGTAGTTACTAATAAAACGCAGGATAACACTGCTTTCGCCTCTCAAAAAGAATAAACCAGTTTTAGTTTCACCAAAATACACTGACAACAACAACTAAAAAACCAAAACACCAACATTTAATTTAGATAAGACGTATTTCTTTCATTTTAATTTTTCGTTCAAAATTGCTTATGTAACCACTATTCTTTTGTACCATATCCTTTGTAAAAAAATGCGTTTTTTCCGATTTTGCATTAAAAAATAGTGGTTTCCATTTAAAACACACATTATTGACGTCATATCTTTTTTTTTGAGTCACCCTGTATATTTAATTTCCACGTAAAAAAACCCAAAACCCAATATTAAAATCGACGGGTTCGGGCATTTTTTTAGAAACGGTCTATTTCATTTTTAATATGCTATATCATAATTTAAAGCATATTTGTGCTGCTTGAGAATGAAGATTTGTTCTCAGATGAGACTCCATCATAGCGACCGAAGACCAAGAGAGCGATTTGCAGATTGGATTTAGACTGGACTTGCTAGTTTAATGGCTCTGCTACGAGGCAATCTGCCAGCACGATTTGAAGATTCGGGAAAACCGTCGGGTATGTACCCTGTTCCCCGAATCGATAATTTTCAAAATTGTTATTACTGAAATGCACGGTGACGTTTCCCCTACGATGCATTCGGCTTGAATAGGTTCAGCAACCACTGGCAAAGGGCAGGAAAGAGTCTAGGAAAGGCTTCCAAACGATAGGAAAGGAAAGAACGACCACGTGTTGACTGGGTGAAGGATGACGCGGAAATGTGGATTTGCAGATTGCTGCTTTGAAAAGCGGTTATGGAAGTTATGCATTATCTGGAGTATAATTTGTACAGGAGACGAACTGACCCTGAGTTCATTCGTAGGGGTGACTTTGTTCACGGAAGAAGAAATTTCACAGTTGCTAGATATATCGAGAAGACTTTAACAATTCATGTGGTAGCTTACGTCGACTTTATTGGAGACAAATTTATCTTTATGCATAACAACGCAAGGCCACACACCCCAAGCGACTTCTGCAATGTAATCTCGTGTAAGATTACATTGCAGAAGTCGCCTTTAGGATTATGGAATGGCTAGCATACAGAGCTGACTGATCCTGACCTATATCCGATCGAATATTTATGGCATGAGCTAAAACAAAGAATTCAAGCTAGAATAATCAATAACAAGCTAGAGCTTATTATTGCAGTAGAAGAAGTGTGGCTTAACATAGCAAAAGAAACAATATTAAACTTGAGTAGATCTATGCCCAATCGTTTAAGAAATGTTATTAGGGCGAGAAAAGGTCACATCCGTTATTAAAAAATTGATGAAAAGTGTTGATTTGTTTAATGCATTAATTTCACTGTGTTAAACATAAATATAACAATATAACAGAAATATGTTTTCATAAATTAATCCTCACATTTAAAATATATATAATTGTCTTTCAAATAGCATATTTCTTTTTTTGATCTTATAAAGAATTAAATAAAAAATATAGTTATAGCCAAAAGTTAACAATGGGCCGATTTCTATGCACGCAAGTGACTATAAACAAATAAACAGTAAATAAATACAGTGTAAATAATAATGTTTCTAGTAGTATTAAGTCATCGTGTTTAGTGTAATAAATCCATTGACAATTTTTTATGCATCGAGTGTTTTAATTCACATCTTAGCGAACGGCAAAAACCCTACATAACAGGATTATTGGGTATATTTAACTTAACGAAACTTACTCCTTATTCAGGTCATAACTCTTTAGTTGAATGATGTTCGGGTGATCCAAAAGCCTTAAAAAGGCAATTTCTTTGGCTGCACTTCGAAAGTGTCCCATCCACTTCATTTGTTGCTTGAAGCACTTTAAAGCCACGGTTTCTTTAGAAACCTGCAATAAAAATACAAATATTGAGATAAATCTATTCAGAACATGAATGCTACTGATATATTATTTATTTTTTTTAGTAAATT
The DNA here is from genome assembly GCF_022605725.1 of Anthonomus grandis grandis. Classification (NCBI taxonomy): domain Eukaryota; kingdom Metazoa; phylum Arthropoda; class Insecta; order Coleoptera; family Curculionidae; genus Anthonomus; species Anthonomus grandis. The sequence goes on from NC_065567.1 coordinate 41,170,437, forward strand.
TTGAAAAAGAATATTTATTAAATTAAAAAATACCTAATCATCTTCAAAAAAATGAGTTAAAAAAAAGAAATAAAGTAAATATTATAGGAAGTAATCATAGATAAATCTTACATTATCGATAGCACGAAAAACATCTGAAAATGAGCCAGAACCAATTAATTGTTCTATTCGGTAGTGTTTAGCGATTGGTTTCAAGAAACTGGACGGTAGCATTGACATCTGAAATAAAATTATATAAATACAATTGTTTAATATTATTCAATTTGACGATCACAAAAATTTTATAATCCCCATACGATTATAGCGATTTCAGTTAGATGCAGCATCAATTCAGTGGCATCTAATGTACAGTAACAACACATATAAGACTAGAAACCTATTTTTTTTAATCAATCACTGCTTGAGGTTATTAACTTGCATGCTCCATTAAAAAATATAAAAGGTAAAAATAAACCATATAGTCCATGGATAACCCATATAACCATAGCACATCTAATTAACAAATTTGAAATAAATGAAGCAGTGTTCTCTGAAAAAATCTTTTAAAAATAATATGATTTTTTTTGATTAGATCAAGAATAACTCTCTTAAGTCAGTGTAAAAATATGTATTTTTCTTTTTTATCAAAACTATCGCGTTATTAATCGGCAATATTATTAGGCCATATCCCTGCCCTCCTCCGTCCTTTACCCTATCTATTTACTATATAATTTATATTTTAATATTGGCAGGCCTTAACAGAACTCAGGAAGTCCGCATTTATATGAGATTCCTGGAAATCTAATTAAAAGGCTTTTAGTTGCCTGACTGTATTTATTTACTTTGATTAGTATTTTTGTAACTTTCTTTTGAGTAACTAATAAACGTGTTATCATTATTATTATACCTCGAACAAATATTCGTAAATACCAACTAGTTCAATTGGCTTGAGTAAATGTGCGATTTTAAATAAATAAATAACAATACAGTAATACAAAATCAAACCTATTTAGTTTACACATCACTCACTCACACTTACTCATTCACAGAAGAATTTACTTAAATCATAGTTTCAAGGGCCTTTTAGCCCATGCTTAATATAATGCTAAAGTAAAATTCGATCAGTAATATTGGTATTGGTTGTAGTAAGAAGCATTTTTTATTTTTCTCTCTAATAATAATAATAATAATAATAATAATAATAATAATAATAATAATAATAATAATAATAGAAGAAATCAAGAAACTACACCTCCTCCTCTTCAACAACAAAACGACCAGGACGGCCCAACACCACCACGAGCCCCCCTCGCTGAAGGTGCTGCGCAGGAAATTCAGCCCGCGCTCACCCAGGCGGGACTACAAAGACAGCGCATGAAATGGACATCTGCGATGAATGAAACCGTCATGCGCAGCTTTTATAAAGTGACCAACCTGGGACGAGAAATGATTGGCTACAGACAACCTTTAAGTCACCGAACAGAGAGTAACAGACCAGTATCGGGTAATAATGCGTAATCACCTAATTCCAGAGACAAGACTCAATACCATTAAAGAAGAAATACAAGCGTAAATTAACAACGAACAAGACCCCGCTAACAATGAACCAGCTGAGGAGCAACCTGTAATAGAAAACGTATTAAATAACACACAGGAACCTAACACTACCGAAAACACCCAAGAGGACAATTCTGAGCTATATCACGAACTATCTGCAGAAATGGCACGTGCGATGCTAGAATTTGAGGGAACCAACCCACTGATAAGACCCAAACTTCCAAAAGTAAACTCTTCAAAAAAACTAGGTCAAATTATGGAACTTTTAAACACCAAAATTCGTCCACCTTATCTTTTAAATATTAATAACATGCAATCTCTTCACCTTTTAGTTTATAGAAAACTAAAACCATGAAGATTAAGATGAGGATCCACAATGACTCTGCAAGAACCGAGCTCCCGATACCGCCATGGGAGACCAGACTTCAACGAAAAATTCAGAGGTTTCGAAAAGATATCGGCCAACTAACAGAATATCTGAGGGGTACACGAACAAACAGACTAAAAGAGAAAGTTGATGAAATTTTGCAGAGAAACAACATCCACACTCGGCATGAACCAGAAAATAATACAGCTCAACAATGCCTGGATACTCTAAAACAGAAACTTTCCTTATTTTCAAATACAAGACCAGTAATAACCGAAAACGTGACAATCTTCGTTTTGAAAAGGCCGAAAAACAATTTTATAGAGAGCTAAATTCAAATTCAGTTCACCCAGATAAGCAATACCCCACGAAAGAACAAATTCAAGATTTTTGGGCCAAACAACTTGCAACTCAAACAACATGTTATATCGACAACGGGTGTAATACCAATGAGTCTACTGGAATACAATATATAAGCACATGCAAAAGGCAGTACTACTGGCAACTGCTCGCAGCACCCGAAAATTCCTAGGAGATAACTCTACATTTCGGGTCACTTAAGGGCACCGAAAAGGCCCCCACAGACCACAGAGCTTAATCCTTTTGATATCGGAGGTATCTGGGATAAGTAGAGGGACCCCCCCCCCCCTTAGAGGGAGTGCGAGCCTTAACAGGCTGTAAACATAATAATAATAATAATAGTCCGGAGAATACACCCATAAAAATGGAGAATAACCGAAGCCTGTGGATCGCCAGGGCATGTCTGGAGCCGGCGCTGAATATGACAGCATGCGGACCGTCGTTCTTCGCGTATTTTCTTTAAGGTAAAAAAAATCTGGGGCAACAGACCATTGGCTACAGACAGACAACAGCTACATGTCGAAATCTGCAGACAATATCCACATATGAACGTGACTGAGCAGAGAGTCGCTGACATTCTTAGAAATAACTTGATCCCAGAAACGCGAATTAACTCTATTAAAAGGGAAATTGCAGCATAAATAAATGAACAACAGGCTTTAGATGAAATAAGGGACAATTTGCAGGACAATGCCGACCAAGAGACATCAGAAGCGGAAGAAAACTTAGACTTACCAGACCAATCACCGTTACCAGAAGTAATAATAAATCAATAAACCCAAAATGAAGACCAGAACAATGAACAATGAACAATGAACATAATGATGAAGTCCATGCTAAACTTAGAACAGAGTCTCGAAGGGCAATGGCAGAGTATGAAGGCATAAACCCCTAAACAAGACCAGCTCTTCCTAGAGTTAACTCTTCTCAAATCTTGCAAATTGGCTATTCTTCTTAATGCTGCCAACTTAATTATACCTGATCATATTCTTACAATTAGGAGACTTGAACAGCTCCATCTAATAACCATCTAATATTGTGCGGCTACCGCTGTTGTTAAAATCTTGGGATTGAAAATATTAAATAACCAGCAAAGTATTACGCGTAATGAGAGACCGACACCACCATGAGAAAAGAAACTAATAAAAAAGATTGAAGATATTAGGAAAGACATTGGCCGGCTAAAGGAATACCAGAAAAGTACAAGAACGAGTAGAGAAAATAATGCTTCGGACCCAACAGCATACACAGCAGGAACCAGAAAACTGTACTCCGGAACAATGTATAGACACCCTTAAACAGAAGTTATCTATTTTTTCAGGTCGCTTAAGAAAGTATAAATCCAGTAATAAAAGGAAACAGGATAAATTACTTCTTGAACGGTCAGAGAAGGAATTTTATCGAAAGCTTAACAACACCCAGTGAATGCAACCTCGACACTGAATGGCTAAATGAAGAACGAGCAAAGTGTGAAACATAATCAAATAGAATTTTTCCCCCGCTAAATATCGATCAATAACATGCTTACCGACACGATATAAACTAATTACATCTTGAATTACAGAACGTATTTACAGACTTTGTGACCAGAATAGATCATCGCTCAACAGACAGAATGTACCAGAGGTACCATGGGATGTAAAGAACAGCTAATTATCGATTCAGTAGTTAGAAATCGGGCATTTAATAACAAGAGAAACCTTTTCGCAGCATATACTGACTACCGAAAAGCTTTTGATGTAGTTCCACATAAATGCCTTATTAATGTACTTAAATTGTCCAAAATAGATAACCACATAATTTCCTTTTTAGAATTCACTATGGAACCTTGGCGAACATCAATAAAACTCCAGGTGCCTAATGATAACTGCATTGGCACTAATGCAGTTATTAATGATTCCTGTCCGTAGGGGTGTATTCCAAGGACCTTGCCATCAATTCACTCTCGAGCCAACTCAATTCAACTGGGTATGGATTCAGCTTAAAAAAGAATAATAGAGAACTAATCAGAGTAAACCATCTACTTTATATGGATGACTTAAAAATGCTTGCGGCAACACGAAATCAATCAGAACAAATGCGCAAAGAATAGACCATATAGAATCATAAAGAATGAGCTGACTACTAAGTTCACTAGAAGAATGCGACGACTCCTTAAAACAAGTTTTAATAGCAGAAACTTATTTAAAGCTATAAATACATATGGAGTCAGTTTACTAACTTACTCTTTTGCTATTATACGATGGACTAAAACAGACATTGAAAACTTGCAAAGAAAGACTAGAACACTACTAACGAAAGCATCATCCCCGCAGTGCCGTAGAACAAACTACGCTACCTCAAGATATGGGAGGAACAGAAATGACCGATATAGGAAACCAACAGCAAATTGGTAACTTGCGATCCTTTTTCTTAATTAAGGCTGAAACATCAGACATTCATCGTGCCGTATGGGAAGCAGACGACTCAACACTACTTAAACTCTAGGAGCTTGAGCTGCCCATACACCATCGCAGCGAGCAAGAAAAAACCACTTCATGGAAGGCATGTTCACAAGGTTCAACAAGAGTATGTCCCTATAGCGGCGTTGAACTACTGGTTATCTTCGGAACAGCTTTTCCCCGAAACTGAAGAGTTTCTTGTGGCTATCCAAGATCAAGTAATACCAACAAGAAATTATTTAAAGTTTGTCGTAGGTGACCCGACGGTACAAAGTGATGGATGTCAGACAACGGAGTTTATTCAGCATGTCACTCGTGGATGTCAAACTTTTGCACCAACGGAATATGAAGAACGACATGATCTAGTTGCAAAGATACTGCCTCAAGAGCTCGCAGAAAAACTAAACCTTTTATTGGCAGCCAACGTACCATATTATAACTATAAGCCGGAACCAATTCTTGAACATGACCAACACAAACTGTATTTAGATCGCACTATAGTTACAGACCAACGAGTAAATAACAATAGGTCTGACCTAATCCTGATCCATAAATTTCTAGAAAGACAACCCTTACTGATGTAGCTATTCCTAATAATAACAACCTAAGAGCGAAATATAATGAAAAGATTATTAAGTACAGGGATCTAGAACACCAGATACGAAGGCAATGGGAAATGAGAGAAGTGCGGACAATCCCAATTATTGTGTCAACAACAGGAGTAATGCCAAAGAGCCTGCTGGAAAACATAAAACTGCTCAACCTTAAGGAAAACGACGACAGAAAGTTCATTGGAAACGCAGATAACGTCAACTAGTTTAAGAAACATATCATGTAATTTTAGTTTAAGTGAATTATGTATAAATAAAGGTAAAGAACAAAGTCCGATAACATGGACAGGACTCCATCAGAGCTGCTTCTTTCTGATATCTGGGATAAGTTAATGGTCCCCCTCTCCCCAGGGAAGTGCGATTGCCGTTTGGCATGAAATCTTCGTAATAAGAAAATGTCTTCATTCAGCAAATGTTACAATAATGCCTATTTGTTTACCAAGGCGAAGATTAACTACAAGCCACTCTTAACCTTTATTAAAAAAACTTAAAAAATAAATTAATTAATTAAATAAATTAGAATTGCAACTATACTTATACATTAGTTTACCATAGGTCCAACAACTAATTTCCATAAACTAGCAGTCCCCCAATAAACAATAAACAAGATACCTTATCCCATTAATTCTTCCAAAAAATAATTTTTTTAAATTTGTTATAAATGTATACAAACTGTCATTAAACATGGGATTGGGATTATTATAAAAAAGAACAGTATTTTAATAAAAGAATAGGTAAACAGGTATTTTGAACACGTTGTAAACGGTACTATGTCTGTTGATCTAAACAGGGAAAATTATATAACTATCAAACAATATTGGATAATGGATAAAACAAAAGCTTCGGTAAGTTTTTTCCTAGTCTTATAATTTAAAAATAATTTTAGCAGGATACTGATATGTTCTATGAACCGCAAAGAGCTATCCAAAGTCAATCCAAGAACCTCCATATCATCAGAAAAAGGAATTGATGTATTATTCAGTTGTTATACGGATGAAATAATATTTTTATTTGAAAATAGTATCATTTTAGTTTTGGCTGGATTAATGACTAAGTTATACTCCTTTGAGTGGAATGAAATTGAAGTTCAGCATTTAAATTATATTCAACTAAATTGAAAAAAAGAAAGAAATAAAAGAGGCCCAAGGTTATATCCTTGATGTACCCCATGTTTGAAAAGTTGGCATGTCTACGTACTCTTTGTGTACGATTACAAAGATATGTTTTAAAAAAATATAAAACAATATCGTTGCACCCATAATACTTCAGTTTGGCAATAAGTAAGTCATGGTCTATTATAGCCTTTGAGTATTTAAGCCTTTGAATAATCAAGAAACATCATGATAGCAGAAAGTTTTTTGTCAAGCGCTCGAATTATATTATCAGTAATATTATAAGACTAAATTTAATTTAGAATATAAAGAGTTGGGCCTCATCATATCTATGTTTAAATTAATCTTAATTTAAGTCTCCAAATACTATAGAGAAGTCATAATTTGCTAATATATATGAAATGATTTCATCAAGGAAATTCAAGATTTCAGATATTAAGAGGTTTATAAACAAAAAGTATGGCAATTTTGTGGACTCCGACTTTGACATATAATAGTAAATATTCAAAGTCTACATTGTTGACGTTGAAATCAACTCTTTCACAATAAAAAGTTGATTTAACGTATATACTGATACCTACACCTTGCAACAAAAAATATTCTAATGTAAGTAGCAAATATAATTCACACTGTATATTACCTTACTGCAGTTTAGAATAGATAGGCAGCAATAAATAGGTTTTTGTTATGCATATACATGTGTTATTGAAACATTTGATACAAGCCAGATAACATTTTTGTTGACAAAGCATATACGATTCAATTGAATAAGAGAAATAACATAAAAGAATCAAGTTTAATTAGGTATAAATATACACTAAAATCGATTGTATACTAAACATTCTACTAAAATCAGACAATAACAATGACTAATATACACTGCAGCTCTTAATTGTCTCCCCCCTCTTATCTTTTGTATGCGTTTATAATTGTAATAATTTGCGTTTATAATTTATAATAAAAATTTGAACTTTGGCACACATCATTAGCAACCTAAATACTACTTTTTGGTCCTTAGCTCATTTTGCAAAACTTCAAAATGGCGGCGGAACGCTATTCTGAAAAATTAAATTAAATAGAAAGAGGAGTGATGCGATAGGTACATCGTTTGAAAGCTCCCACTGAATGCTTTATGGTCCTAAAATATTAAGTCATTACTTCTACCTATAGCAAAATGGCAGCCGTTCAAAATCTTATTTTTCCCATTTTTATTTCCAACATCAATATTGCGACATGCATCAATTATTCTTTGGCATAGATCGAAGATAGATTCTGGCTGAGTGACGTAGACTTTTTGATTCAACGCGACCTGGCTGGCCACTCGGTAGGCCTTCGACGACCAATCCACTGATTAGGGCAAGTATTAGTGAAATATTCTTTAAAATTTTCGCTAAAGTGAAATGAAAAATTGCTTTCAACTTAAATTCATAAGGAATGTCCATTCATTTTCCAACATGTTTAAGTAACCTGTCAAATTTTGGTCTAAAAAGACAGGCCCAACAATGTGATTCCTAATATGCTAACCCACACATTTATTTTTTCGGGCTATATTTTTAATATGTGGGAATTTACGTCGCTTCAATAACAGACATTTTGTCTATGAACATTACCATTCAAAAAAAAAAGTACATTCATCGCTGAAACAAATGTTCTTCACATAAGCAGGCTGGCGTCTTATTCTATCAGTCATTACTTCGCAGAATTCCATATGTCGATCAGGATCATCTGTCAATTGATGAACCATTTGAATTTTATACGAATGAAATTTATCTTTTAAGTACCCTTTTCACACTAACAGGAGATACATCACGCGTGTTCCTAACTGTGGAAGTAGACTTTTGTGGATATCTTACCACAGCTGCTATAATATCCACCTATTTTTCTTCTGGATAGCTGGGACGCCCTGGATTCTTCCTACTGGAAACACCACCGGTCTCGGTAAATTTCTTAATTAGCTCGCCAATATACTTTCGACATACTTCGACATCTCATCATGTACATTACGATTTACACCGTAAATAAAATAAATTTAAATTTTTTGAGCAAGGGGACGTGGATCAGGCACTCGCTCTTTTCGGTATTATTCGCTTTTAAAGCTCTTGGTAAACCAAATAAGTTTTTGTGTGGAACAGTAACTTTTATAATAATAATGTGACATTGACTATGACAAAAAATACAAACTCTACAAACAACAACACACCTGCAAACAAATTACATCTGAACAGGTGTAGTAAAGAAAATAAAAATAAATAAAAACGCCAAATTTTAAATTTTTATATAAACAGACAGAGAACAACTAAGAGTCGCACTGTGTTGCATTAAGATAGCAATAAAATAAATAATTAGACTCGCGATTGGACATATTCGGTATAAAGAATAAGAGCAATAAAAAAAGAAAAAAAAAGCGACTCAAGCCACCGAACCGTGAGCATAATATTGATCCCCTTAAAAACCCATTAAAAATAAAATTAAACCCTATAATCAAGTAGTGTTCCTGGAAACCCATAGGAAATCGGCAAGATCCATCAATTTTTTATCAATTTTTTGATGTAAACGCATTTTGGTTTTGTTAACTTAATGGCGTTGCTACGAGGCAATTGCGAGCACGATTTGAAGATTCGGGAAAAAATCTGAATCGAAACTTTCACAATATAGGGAAGGCTCTGGGAAGAAGGTTTGAAGGATAGGAAACAACTACGTGCTGACTGGGTAAAGGGTGTCGTAGAAGTAGGATCCATAACTCTCACAAAATTTAATTTTGAAATGCACGTTGACGCCAACAACAAGGGGTATAGGAAAGGGATACACGGAATTAGAAAGGACAAATAACAACCACATGTAGACTGGGTGAAGGATGACGCGGAAGTTATGTGAAACCTTTACGACCGGTACATACCAATAATCAGGTTAAGGGCACAAAAAAAGAATAGCGGAATAAACCCGCCAAATGGCAAGTACGTCAGGGGCGCCCCTTTAGGGACCCTCCGACACACGACCACAAGGTTGCAATATAAAATTTAGTGAAATGAATTCGAAATAACCACCCGAGCAGTCACACAGCCACGCTTTGCAAGAACAATTGTCACAAAACGTAGTCCGTGAAAGACCACAAATTAAATATGATAGTAATTCGTTGGGGCCATATACGGTAAATGTATATAGTAATAAAGCTGAAAATTTAGGAAATTTTAGCCAAAGTCATATTTAAACTTAGGTTAAGTGATATTAAGAAACAGATGCGTAAGGGGCAAAACAGTGAGGATGGAATTCAACACTGCGGAACTGCGCCCAACAGGTTATATCCCTAAACATAATATAAGTAATAGTAATAGTAAAGCTATAGTATGGGGTGTATGCAGGGATCTCGAAGATGAGGAAATACTTAAGGCCACAGCAGCCTTTCTAGAGGTGTACAAAACAAGGAGATTTAGTAAGAGAATAATGATAGATAACAAACCAGTTTACGTCAAGACAGCCACCTGTTAAATCTGTCCGTATACAGGGTAAGTCGGAGGAACGCACTAAATTCCGTGAACATAATTATTGTACACGTCAAAATCATTTAAAAAAACCCGTATGTTCTTATGCGATTCTCATTTGTTTTCAAAAAGAACTCCTAGATGGCGTTAACCGTTCTTCCCTTTGAATTTTAAACAATTTACTGGAATCAGGTTGTGTTCTCTCTATCTCTCTCTGACTAACGTGATTTTTCTATTTGCCTGTCTTTGTCATTGGTCACGTACGCCATGCTCAATGGATCAACTTTTAATTGAGAGGGTCTTAGGTGAGATCTTAGTTTTAGAATTCAAGCTTACCTCAAGATGTTGGAGGGTCTTTTATAAGGTGTATTAAAATAATCTTTTACATTACATGGCTAGTGTCGCCATGAGGTCGAATCGCAACCTCGAGCAATTGAACTTGTAAACCTGAAGACCACACCATTTGGAAAAGAAAGCCCAAAACGCAATTTCTGAGTACCTCTTCGATCGATAATCCCACGCAGGCCCAGTTTTATAAGAATTGACAATACAACGTTGCTTTTCTTTTTTCTACCCAAAAGGCAAAGTATTCAAATTACAGGAAAAACAATGGCAATAGCCCGGTATCGAAAATACGTAAAAGTTGATCCTTGAGCATGACGTACGAGATCAATGACAAAGACAGACAGATAGAAAAATCACCTTAGTTAGAGAGAGAGAGAGAAAAACAACCTGATTCCAGTAAATTGTTTAAAATACTACGCGAAGAACAGCTCACGCCATTTATGAGTTCTTATTTTTACAATGCCACTAACAAGACATTAGATGTCGCGAGCAGTGCTATTCATACAATATTAAATTATTACATTATAAATCAAGCAAACAAATAGCTTCAGGTATTAACATTGAGCAAGAAACCCGTCAACCAAGTGACAACTTGACATTCATCGTGACAATATTAAGAGATGCATGAACATCTACGTTTAGTTTAATTTGACATTTCAACACGCCCTACAATTCTATAATCAGGGATATAGTGACGTTCACGAACTTAAAAATATACCTGGACTGCTAATGCATATGGCCACGATACCCAAAAATGACCATTTTTATAGTGGTTGTGTCCTTTTCATGTTGGTCACTCTGAAAATTTTTAGTGTTGCCAACAAAAAATATATTAAATAACGGTAATGAAGTTGACATTTGACGTGTGAGTATAGCGGATTGCCTAGTTTTTGACGATTTGTGAACAACGCTTGGATATATCGTCTGGAACAGGCGATGTATCTTTCTCCTTATTTAATACGTGAATAATGTATCACCATCTTTATTTAAAGGTATTTGGTTCAGTTTCTCAAAACCGAATTATTGTGAATTGTTGTGTTGTTTATGACAAAATAATATATAGAGTTGTTGACAGAATAATATATTTTTTCTATATAAACCCTTTATAATTACAAACCCTCATAAAATCATCTATATTTTGATTCTTATATATGGTTGTACCTATTAATGTGGAAACACTGTACATGGAAGGAAAGTAAAACTCGTAATAGTAAAAATAGAAAGAAAATAAGTGTTTTTAACTGAATTTGTTAAGTAAATACAAGCAAAAATTTAAATGAATATAATGATTTTCATGGTATTAGGATTTATAAGATTCAGGATTATCAGAATGATAAAACAAATATTTTAAAGTGCACACATCTATTCCAAGTTGATTGAAACTTTGTCTCATTTTAGGTGAGGATTACATTCTTTCATAAATTTTAATAAAATTCTTGAAGAAGTACCAGAAAAATCACAGATCTAACACAACTATCTTAAATTATTACCAATATATAACTTTCTATTTTGTATTTTTGTAAACATAACCTCTCAAAAACTTTAGTTGTTTTGTTTCCCTACAGTTGGCACAATTAAAATTTGTCAGAGTGACCAACATCGAAAGGACACAATCACGCACAATGGCGGCCCCCTACTAGTGGTCATTTACTTTTCATTGAATTGGCAGTCCAGGTATATTTATAAGTTCGTGGTGACGTTATATTGTTAAATACCTTATTAAAATAAGAAAAAAAAAAGTACAACAGAACCACTCAGAATTATAATTGACCGAAAATATAGACAAAAATAATAAATTATTGCAGATGAAAAAGAGAAAATGATACAAATTAACATAAATGAATTGGATATACAAAAATATATATTGGAAAATAAACTAGATATACAGTCACTAAATGCAAACAAATATGATAATTAAATACAATATCATGATATACAATATATAGTGCATCCGTAAAGTAGCGGATAAATTCAATAAAAATGAAATGTACCATGCCTGAAAAAAATGGTGGTAAAAAAATAGGGTTTTTCCACGTGAAAATAAAATATACAGGGTGACTAAAAAAAAGATACAACATCAATATGTTTTTTAAATGGAAACCAGCATTTTTTAATGCAGAATTAGAAAGAACGCATTTTTTACAAAGGATATGGTACAAATGAATAGTGGTTACATAAGCAATTTTGAACGAAAAATGATGATAAAATGTAAAATTATAACATATATTACTGTATTTCGTAACATATTTAATATATTTTTTAAGTCAATGATTAAATTTTTAACTGGTTATTCTTTTGTATTATAAGGTAAGTTGAAGTTACCTCCCAAAGACAACAAATATTGTAACTCTCTTGAAATTTCTATATCGCTTAAATTCAGTATCTATTTCTTGTTTACATTTAAGGCTTTAATAGATTTTTGTTGATCTAGTAGAGATTTATTGTTTTGTTTTTCTTTAATTTTTTTATTGTAAAAAGACATGAATTGAATTTGACTATTATTAAAACTTGTAAAATGATCACTATTTAACACTAGTTTAAAGTTCGATGACATTTTTTGGTGAAAGGCGAGTTTTTTACAATTAAGTTTTCTTTCTTTAATATATTTAGCCGTCTGTAAAATATGTTTAGGGAGAATTCGATGTTTTCGGCATTTTATTAGAAAAGTTTTATGACTGCTAAAACTAACTAGTTTTTTATTAGATGATGCCCAGACTTTAATGTCTTCCAATACTTCTTTACCATGAAGTTCCTCCATGTCTTGCATAAATCCCATTGTATTTAGCTACCTATTTTCTTCGTCAATAGTCTACCCAGATTTTAAGATTTTTTTTTTATAATTTAATGATCGAAATAAAATTATATCGTTTGGAATATTGTAATAATTCGCATTATTTTACTATAATGCATTATATTTTAAGAGTATTGTCTAATGTCACCTAAAAAAAGCTTTCTGTATAAATGTTCATATTAATAATTTAATTGTAATCTAATGCTAGTTTTTGACCTCCCTGTATCGTTTTTTTAGTTAAATATTAAAATAGTCTTTTAAAGTGGTCCTTCCTCTCAAAAAAAAAAAATTAAAATAATATATTTAAATAATACCAAATTTTCCAAATTTTTGAAAAATTAGTTTCTGAGATATCAATCGCGTCTATTCGTCGTGAGACACCCTGTATAACAGTGACTCTAACCATTGTTTTCAACCTAAAATGGCTAGCATGCATTTCTTGGTACATCGTTTGGTCTCTTTTTCCTTTAAGTAATAGCAGGTTTAATAAAGAAAAATCAACAATTAAAACAATTGCTAGGGTCAATGGTTATGACGATAAGATTATTGATAAGCTGATTAGAAGGCATTGCTTTAAAGTTAATCTTAAAAACTCTACCACATTTCAAAGAGATGAAAATAAGCAAATTTTTGTTGCAATCCCATACGATCCTATTTTGACGAGAGTTTTCAAAGACTTAGGTCTAAGAATGGTCGATCAAAGTTTGGCTAAAGATAAAATAAAGACTAATGAAAAGACTGGGATCTATGAGATTCATTGCAACGATTGTGATAAAAAGTACATAGGACAAACCAAAAGATCAATTAATGTCAGATTTAAAGAACATGTAGCTCATGTGAAATATGGAAGAGTTGAAAAGTGAGGTGTGGCTGAACATTCAGTCACTTTGTAGGGATAGACAACTTTAAATTACTTAAACCAGTTAATAACAATAGAAAACTAGATGCATACGAAAGTTTAGCAATATTCAAAAATCAAAAAAAAAACATTATTAACAGGGATAAAGATCCAATCCCTTTTAGTCAATTATATAGTTTAGTTAGTGTTTAAGATTTGTTTGGCCATGCTTCATTGCATTTCCGCTCTATTAGTTACATCATAGTATATAAGGAAGATATATATCCCGAAGACGCTAACATCGTTAGCGAAACACGCGTCGAGATTAAAAATAAAGAGTTTTGGTTAGTGGTAAAACTGTCTCGTAATTTGACAATCATAAATAGAAAATATATTTTAATATTTCAAAAGTTACTATTTGCCAATATCGTATATATAAATACAACAGGGATATGATAAAGAATAATAATCTCATAAAATACCAGAAACAGTATTTTTGCTATCTTCAGCATTCTCAAACATAAAACTTTATGTAGACCATAAATATAATTGATTGTGATTACGATAATGAATCGCAATGTATGCTAGATTAGGTCGCATTCTTTAACAATTACATTGCTTCTTAAATAAAACCCTTGATAAATTAAATAAAAAGAAACAAATCCAAATACTTAATAAGCAATTAGCTAGGGAGATTGGGTACATAAAACCAAAAAAAAAAATTTCTCAAAAAAAGAGTACTCACAACGTAAGACTTAGTACCCATGGTTCTTTTTCTTATAGTGTTAATGTATCTAGTCGCTAATTATGTACGAAGTGTTACATTATTTAGTATAAGGGTCCGAACCTTTTTGTTTTTTAAAAATCCACTCACTGCACCCTTTAATGACGCTAAAATGATTTCTTTAATTGGATTCCCAAAACTAGGATATCTGGTAGCACATGAACAATGATTTAGGCAATATATGGTGACATTTTTAATAACTAAATGTTAAATAGCTATAAAGAGTCTCACTAGGTCTGCACTGTCGCTCGCACAATAAAACCTGTTGATTGTTGCACTGAATATGCGTACATTAAGACTGCGCACCGATTGCTATTGATTATAGGTTATACTGTGTGCCTGTTAATTGTACCCCCCCTCTTATCTTTTGAATGCATTTATATACAAATTTGAAATTTGGCACACATCATTAGCAACCTAAATATTACTTTTTGGTCCCTAGCTCATTTTGCAAAACGTCAAAATGACGGCGGGACGCCATTCTAAAAAATGAAATTAAATAGAAAGGGGGTCATGCGATAGGTATATGGTTTGAAAGCTTCCACTGAACGCTTTATGGTCCTAGAATATAATTTTTTTTTTGTTTTTTGACATTGACAAAAAGAAACTCACTTAAGAACAGCGTACTTATTCCATTATGTCAAAACACCTTACATTTAAAATCTTTAACTTACCTGACACCCAAGTTCTTTAGTCTGTTGCCTAAAAACATAAAGAAAGTAAAAAATATGAAAGTATATGTTAAACTCTGTAAACATTATAATTTTACAAATATAGACAGATGTGAGGTTTTTCTTTAGGAATCTCTTTTTTATTGCAAATTTTTTGAAGTTTATTTTTGTTAGGTACGAGTGAAGTACTTCAAGTGGGTGGTTGCAATTAGCTATTGGGATAGGTATCCAAATAACAATTTAAGTTTATGTTTATAGTTAAGTCTCTAAATTAAATTAATCCATTTTAAAAAATATTATAGATTATTTAGATAACTTAAGTGCATATAGATGTTTAGTCATCTAGGAATCTATTAAACCACTTTGGCTAGGGTCATTTTAAGTTAAGAATAAAAAAACAAACATGTAATATATTTGATTTGATTATTTTTAAACATCCCTGATAATGTAAATTCGAAAATCGCTTTATTGTTATAAATCTAAAAGCTGTTAACAAAGCTGTAAAAAAGAGAAAATAGTGGAAATATTTTTAAAACAAAATAAGGAAACATTATAGGTAAAGGTTTTAAAACTTATAAAATAATAATAATAATAATAATAATAATAATAATAATTAGCTTTATTTCCAACAGGTTGCAAACACACCAGTTACGGGAAAATCAATTAAATATATAAATGTACAAGTACAAATGCATGAATTGAATTAGATCCATGCAATTAAACTATAAAAGAATTGCTATATAATAAAAAAGGTAGTGAGTTTGAGAAAATAAATAATAAAAAATCAACACTAAATTAGGATAAGAATCAAGAATTAATTAAAATTAAAAGAGCAGAAAAAAATGAGTAAATAAATGTATTCAAACTAAGAACTTAATAAAATAGCCTTCCCCACCGACCATACGCAGCTGACTCAAAATAAGTGCCAGATTGTCATGGTGAATATCACAAGAATCAGCAATAGTGTTAAAGTTTTGACACATAAAGTGAATAGGACTCTGGTACAGAATGTTGGACCTGGCTGTGTCCAAGTTAAAAGCTTGATACTTTCTAGATCCTGGCATGGTATATAAAAGCAAATCTTTTGCAAAAGGGATGGGCAGTCAATTTTATGGTTAAGTAAACAAGAATTTCACCGAATGCATTTCTCTCCTCTTCGCAAGTGACCGTTCAGTATATCTAGAGAGCAGCAGGTTATGGTGAAAACCTCTTGGAGGATAGACTCCATTATCCTTAAATGCCAAACATTTAAGGAATCGCCGTTGGACTGATTCTAATAGGTGAATGTGCTGGTTGTAAATGGGAGACCAAATGAGGGAGCTGTAGTCCAGCCTGGATCTAACAAATGCATAGTAGAGAGTTATGGCAGTGGCAGTGTTCGAAAAAAGTTTGCAATTTGTAGTAATAAAGCCCAGCATCTGAGTAGCTTTTGATACAGTATCTTTGATGTGATTATTGATAAACGAAAATTTTTGGTCAAAAGAACGTTTTGGCCACAATCTTGGCCAAAGTAAGCAGTAATGCTATGGGTCTAAAATTAGTTGTATAGTTGTGTTGAACCCCGTTGTAAGGAGGAATAATCACTGCTCTTTTTAAGTTAGTCAGGAAAACCCCCAGAGACAGATAAAAAGTTAATTGTGTCAACCAAAACCTGCAAGGCAATAGGAGGCAAGGCCAAGAAGGTCTTTAGTGAAAGACCATCCCAACCTGATGAACTTTTGTTAATTATTCATTGGAGCAAAAAAAAAAGATTCAGCCACTACCACATTGTTTAGATAATTGCAATCTCAGGTGCTTGGAAGAACAAAGACATTATTTTTGCCTCTTAGGTCATTTATAATTTTTCAAGATTCTCTTGCTCTATCAGAGAAATTATTTATTCTGTTTTGTTTTATTTATTCTGTATTATTTATTCTGTTTTGTAAGACTCTGTGGTATCTATTAAAATAATTTAAAAATCAGACCTTGTTCACAGAATATTTCCTTATCTAATGAAGAGAGTGCATATTTCTTCCAGATACTCATATACCTTGAGTATACCAAGGTTTTCATTTTCATTTTTTTATATTGACACTAGGCAAAGCAATATTAAAATTAGTTATAACTGATGTTATAACTAATTTTAATATTGTAGCCAACACATCATTCCCTTTTGATTTATTGCAAAACAAGGAGAATTGATATAAGAACACCATTGTAAAACTCTTGAATTTTTGTATGATTAGTACCCTGGGGGTTGCTTTGTCTTGGTAGGGGACTACAACTTACCTAGGGCATGAAATAAGGATAGTATGGGGTTGACTGTGGAGTGTCCAGAAAATGACTTTGCTCATTGTATAGCAAATAATGTTAGCATTTATAACCTTTTCCAAAATAATTCTGTATTGAATAGTAACAGTGTTCAGTTAGACTTGGTTTTTAGTAATTTTAAAAATCTTGTAGTTTACCCAGCTGTAGATCAAATCTTTGAAAATAGCTTGAGTCATTGAGCTATATGTTTTGAACTTTTGCAAGATGAGTCATTGAAGTCTCTGGAATATGAGGAATACTTTTACGATTTTAGAAAAAGGGATTATATTTCAAATAATAATTATTTAGCCTCTGTCAACTGGTATGACGCATTTCTGGAAAGATCTGTTGAGGAGATGGTTGATGAGTTTTATGAGATACTTCATTTGTGTTAACTGATTTATTACATTTATTCCATTAAAGAGGTATCGCACATCTACGTTTCCAGCGTGGTTTAGTTCCGAACTCCGTAAATTAATTTCTAACAAAAAGCTAGCTCATAAAAAATTTAACGAAAATAAAAATCAAGCTGAATATATTCATTTCTCAAATCTAAGAAAACAATATGAGGAGTTACATAAGACCTGTCATCAACAAGATATAAATAAAATTGAAAATAACTTGTATGGCAACACTCATTATTTCTGGTCAAACATTAATCGTAAGAGGAAGGGTGGTGATTTCCCACAGAGGATATCTTATGCAGATCGAGCGGGTGCCAGCCCAGAGAGTGTAGCAAATTTATTTGCTGAGTATTTCTCTTCCGATATTCAACAAATCTCTGGACACAGGTTGTTTTCCAACTTTTTGGTAGAGATGCTTTTTAAAACCAAAAATTGGTCTTTTTAATCTGGTTATCCAGGGAGGAAGCTACTAACTACCGAGCAGTTTGTAATCAGTCAGAGATACCTAAATTACTGGACTTCTTAGTCAGTAAAAAACTTTCTTGGTCTTTTTGAAAGTTTATTAATCCAGAGCAGTTCGGCTTTATTAATGGTAGATCTACTGAATCAAACTTGCTTTTATTTGTTAATAAAAAGGATGCATTATTCTTTACTGTGATTTTAAGTGACATGAGATGGAGTTTTTATATAGAGTGATACCTGTCTAGTCGCACCCAGAGGATGGTTGCATCTGGATTTTCGTGAGGGATAGCACACCTTAAATGTGGTGTACCTCAAGGGTCAGTGTTAGGTCCTATTTTATTTTTATTATACGTTAATGACTTAAGCTCTCTATCACTACGTCGACTAGTGGTTCAGTTTGCCGATGATACCACAATTCTGTGCATAACAAAGATCAAAAAGTAGGCAGATCTCTCATAGTAGAGGACCTTCACAAATTTAAAGAGTGGTGCATCTGCAATCAGCTTGTATTCAATGTTGATAAGCCTTTTGTTCTGGGCTTTAAGTGTAATGTAGAGGCTTTTTTGTTTGATGAGCAGAGCCCACTACATGGTGAGGATTATTGTCGATTTCTCGGCCTCTTAATTGATGAGAGTTTAAGGTTTGACAACCACGTTTTGGGCCTCCCTGCTAAACTTTCTTCTGGTTGTTTTGCAGTCAGGGTTGCCAGGCATGAGTTGGGTGGGTTGTTGCTTGTTCAGTTTATTTCGCCTTAATAGACTCTCATATCCGTTATAGGTTGCCGTTTTGGGGTTTGTGCTCCAAGGGACTCCTTAACATAATTTTTACTATTCAGAAAAAGGTATCTTAACTTAAGGTATCTGTGTGGTGGTGGTCTGAGAGTCTCTTGTAAACCTCTTTTTGCAGCTGAAAGAATTTTAACAGTTTTCTCACTCTTTATAATGGAAACTGGTACACTCATACATAAGTCCATAAGTCCACCATCCTGCACCAGTCATAATATTCATCAAGTAGGCAACTTATCTCTTCCAATCCTCACCTCCTCACTTACAAGAAACTCTCTTATTAGTCGTAAAATATTTAAATATGTTCCTTTTTCAATTAGGATTGTTTCAGACCTTAAAAAGTTTAGGAGAGAACTAAAGAAATTAATGTTACCAAAAGCTTACTACAGCATTGAAGAGTATTTTAACGACCCATTTTAATATTTAAAATTAATTATATGTCTGTTGATCAGATTTTTTTTAACTATTCTTGTTTTATATTGGTTCTTGCCTTTTCCTTTCTTCTTTTTTGGTTTTTTCTTTGATTATATAAAATATGCTTCTATGTACAATCAAAATCAATACTGTACTTTGTTTTTGTCCTGTATTCTGTATAACCAAATAAATACTAGGATTATAAATTCTAGGATTAGGAAGCTTTTAGCACAAGTTTGTAAACTTAGCAAATAAAGTATATTTTGACTTTGACTTGTTATGTAGTGTGATATTTTTCACAAGCTTATAATTTATTAAATATTTTCTATAATTACAATGTAAATGGATTCCATTGATAAATAAATAAAAAAATTTGTGAAAATTGGCCCTAGGATAAAGTCTATTGCATCTAAACATATTCTCATTAGTTCCACTATGAACTTTCATAAGCCCTACTATTGCCTCATAGTCAGATAGACAGGTATTGATAGTTTTGCACTGATTGTCATTTTGGTTAAAATTTTCTATCAGGTTGAGGTTTTAATGGTTGTAAAACATAATCCTGACAGCCCTTCATGATATATGCCAGAATGCCATCAGGACCTATTGCTTTATTAGCTTTAATCCTGCAGCTTCTTTAAAAATGTCATCCTTCTTGTCATTAATAAACTGTTTTACTTTACTTTAGAATATTTTATTTTTTGGTTATTAATTGGATATTATATTTATTGTTAGAATATATATTAATATTTGCCCTAAAAACTAAAGCAAAGTTAAAAGAAACTAAAGCAAGGGGAAATTCTTTTTGTGCTGCTTCAGTAATTCCCATATGGAAGTCATAGGAGAGAGAGGCCAAGTTACTGAGGTGTATTGAAGTTTAGATCGGACCAATGAGAAGTAGAGAGTTTTCAGGCAGCATATAGATAATGGACTAAAGTTATGAAAAACAAACCGAAGGTTACACATACCATCATTAGAAATTTCATTACATTGTGGTACAAATTACTCGTGAGTTAGTCATCAAATAAAACTTTAACAAGTCCTTCATGGCAGTGACGGAATCTAGAACAATGTCAGTAATAGTGCTTCCTGGATAAATTTTGAGAACAGGCAAATGAAATGTTTAAATATGTTTTAATGTTAAGTTACAAACCAGTATCCACTAACAAAAAGACAATACCATCCAGGTACCCCTGCAAGAGTTGGGCATGATATAGGGTCTTTACACCTTTAGAGATTTTAACGTCATCGGAAAAGGATGAGAAATTGGAATTGTGAATGACACCCCTCATTTATGTACTATTGTCATTATGTAGTATATTTGCATTCTTAACTTACATATAAGGCATGAGAAATTTTTGATAAGTTTTTCAGACTGCGTTTTGAAGAAACCGCCCGGGCGATCGGCAAAACTGGAGCTATGAGTACCCACAAAATACAGGATGAATCCAAAATTATTTCATCAAATACTTCAGTTGACTAAGAGGGTTTTCTATCAAAATTTCCCATATATATTAGGTAATAAGGTTTATACATAATTTATAAATTATTTCACTATTCACTAGGCTACTACTATGACCAAAAAAAGCTTACCTTTTGTTATTCAGGACAACTTTGATGAAGAAATTATTAATGACATTGCCTAAAATATAATTCAAATCCTAGGAGAGATTCAGAAACGATTTTTTTATTTCACTATTCAATATCATTCATCCTTTTTATTGCTACATCAACTACATCCGAACGTTATTAAAGATTAAAAATTAAAAACAAAAGAAATAAACAAATATTTGTAATTCAACAAATATTTTGAACTAGAGAGCCATGGAACAGGGTTGCCAAATTGTAAACAATGAAGGCGCCAAACGTGCCAATTTGAAAAACTGAAATGTGATTGGCCAAAGCCGATTTTTTGGCGGCTGCTTTTAGAGAGAGAAAATGTACACAGGACACATCGGTTAGCTGCTAGCAACCAAATCGAAAACGCAACATATGTCGGTTGCTAGGGATTAATCTGTCAGTGATTGCCCGTATATTTGATGATGGTGAAGAGTGAAGCCTGTATTTTCGACAAAAGAGATATGGGTCAATTTAGCCCTCACTGTGGAAGCCGTCCATATAAGACGCCACTAAAAAGCACCCGATTCCGTTCGTTTGACGTGAATGATAAGAATAACGACACGAATTTTCCCGCTTTTTTTGCGTTTGTTGGCTGGTTGTTTAACTTTCGTAAAAAAGCTCCAACTAATTTATAATAATATCCTTTATTTGCCAACAAAATCGTATACAGGACGACAAAGCAACGTCATACAAAGGAGGATCTAGCTCCCATAGGGTACATTAATTTTTCTTATCTAGAATTCATAGAGGCAATATACTTATATAAACAAAATAACAAAATTTAAAATAAATATTCTAAATATCTAACACAAGTTAAAATTATTATCCAAAAGTAAAATTATAAAAACATTTAATCTGCAACCAGTGGTAAACAGCTTTTTTAAATTGGACTGTAGATTCAATGCTTCTAATATCAGCAGGTAGCATTCTATAAGCCCTGATGGCCATATAATGAGAACCTCTTTCATAGTAAGCTGAATTATGCAATGGAATGCGGAGATCGCTTCTATGTCGTGTAATCATAGTCACATCCTCAGCGTACATTGCCCTATTCTCAACAAACAAATGATTGTGTCTCTTCACAAATAACACCAAGGAAGAAAAGTATAAGGAGGGAAGGGTGAGTATTTTTAGTTTGCAGAAGTAAGGTCTACAGGAAGTTCTGTAGGTCATGCCCAATAAACAACGAATGATACGCTTTTGCATTCTAAATATATCTAGAGCTCCTCTTGCAGATCCCCAGAAATAGATACCATATTGTAAGATCGACTGTACCTGTCCGAAATAAAATAGGCGAAGAGATACCTCAGACACTACATCCCTTAATCTTCTAATCAATCCGCACAAGCTAGCTAATCTGGAATAAAGGTTTTTAATATGTTTCTCCCAATTTAAATTGGGGTCAATGTGTATTCCTAAGAATTTAATACTATTGGCTACAGGGATTGACTGCCCACCAGACCACACAAGTAGAGATTCTGAGACAATATTGGCCTTCGAAAAATTAATCAACCCCGTTTTACCAGAGTTCAAAGACAACTTACTGTCCAGACACCAGGTCCTCATGCGCTCCACTGCAGATGAGCAGCCCCGTGAAAGATCTGCCACTGTCTTTCTGGCAACTATAACTGATGTGTCGTCGGCGAATTGACAAATCATATCAGAAGGGAACAGCTCAGGCAAGCCATTGACATATAATAGGAAGAGCACAGGTCCCAAGATTGAGCCCTGAGGCACACCTCTTCCTATAATTTGAGGGCGGGAAAACGTTGGTGAGCCGGAATGTGTCACACAAACTATTTGTTCTCTTTGCTCTAGATATGAACTGAGTAATTTAGACGCTGCACCCCTGATGCCATACCGTTCCAGGATGTCCAGCAGTAAAGAATGGTCAACCGTGTCAAACGCCTTAGACAAATTGAAATACAGTCCAGCTACACTGGCCTTTCTCTCAAGATTCTCCATAATATATTGTATTGCACTATAAATGGCCATTTCCGTCGATCTTTTCGGAACGAATCCGTATTGGTGTTTATTTATTATTTGATGGTGAGTTAAATAATCCATAACTATTTGATAGATAACCCTTTCAAACACCTTCGATATGGATGGTAATACGGATTCCGGCCGATAGTTGGCAATATTCGTTTTTTCTCCCTTCTTAAAAACAGGCACTACTTTTGCCCGCTTAAGAGCAGAAGGAAAAATTTGGGTAGAAAGACTCTCATTGATCACATTGGAAATGGGTCTGGCTAAGTGAATCCCAACAAACTTTAAGACGAATACCGGAATTTCATCCAAGCCAGAGGAAAATTTATTTGGAAGGTTATCTTAAAGATATCCTGAGAATTAACAGGATTGAGAAATATGGTTGGATAATCATTATGCAAGTCATGTATATTGAAGTTACAGCTTTGTTGATGGTCAAGAGTAAAATGTTTAGCAAATAATTCGGTGATTAAAGCTGGGTTTTCAATGGACTGACAATCTTCCCTTAAAACAATATTGTTGTTAGTTTTATTTTTACCTGACTCAGATTTTATGATTGACCATGCTGATTTTATCTTGTTTTTTGAGTTTTGGATTTTGTTATCATTTATAGACTTTTTATAAGAGGAGATGTAACGTCGATATTGTTTTCTTTCATGTTTGTATGTAACGTAGTGTTTCCTAGAATTAGTATATTTGTACCAAACATAAAGATCTTTTATGTAGTTTGAATATCTTTTTATGTCTGGTGTAATCCAGGTTGGCTTCTTATTTTTCAACCTAGTCGTACATATTGGAAAAGCCAAATCAAAATAATAGAAGAGAATACGAAAGAAAGTATTATATTTTCCTTCAACTTGGATCGATTATCGCGATTATACTGAACTTTCCTTTGTTTCTTTGTGAAATATTGACCATATTGTTGTTTATAGTGTTTTAAAATAATACCTGAAAAGTTTATTTTTAAACACTATATTACCATAGACAAGTACTAGAAGTTCAGTGTTACAGTGAGAGCTGGAAATTAGTGAATGCTAATAATAAGTAACGTACTGTAGTTGGGTCGGGTTGAGCCTAGAATTTGTATATGTATTTTATAAATTACAAATTCTTACATATTTTATTTGTCATTGAATAATTTTCAGCTTTCACGCTGAAACGTTACACATTCTCTGTTTGATCTGTTTCCTAAATTTGCATCGAAATTTGATTATGTACGAATCTAAGGGCTTTAAAGTTGATATTAATATAAATTATAGGTTGATGGATGTAATTGAAGATTTGGTGGACGCAAAGATGTGGCAGAGAGTTTTGAAGTTGGAAAGACCAGATAACTACCAAGATAAAGTGATAGTAAAAGCTCATAAAATGGCAGAAAAAATGGATATGGCAAATATGGTAACTGAAATAGGATTTGGACGGTTTCAGGTAAAAAATGCAAAAGAACAATTTTATAATGTTTCCCTAAATGAAGTCTGCGACGTTGGTTGCAAAACATTGTATTGTAAATTATGTAAGATCTGTTTTCATCGCTACACATGTGAGTGTCCACAATATTGCATTAAAACAACAATATGCAAACACATACATTTAATATGTTTATACGAGCAAACGAAAGGAAGCGATTCTGTTTTAGGTGATGACGCTGAACTCCTTGGGGAATGTTCTTCCAATAATATTGAATACTGTAGAAATTGAAACGTTTGTTAATGAGAAGACGACTGAAAATCAACAAGTAGCAGTCCAACCATTGAACAAGCAAACAACAAGAGAAATTGAAATTGAGAGCGTATCAAACTTTTTCAGATCTTTAAATGATGAAACTTATGATAAGTAAGTTATCTTTTTATAAAATTATATAAGATTAACATATACCTGTAAATGTCTGGATGCATGAGACAACTGACATCAATGAGGGAACAGGTAAATAAGACAAATACAGGTAAACGAAAAATAGACAAACAAGTTTATTTTCCATCAAAAAAGAAGGAGCAGTAAATAAAAATAATAAATTGTATATTTTGTTCTATTTATTATTATTTTTTTTATATAATAGTAGGTATATTTTTATAGGTTTAAGTATATAAGTATATGTGTATTATAATTTTTTATGTAAGTTTTAGGCAAATATTTGAAAAAACATTACCTATCTCATAAGTTTTTTGAAGTTTCTTCTTATGAGTATTAATCGAAACTGCGGATTGTAAATTAATATTTCAGCATAAAATAATAAGTTTCTGTTCAAATCAGTCATATATATGTCTTTGCAGCATTTATAAAATAAAACTTTTAAGATATGGTACGTTTATTATATAACTAATTAAATCCATTGTGTTTTCACTTACCAAATAATACCTCTCTACCTAGGTATAAAAGTTATTTAAAAAAATAGGTACTTATTTCAAAAAGATTAATAACATTTATATATTTAAGATTAAAATTAAAGTACAATACTACAATATTTTATAAATTTTGTTTTCCATATTTTTTCTAAATATACAATACCCTATTGTTTAAGTTGGGCTTTTCCTTTTAATATGTCCACATATAGAGAATTTCAAAAAATAATAGTTATTTGTATAACAAAAGGGAGCAAAGTGCATAATTTCCTTACGTGGATGAAGTTTGATCCAGCAAAAGCATCCACAGTGAGGAAATGACACTGCTCCTACAGTATTCATATAATTTTTTCTACTTCCATTCTTATTAATTAGCACAATTTAATGTAAAAAATTTATTTTATAAAAAATAATAAGCAAGATATAGTCAAATAAAAAAATTCAATTAGGCAGGGAAATAAAATTAAAAATTTTCTTATAAGGTAGTAGAAAAATAAATTTTTCAAATAACACTTTCTCAAAAATAAACTATAGTAATTTTAAATAATATCCAAAATCAAATAAATCCATGTCCAAAGAAATTTTACAAAATATTTATTAAAAAAAAAATAATTCAATTTCCATTCCATTGGATCGTTCAACCAAACTGCATTTTTTTGATACTTACATTAGGGCATTATGTATAAAATTAATAATTCAATTTTCTTGTTTGCATCCTTTATTTATATTTAATTTATTTAAAGAATCAATAATTATTATTATTCCAGAAACGCTATTTTTTATTTTAATTAAATTATTATTCCATTAATTATTATTACATTAATTCTTATTGCCAGAAACCGCTGCTTCTAGCAACAAACATTGCTGTTTTGTTGGTTGCTTGCCAATCCCGCCATTCAAATAATATTTAAATATCCGATTAGGAGTTTCCTTTATAGAAAAATAAATAAGAAGTATTTGTAAAACACTTCACTTAACTGTCGGTTTATAATTTCAAACGGTGGTTCGGGCAGCTCAACCGACAGTTCGACCTTCGGTTGACGTTTATAATACGTTTGAAGTCTAGCAACTAAGACGGAACTTAGGGCTATCCAGATTGATTCCCATTAATCGATATTGTAGGGTGTAGAATAAGCATTAATAATCTATATCGTATAAATATTATTGTAATTTATATTATGCCTTCTCTACCCTACGACTACCTTGAGCAGTTTATAGAAACAATATGCATGCATGATGAAATTCTTTTAATCAAAAACTTATTATTATGGATGACTTTAATGTTCCTCTATATGGTATAAATGAATTTGACACCAAGGCTGCACTGATTGACTCTTTTTTAAATATTCTGGGCCTAAAACAATTAAACATTGTAAAAAATGTTATGGGGCGCACATTGGACTTGGTAATTTCAAATATCGATTTCGAAATCTCTGAAACAAGCAGACCCCTGTCAAGAGTCGATCATTATCACCCCCCCCTTACTTATCAACATTGACAATTTAATTATGGAAAAATCGTCTCCTTTTGGGTTGTGCAAAACTGCTCCTAAGGCGTTTAACTTTCGTAAGGCAAATTTTCCTCTTCTATATGAATTAATCTTGAGTATCGATTGGAAGCAATTGTTTGAATGCACAGACGTTAACAAAGCCTGTGACATTTTGTATAACTTAATTAATAATGTTTTTAAAACCACTGTACCATTAAAAATAAATCGGAAAGGAAGATATCCCCCTTGGTACACTTCTGAGATCATTCGCTTAATTGAAAATAAAGAATTAGCTTACAAAAAAATATAAAAAACACAACTAACTATTACTATGAAATATTTCGAAATGCCAGACTAACTCTTAAAACACTACTTGATAGTACATTTCTAAATTATTTACGTCAATTACAAAATAATATCCACGCTGACAGTTCTCAGTTTTGGACATACATACAGATGAAGAAGAGCGACTCCAGAATACCAGGTGTGGTGAAAGATGGCAATAATGAGTTCTCGGATCCCAAGTCAATAGTCGAGGCTTTTGCTAATTTTTTCTAGAGCGTTTTCATTGATTCAGATGCAAGCAACTTTGTTACTCATACTTTACTGCATAATCAAAACACAGTCTTAATTAATCCTGTTCAAGAGTCCGATATAATCGAAGCATCCAAAAAACTCAAAAACAGATTAACATGTGGTACCGATTCTATTCCAAGCTTTTTAGTTAAAGACTGCGTTACACCTTTAGCTCACATTTTTATCTTATCCATTCAAACAGGTTCGTTTCCGTCTTGTTGGAAGATCGCGCGAGTTATTCCAGTTTTTAAAAAGGGCGACAAGTCAGAACTTAGAAACTATAGACCGATATCAATTCTATGCAATTTTTCTAAGCTTTTTGAAATTTTGTATGAAGTATACACAAACAATTACACGCACAAGTAAGTACACTAATATCGCCCGATCAACATGGTTTTATGGAACGAAGATCATGTATCACTAATCATTTGATATATTGATATACTGATATATTTATATGGCTAGAGGCTGTATGACTATAAGACTCACATTTTGCCCAGGATAAGAAATGAAGTACATCGTCGATGTATGTTTTAATGGGGATACATATTTTTTAAGAGAAAACTACCTTTAATCCTCCTTACCCAAGGCCCCTTAGTATTTGTCATTGTATTTATGACAATGTCAAAAAAAAATTAAAGAACTCGTAGTAAAGAAAATAAAAATGCGAAAAATAAGATTTCGAAAGGCTGCCCATGTTGCTATGGGTAGAAGTAATGATTTAATATTCTAGGACCATAAAGCATTTAGTGGTAGCTTTCAAACGATGTATCGCATGACTCCCCCTTCTATTTAATTTTATTTTTGAAGTCTTGCAAAATTGAGCTAGGGACCAAAAAGTGGCATTTAGGTTGCTAATGATGTATGCCAATTTTCAAGTTTTGATATAAACGCATTCAAAAGTTAAGAGGCGGAAGGGACAATTAAAAGCCGCACTGTAACACAAAAATGTATTTATAAAAATGATAGGATCAGGTAAAAATGACCTTGAAAAAATTGAAGAAACTAACAAACGTATGTTTAGAGATCTTGCCCTGCTTTTCCAGAGCCTCCAAAGATCACGGTTTAACCTTAAATCAAAATAAATGTTAGGCTCTGTAAAAATTGATGTATAGATTGGATGTTAACTTAAGATTTCGAGAACATATTGACAATTGCATTAACAAGGTTTTTGTTAACCTTTAAATTATTTTACAGTCAAAGATATCTACCTTGACTTCCGCGTCTTCCTTCACCCAGTCAACATGTGGTTGTTCTCGTCCTTTCCTATCCTACGGATTCCTTTCCTTAACCCTTTCCTACCCCTTGCCGTTAGTACAACGTGCATTTCAGAATTAAACCTTGTGAAAGTTACTATCCCACTTCCGCGTTATCCTTCATCCCATCAACACGTGGTTGTTCCTCCTTCCTATCCTTTAAATCCCTTTTCCAGACCCTTCCCAATCCCTTGCCGGTGGTAGCCAATCCTATTCACACCGGTAACCAGGCCGGATGTTGCCGGACGCATCGTGGGGGAGGCGACATCGTGCATTGAAATATTGAAAAG
This sequence comes from Anthonomus grandis grandis, assembly GCF_022605725.1. Taxonomy (NCBI): domain Eukaryota; kingdom Metazoa; phylum Arthropoda; class Insecta; order Coleoptera; family Curculionidae; genus Anthonomus; species Anthonomus grandis. The sequence goes on from NC_065567.1 coordinate 41,199,685, forward strand.
TTTCGATTGTGATTGATAATTTAATATAGTGAAAGTGTCGATTCGGGGAACAGGGTACATACCCGACGGTTTTCCCGAATCTCAAATTGTGAATGTGTAAAATGATGTTTTGAAAAGAAGAAATTGAAGAAGAAGAAAAAGAAAGAAATTTGAAAAGAAAGAAATTGTGCTGGCAATTGCCTCGTAGCAGCGCCATCAAGTGAACAAGAACAAGATATCTACCTAATAAAGCCTTGTGGCAATCGAAGCAAAGTGCATTCAATACATCCAGAATTTAGCGGGTTAAGAAGGGTGGGAAGACTTTTCTTCACAAATGAAAATGCCAATATTTCTGATGTTTACATGAAAAACAATGAAAATAAACGAACGAAATGAAAACAAAATTGTTAGGTATTTTCTTAATTTTACATTTTATCATCATTTTTCGTTCAAAATTGCTTATGTAACCACCATTTGTACCATATTCTTTCTGATTCAGCATTAAAAAATAGTGGTTTTCATTTAAAAAACATACTGATGACGCCATATCTTTTTTTTAGGTCACCGTGTATATTTAATTTCCCCGTAGAAAAACTACTAAAAACTACTACCTAAACCCAATATTAAAATCGACGGGTTCAAGCATTTTTTAAGAAACTGTCCATTTCATTTTTATTGAATTTATCCGCTACTTTACGGATGCACTGTATAGTAGCCGTCAAATTTAACTGTTAATTTAAAAAAAAGGTTATCAGGAGCTGTGAGTAAAGCTTCAAAATAAAAAAATACGCGTTGTCTTTAATACTTCACCTTAGAAAACTAAATATGATCTCTCATAAAATTAATGAAGTTCATTGTTTGATATTATACAATGGTTTCTTCCGGGCTAGCATCATATGGCTCTTGTCGGTCTTTTAAAATGTCGTACTGTCGAGATTTGGCGCCATCTTTTTATCATTCTGGGTCGCATCTAGGTCCTTGAATTTTGACCTCTCGGAACATGGGGAATGACGGAACGGGGTAAGGTTTGGTTCCTTGTATTTATAAGATCTAGGTGTGATGGTATGTAGTGTAGCTGGTCTTTTACATTGTTTTAGGATTGTTTATGAGTTATGACTTATTTGGCTATGAGAAGATACTAAGAGAGAAAAAAAACGGGCCAGTTTTGAGTTTAGTTTTTCTAACATCCCATCAGGCAAACTTATTAGATTCAAGACGTTTGTATTCTTAATATTCAACTCGGGACGTTTCAAATGAGTTCCTAAAAGTTCATTGGTTAAACATGTCAAATAGAAGACTTCTGTACCTTAGTACTTTTTTCCCTTATTAAATCAAAAATGAAATATTCCATGGACTAAGCTAAATTTTTTTAAATCTACCAAACTACTTATAAATTGTCAAATATCTATAGAATAAATGTAATAAAAAAATTGTATATGACACAATATAGAACAAATAAAAAAAATCACAACAAATAGTAGAGAAAAACTCAAAGATATTCATTAGAATGCTATAGTCCACCGCACAGGGCATCATTAAGGAATTCCGCAATGTTATAATAAGCTTTCCCCAAAAGCAATACTTTTGCTCCCCTTCTACATATTCGAAGACCTAATACTCAAGGGAAGATATTAAAGGCTTTCTTGGCAAAGTAATCAAAAGACTTTTTTACCAAAGTGCCCCGTAGAATCATTAATTGAATATTATTCACTTGCCTAGTAACATATGGTTAAGTGGGGACAAGTGAATTAGAATACTACTTATAGACTAGGCAAACACTTTCAAGAAAATACAAGCATGGAATAGTCAAAATATTTGATTGTGACGAGAGGTGCATGGCAACATTTCTGGACCTCAGTAAAGAGTTCGACACTGTGACACATGATATTCTGTTAAAAAAACTGGAAAATATTGGGATTCAAGGGATCCCCTACAACCTTTTTTAAAAGTCACATTAACCAAAAAACACAAAGCACCAAAATAAATGGATGTGTCAGTTTGCCTAGGTTGGTAGAATATGGTGTGCCACAGGGAACTGTCCTTGGACCAGTATTGTTCTCTATATATGTTAATGAGTTGTTGCAGTTGTTACCTAATGTTGGCATGGTGTGTTTTGCAGATGCTACCGCAATAATGATTAAGGAAAAGTCTTGGAAGGATGTAAACACTGTTGCTTGGTTTAAATTATTTATCACTAAACTCAGAAAAGTCAAGCTTTTTATGCTTTTCTGTAGATTCAAGAACATGAAGCACATTAAAAGAGATTAAATTACATAAAAACGACTGTGCCATAACTGAACTTAACCATTACTGCGGAACAAGTAAGACCATCCTGAAACCTCTTATGATTACTCAAAAATATGTTCTGAAGTAATGTTTAAAAATCAAAAATGTATTCCTCGGATATGTTATTCAGAGAAGCTAGATTGTTGTAAGTTAATCAAATTTACTTGAAAGCAGTGGTTAGGCTTCTGTGTAAGAATCCACACTACTTGCATTTCAGATCTCACAATCAGAACACTAGACAAGCTTTAAATAAGAATGTAACTATCCCAAAGACCACAAAAACTAGTTTTTGTTCACATTAAATGTTTTTAAAAAACTTTAACATATACCTCAGCAAAAAATCTATAATCAACTTCCCATAGAACTCAGAAATAAACCCTATAACAAAATTAAAAGTAGAATCCACGACTGGATATTAGATGATAATGTCACTTGGTTAGTATGATACACATAGTACTGTTTATTTTTCTTCCTGTTTTTTTTCCCTAATTTAATTTAATTTTATTTTTTGCTTTTGTTTATATATTATTTTCTATTTATAAAAATTGTTTTTATTTTAATTAATTAATTTGGATAAACAGGAAATGCACACACAATATTTTTAAAATACCATTGTGCATTGGGTATTCTTAGCGATTAAGCAGTTGTTATTTTGTAATATAATGTATGAATGTATTATCTGCTGAATATATATTATTATTATGAATATATTATTTTATGCCATAAAACTTGATTTACAAGACTGCATAAGTCATTTTAACTATGAAGCTTAGGGGCTGTTTCTGTAAATTAAATATTGAAGAAAAACTTGTTGTTCTACAATAACCCCAGAATGCTATTCCATAAGCAATGTGAGATTAAACTAAGAAGTGAACAGATCTCAGTACAAGTAGGTCTAAGTGATTAAAAAGCACTCCCAAAAAGACAGGTTTACCGAAAGAGCCCTAAATTGTTTCTCAAATTTTAAATTATCATCAATTGTGAGATCCAGGAATTTAGCACTTAATTAAAGAGGTGTTAGGTACAGAATATTTGAAGTTACACATTAGTCTTTGCTTTGTTATAGGATAGTTTATTACTATGAAAACAAGTGTTCTGATTGAAAGTAAGTCAGTATTAATTATTTGTTCAAGTACCTCAACATTGATAATTCACAGAAAAATGTTTCATTCTGAAAATATCAAAAAAAAGCTATTTTTGTTATCCCCAAACACAAAACCTTTTTTTTTATAACACTATAAAGTTATACAACTATTTGCCAGAAAATATAAAGGAATAACTAACAATGACGGGCACAGATCTGTGTTGAAATCTATGATCTTTCAAAATCAGATAGAAGAGGTAGTCTTACCCACTACTAATCTTTCTACCTACTTCCCATACTCTGGTAACGTTAATATTAATATTATAATTCTTTGAATGTTGGTTATTTTTTTCTCTAATTATTTTTTAAATAGATAGATAAGATAATTGTATTATCTAAATGGTGAACCTTATAAATCAAATAAAAAAATAATTCATTTATTATTATTAAAGTCACATTTGTATCATCATATTTTATTAGTGGTAATATTTATATATAATTTCATTAGTGTATGAAATAGAACTTAGAATGGACACTAGTTGCACACCCTGTATAATGTTTTTTTTGGTCCAAGATACCTAAGATAGATCTTCCCTGTGAGTTTATTTCAATGACTCTCCATTGCCCATTAGTTAAATATGATTTGCATAGTTGTAATGTTGATCCCCTTATGCCATATTTTTCCATTTTATCAAGAGGCAGGATATGATCAATAAATAGTGTTAAAACCTTTGATAGGTCCAAACACAAAGCCAATACTTGCTTAGTATTTAATGATTTAAATTCAAATTTATTCAAAAAAATACATGTTTACAGAAAAATAACAGCAATAGTGTATTTATTTTCTGTCCTGGTTGTAAACAACTTACATAAAACTAACAAATGAAAACAATATTCTTTAAAGGAGACAATTATTGAGAAAGTACCTGAACATAGGAATTCCTATGTGCGTTTACATATATCCTAGATATTTTGTTAAACAGTTTTAAGTTATTTATTGATCTTATTATAATTGGCAACAAATTATAAAATTTCGGGGCTACATAATTAAGAAACCTAAGGTGAATTGTTTTATTGTTTTTAACACTGTCTGTCTTCTGTTGTGGTTGTGTTTTAAAATAATTGTTATATATACTGTTGTTTACTGTATATATAGCAATGATATATCATAGATTATTTTTAAAATATAATTTTGAATTATTTTTAATGATTTCAAATCAGATTGATATGCTCCACGCCATATTATAAAGCCATACCTAAGTAATTCTAATTTTTTTTTCTTAATGATTTATGTATAGTATGAGTAATTTTCTGTTTAAAAATTCTTGAAGAATATAGAATTTATGAATGAGTCTTCGAATTTTACTTGTCAAATAATCTAACTGTTGTGTGCACTTAAAATATTCATTAATCACAATTTTCCCATATTTTACATTTGACAGAGCTTTAATTTCGAGGTCTGGGCTTATTTGGCTAATCAAGTTATATTTTGCCTAATTTATTTAAATCTAGCCATTGTTTTATCACATCCATTCCATTTATTACCTTCCCTGACCTCATCCCATAAAATCCTAGAAAAGATCAATGTTGTATCGGCAACATATGATATAATTTTACCATTTATGTTTAACCCCAATAGTGAATTAATGTTTGTTATAAAAAAGATATAGCTTGTTAAATTGTTTCCTGTGGAATACCTATTTTAATATTCAGTGAAAAAGTTATTTGACATATTGTTTCCTATTACTTATATAACTATCAAGAACCTCGAGTGCTGGACCTCTTACACCATATTGTTCCAAAGAGTTAATCAATTGGTTGATGAGGAACAGTGTCAAAGGCCTTTTAGAAGTCAAGGAAAATAGCCAAGCATTTTCTGTTTTCATTTTGATTATTAATAATTTCTCAAGTCAGGCTGTATATGGCATCATTTGTACTACAATTTTTAATAAATCCAAAGTGTTTATACAAAAGGATTTTAAATGTTCAGCCTGACTTATGGTTTGAAATTATTAAGGACTGTTTGAATAAATCTGGAACTATACTTGTTTTAAAAAGAAAAATGCTATTATAGTTTTAAGAGGCAGGTAAATCACTGTAATTGTTGACTTCCCTTTATAAAACCCATTTTGTTGATCAGTTAATAAGTGATTTACTTCCAGAGAGTGAATTAGAGATTAAATTGTAATAATATTAGTCTGTAGTTTTCAATATTTCCTTCTCATTTTTTTTATGAACAGGTAAAAAGTACAGGTATTTTTTAGTAGTTATTGGCATGTGTTCAAAGTTTAGCTATTAATATTGTAGATGTTTTTGATATTGAAACTGGGATTTTATCACTACTAACAGATTTTTCTTATTTTTTAAAGACAGGGTGCAGTTGTCCACTTCTTTTTGATCAACTTTTCAGGCACATGAATAATAATAAACATCAATAATAATGCTGCTATTATTGATGTTTATTAGATATAGATCTGCTTGTTTATTTTAGCTGCCCTCTTATATATTACTCAATTTCTATTCATTTAGATTTTTTCGATCACAAATTAAAATAATTAAATATTTCCAATAACTTTAAAAAATTATATATTTTATTGGCATTTTTATTAAAATAACTAAAAACTGGTCAAGTAATATCAATTGATACAAGGGCATAGCGCTCTTACAGTAAACATTTACAAAAAACCCTTATTGCGGCGTAATGCGCAAAATGTATTTGACCAAATTGAAAATCCGGAATATAATAACTGATAATCTATATTAGTATAATATGGTTAGATTCTGCAAACAAAGTCGTATATTAAAAAGATAAAGACGAAATCGACAAGACTAGAGGTCTCATCTTCGTAGAGAGGGCAAAATGGCGGATAAATCGTGTAGCAAATACTGCGCAGAATAAAAAAATTTATTTTATTTTTTACCTGCTAGGTTACATCGGGGCGCAAACAGGAACATAAGAAAACCTTACAATTTTAGGAAATGAAACGACTTACCTTTTAAAATTAATCGAGCTGTAAGATGCGAAAAACCTTTTATTAATTACGGAAAGATACGCGCCGAATTTCTAAAAACTGGGAGAAAACACAATAACGATAATAACAAACTGAATGTCAATTGTTTAACAAAACACAAATTTTGGCGGGATATTTTAGCCCGACAGTAGGCCGTGGCGCGTGTGTGTAATGCGCGTCCAATCGAGGTCAGCAACAAAATCGAGAACGCGGTCGTTTGCCAGCAACCTATAGTCCGCGCCCGCTGTTATTTAATCGTTATAATGCCCGTATGTTCTAAAATTCCGAGGAAATTTTAATAGTTTTTTTGTACAATTATAAACAATAAATAAGTAAATTGATATAATTTTAGCGTTATCTTTTTAAGCACTTAAATAATTGTAATTTGGCGTCAATAATTTGAGCTTACGTTGATAGGTGAAGCCATAATACTCACAAATGAAACGTGCGCAAGTCCACTGGTTTCTACATTAACATGAATATTGCCTAAGTCCGCGCTTTCAATGTTTATATCAAAGTGTATTTAAAACTGATTCGTTTTTTTTTCATAGTTTTTCATCAAGAGAGGATAATTTTTATAAACTTATTGGTAAAGCGAGTCGCCAAATACTTCAGGTAAGTATAGAAATGTACCATCAAACTAATTATGCATATTTAATATCGGTTTTTTAAGACCTATACCCTATACATCTTAACAGGTGTTACGCATTTTTCATTGCTAGATGGATTGGAGTTACGCTCTTTTCATTCTTAAAAATAGCATAATAATTATCTTAGTTTAAAATAGTTTTTCTCGTCTTTTTTTTGACCTTTTTTGGAGCACTTTTCATATGACGCTGACGTTATGGAAGTTATAAATCTGTACCAACCAAGGTTTTTTTGTGAGAATGAATTAAATGGTCAAATGTTAAAGAAATAAACTTCTAAAACTCGCAATGGATTTTAATAAAAATTTGTAAAAAAGTCTAAAACTAATATTTACATCTTTTTATAGAAGTTCTACAAACAAAAATTTTTTCGTTATAGGTTAAATGTGAAGCTAGCGTCCGATGCTATAACTTCCGAAACTCCCAAAGAATTTAGTTAAAACTTTGTCCTGACATCGATTTAAGATTATTGCAAACCTGTACAAGCGAAAGTTTTTTGGTAAAAAGTTATTGAATTTGTAGATATTAAAAAATATAAACAGCTATAACTCCCAAAGGATTTCGATATAACTTTGTTTTATTAAACTGGAGCATTGTGACCATTCGTTAAGTGTGAATTAAAACACTTTCATGCACAAAAAAAAATTAACCGATTAATTTTTACACACACTACTAAACGCGATCACTTACTACTACTAAAAATATTTATTTACTACAAAGAATGAATAAATTATCGAAACAGTGGGCTGCCAAGGCAGTTATGCATATAGGTCTACTGATGGACCCATCATGCCCCACCGCGGGTTACCAGAGCCCAACGGCCTTAGAGAAACCGATAAGGCTCTTTGGTCTAAAGGACTTAAAGTCACTCGGTACACTGAAAGTGTTACCCAAGTATTTGAACCTGGCGCGCGTGAGTGCTGGGCACTCCCCGACTACATGGTCAACGGTTTCATCGTCCTCACAGCACCATCGGCATTCCGGGTTGTCCGCAATACCGATAGTATGGAGATGACTTCTTAAGTGCCAATGACCGGTTAAAATACCTGTCACTAGCCCAATTTCGCGTCTTTTTAGGCGTAGTAGATTTTTGGTGAGACTCAGTCTATCTTCGGTGGGTCCACTTGTCCAGCAGACCCTTCATTGACGCGATCGCAACGCATTTGGCGATACCAACTATGGGTTCCGGCCCCATCGGCACATTCGCGAATCCCAGTCTGGCAAGAGAGTCCGCTTCCTCATTATTTGCATGGCCTGCGTGGCCAGTTACCCAGATGAGCTGGACCCTGCAGCCAACCTGCACCAGTTTTTCCAGGACTTTCATGCACTCTAGCAAAAGCTTGGAGCTTACCTTTGCGGCCGTGATAGCCTTAATGGCAGCTCTGCTGTCCGAGCATATTGCTACGACTATATTGCGGTGTCCGCAGCTTAGGATTTTCTGTCCGCATTTTAATACACCGAATACTTCGGTCTGGAAGACAGTGGCGTGCTCCCCCAGCGAGTATGCCCTACTGGTATGTAAGATCCCACCACAAAGCCCTGATCCAGCTCTGTTATTCATTCTGGAGCCATCTGTGTACCAGATAGTCCCCCTATTTGGCAATGCAGGTCTGTTGAAATGCTGCCACTCCTCCCTGCCTGCAATATACGTCACGAATCCCTCGCAGTCCACAGTCACTGGAGCCATGCCCATCAGAGGAGAGGACATTCCTGTATGGCCCGTGACCAAATTTTTGCGTGACCGGTCTCGCCAGCACGGAGTTCGCCGAGGACGTATAGCCTGTACTACATTACTACAATTTATGTCCGATTTAAATATCGCGCCAATATTTCGAACCAAACTGTCAAGTGCCTCCCAGCGGCGACGCGACTCCTTATATACTCGGTAGACCACTGTCCAAAAAATTTCGCTGACACGCGTCTCCACAGACGTCGTGCGGTGTGCCCACTTGTGTCATTCCCGAATGTCAGAGGCAGCTGGTATTTATGGCGTTACCAATATATTTACACTGCCCCTTCTGTAAGCTCATTTCGTCCCAAAATGATTTCAAAGATGGCGGATTTCGATATCGGCAGAAGTAACAAAGAAAGAAAGAAAATGTGCTATATTACGTAAGACAACAAAATCTTGTGTACAAGCATCCTAAAAACTAAAAAAATCCAAATTCACTTTAAAGTTCAAACAAACATAACATCTAAAACATTTTACCATAAAATTTACACACATTACCAAAATTAATTATAACAAAACAGATTGAAAAATTTTAAAAAAAGCATCTTTTTGATAAATTTGATTAAAAAATAAGTAAAGCTGTCAATAAAACAGAATTTAGAGGAAGTAAATTAAAATATTTAATAGGAAACAAACTAAAACACTAAAATGATGTCAGAGCACAGGTCAAAAGGTATCATTAAAAAAATCGTCAAGGCTATAATATGCCCTGGATAATAAAAGTGATTTTAATTCCTTTTTGAATTTCTTAACTTCTAAAATTTGTCTGACACATAGAGGAACATGGTTGTAAAGTTCTTGGTGAGGGAGGATGTAGGGATTGGTAAGGGAAAATCGTTAACCTGGCGAGTCATATGACCAGTGTTAGAGGGAGGTTTAGGACATTTATAAATTAGAGTAGCTGTTTCTAAGATAAAAAGAAAAAAAGAGTTAGGATTTTTTTGAGATACAAAGAGAGGTTTACAACCATCTCTTAACCCAGCGGAACATAGGTATCTAACTGCCTTTTTTTGAATCACAAAAATTATGTTTAATAATCCCTTGTTGCTTAAACCCCAAAAAGGCAAGCCATAACGAACCTCTATTTTATTTCTCTGCCTATCTATTTTGTAACCTTTCTGACTCAGTACTTGCAGAGCTCTGCGAAATTATAAATATGTCCTTTGACAAAGGTATCTTTCCTGAAAGCTTGCGTACGGCTTTTGTAAAAGCACTTTCTTAAAGGGGAAATTCAACTGATCCTTCAAGTTTTCGACCCATCTCAATGTTGCCAACACTCTCAAAGATTGTCAATAAACTTGTTAAAATTAGGATGCCTTCTTTTCTAAAAAAACCTAATTTATTAAATAAAAATCAGTTTGGCTTTACGTATAAGAGCACTACTAGTGATGCCATTTTCAATCTTTTGGAAACACTGTACTTGGGTCTTAATAAGGGACAGATGGCTGCGGCAGTGTTTTGCGATTTTTCTAAGTATTTTACTATGTGGATCGCGGAATACTGCTGCAGAAGCTTTCTCGTTGTGGATTTAGAGGATGTGCTCTTGAATGGCTTGAATCATATCTATAAATTAGAAAACAAGTAGTTGATGGGCGACACGAGGTTTCATCATGAATGGATTCATTACATTGTTTGCTGATGATACCACAATATTGTGGCTACAAACAAATAACACTTCATTGGCAGAAACAGTTCAGAAAGATATAAGCAATTTTAAAAAATGGTTTGATGCAAACAAGCTTGCAAGACAAATCTAATTATGTTTCGAGGAGAAATTGCTAGTGCTTCATTAAATGGGGATCAATTCGCAAATAAAGACTGCACTAAATTTTTAGGCATTTCTATTAAGCCTTAAAGTTTAATCTCCATATTGCGACGCTTAGAAAGAAGTTGGCCTCAGCCTGTTATGCCATCAGACTGGTTCGCAGTAAACTAGATGGAGATTCGGCAAAAAATGTTTATTTTGCATTAGTCGATTCAAATCTAAATCTGTATCTCTTGCAGTCGATTTTTGTTTCACGGAAGCGGGCTGTAATATTTTTATGTGGGGCAGGTTTTGGAGACCACTGTTAGCCACTTTTTATACGAGAACGAATAGTAAGATTGACCTGTATTTTTATTTTATTGACTTTAGAGTTGGTTCGTAAGAAGTACAGGGGGCTAACGTCTCTACTGAATGCACATACGATAAGATTTAATTCTAATAACTTGAGCCTGTATATCCTCAAGAGTGCTCTTACGAAACATCCAATCATCTATGAGAGAATCAAAATATACAATCACTTGCCTCTAGAATATAAAGATATTAGTAATGATAAGCGGTTTAGTAAGTTAAGACATTTTTTTTGAGCACTGCATGTTATAGCTTGCATGAATTTTATAAGGATGAGAGATGACTGTGATGAAATATTTGTTTTGTTGTCTATGGCATTTGTGTATTATAAAAAGTCATATTTATGTATATGACTTTTTTTATTGCCAACAACTACGTTTTAGTATTTTATCAGTGTTAATATTGTTTGTCTTTGAAAATCAATTTTATTTATTTTTGTTGGCTGTTTTTGTATTGGTTTTATCATTTTGACAATTTTAGTTTTTTATTTTTCTAACAGCTTTGTAAACGAGGATGTAATACACCCTTTATACAATAAATAATTTTTATGAATTTGAAGGTTCCTCTCATTCAACTTGCAACTGGCCTTTTGTGGAAATAACAAGCAATGCTTTTTTCCAGAGAATGAGGTTAAGGAGTATAACAGCACACCAGAACTTGCACGCCTGTAGACCGAAAAAACCACTTCTGACATGTTGCGAATCATTTTTCAGTCCAGGTTATCGAGTCAACGGTATCTAACAACATTCCTGAGATTTACGTTATGGAGGTCTCCCCGAGGCACCAGATACTAAACCAAGTAGTTGAGAGAATGTGTGCTTACTATGACATGCATGCATAAGTAAAGCAAAGTAAAGATCAACACGTAATTTAAATTTTAAATAGTGATTGTTAACATATGTTGAAGTAATATGATCATATTTTCTACCTCCATAGACATAACGCATACATTAATTTTGGGCCAATTGAATTTGTCTTTGGTATCCTGAATTTTAAAAATAAAATTATACAACATCACAGTAATATATCTGAGAGAAAACTAAAGATTCAATCAACATAATTTTGATTTGCTGCGGAAGCAAATATTTAAATGGATATAGATTTTTAAATACACTAAAGAAAGTTCTTATAGAATATGTGACTCAAAATTAAGAGAACTATCAAAAATGAGGCCCAAATTTCTCGCTTACTGGACATCAGAAAGGCATTATTAATTATTTATATAAACAGCATTATTAATACGCAGGATGACAAAATTAAATGAGTAAAATTTTTCCAACCAATTGATCTAATGGTCAAAAATGTACTCTTTTTTAATTTAATAATAAACCATGTTTTCCAGACCAAACAGAAATTCTCTCCAAGTCATCATTAATAAGGCTGAGAACCATACAGAAGTTCTGAGGTCTGAAAGATGATAGACGTTGAGATGAACAGAGCAATAGCGAACCTAAGAAGGGAGATCAGAGGTATATAATAAAAATAAAAGGGGTTTAAGAATACTTTCCTGTGGTGCACCATTTATAACATTATAATGATTGTCTCTAGTTCCATCCATCGCCACATCTGCCAAATATCCGTGAAACTAATTACTATTCAATAGTGCAATTTGTCAATGAGCAAATCATAGTTTATTTACTAGGTCAAAAGGTTTACTATAATCTAGGAGAACAAGATAGGAAATTGATAATTGATCCATGTTTCTACTTATGTCAAAACTGAAGGCTGAGAGTCGTTGCAGTGTCATGGACTCATAGCCTACTTTAAAGCCTGACTGAACATCTGAAAGTACATGTTCAGTTATTACATCAAAACCACTGAACCGTGGAGGAAGGACACAAGCTACTTTTTTTACGAATAATTAATTAAAATAAAGTTTTCCCTGCATAAAATGTAAATACAAAAACAACCTTGATAATGATCTTTGTAAGTCTTTCTTAATACATTCAACTCTATATATAATGCATATTTATCAAAGTATATAAATTTGTAATCAAACAATTCGTTTACTCAATGAATACGGCCAGCGACAATTATAATAAAAATAAATTACCGTAATTTGAATTTAACAACCAAATATTAATATATTTATAATAAAGAAAAAAAGGCAGCAGACTACTTTATTTCTATTTCCCGAGCAGTATTATTTGAATTTGAAGAATCGTCAATTAATTCACCTTTCAAAAAACGACGGAAACGCGGACGAAGTCGCGGGCAACAGCTAGTGGTTAATAAATGTCTGGACTAAAAATTGTCAAAGTCCATTGGGCGCGGACTATAAGTAAGTTGCTGACAAACGGCATATGCTGCGTCCTCGATACCCTAGCTTTACACCACGAAGACTGCAACGAGGAGAGATATCTTGCCTGTGCTGGGTGAGCCAATCCTGTATGGTAAGTGCGCTTCTCCTCAATGCTATTATATAGCAGTAGCGTGACAGAGGCACGAGGCTCCAGCGCGATGCATAGGGCAAGTATAGGAGATATCTCTCCATTCTCTCCTCCCTGCAGTCTTCTTGCTTACACACATGGCTATGGCACCAAATAAATATATTTTATTTTCAAATGCTGTACAATATGTAAATATGGGATATTGTCAAGTACAAATATATCAAATTACAAAAAATTCAATATATAAAGGAACTAACACACATAATTTTATCAGCTTGCCAGCAATGTCATATCGCATCAAATCAGTATTCATATATTCTTAAATCGTTTTTATTCAATCCAAGAATATATTGCATTCTTACAAAGCACTTTTTTACCTTATTTATTGCGGTTCACTATCATTCATTTCATTTATACATCAGATTTTTTCATTTTTTTTTTGCATGTAGGACTATGAACACTCATTTGCTAGTTCTTAATAAAAGCAAAACTCAGTTTATTATATTTGGTAAATCAAGAGACATTATTTTAAATTATAACCGTTTCTTATTAAAGCTTGACAATTTTCCATTAAATACAATAGTTACTTGTAAAAATGTAGGTTTGTTTATCGATCCAGGCTTAAGATTTTCTAATCATAATATATCATCGCTTATGCAAAAGTTTTGGAAAACTAAAATTATTATATATGCTTAGAGAGGCTTTTGATGTTCAGGCAAGACTAAAATTATCTGACTCATTAGTGTTATCATATGACTCATATACATATGTTACTAAATTATTATAATGTTGCTTTTATGCCAAGTTTAACTCAGCGTGACCTACTTCGCCTACAAAAAAAAACAAAATGCATGTCTAAGGTTTTGCCACATTTATAAGAATCCAACTGGCTCTCTATCAAGGAAAAGTAGCACTTACATATGGAAGGAATGCTTAGTAATTATAATTAGAGTTACATTTAGTAACTCTGGCAGTAAAGGTATACCGGTTATTTAAAAACATACTTATAAAACAGATATATTATTTCTATTCATTATAAATTCTGGTATATCTGTTTTATTTTTAATTACATAGCTAAATTGTAAGTTTATATCGTCTTACTAGATAGTTTTGTATATATATTTTTAGGTGGTTGTATAAAAAGCTTTAGTTGGATAGCGCCACCCACTCACGCACACGTCTCATCGTATTTCTCTGTCACATTCGTTACTGCTATTATACTTGGGTTACCGAACAGATGGAGTGGTCACGTGATCGTTCTGCGCCGGAGGTGTGGCCTAGAGCCTCGATAGGGTTCATGGCTTGGGGTTTTATTTAATTTTATTAGTCGAGCGGCTTTAGATCGTTTTGGTTAAATTTTCTGCTATTCAAATATTAGAATCTTCGCAATATTGAAAAGTTGAGATTGTGTTTATTTTTTTGTTAATTTCTTAATTTGTTTGTTAACAAATAATGGCTGACGCGCCACGTACACCTCCATTGTCACCCCCCAAGAAAAGAGTACGAAAACATTTGACCATTGCTGAAAAGGAAGTGATTATGAACATATATAAAACATGTGATAACGAGCATCCAGCATACAACAAAGTGCAAAAAGTCCAGTTTACAGCAGAAGCAGCAGGTAATAAAATTTTTAATATACAGTGTGTCCCAGGATGAGATGATGAAATAATTTTAATTTTTTACATAATTATAAACATAATGTGTAAAAAATGTATTAAAATAAATATAGTATTTGTTTCTTTTTTAAATAAGGAACAAATATATAGTATATACTTATATTCAATCTATAAATTTAAATCTCACAGGCCTACCAGCGCAGCCCCTAACTTGTTATTCCTTCTTTCATTTTAAAACACTTATTTAAAAAAAGATAAGAGCTACTTAAGTAATTCTCAAAACCAGATTATGATCATAAAATTATATTTTTATAATGGCCAGGTTCATCAGAAAAAAGCGCTCCCTGAGCGCTCGATTGTTGCTCAGGTATGACAATTTTTATTGGTCCTTACTATTTTAGGCAAAACTTCCAGCGCTCAGGTAGCGCTCGGTTCTGATGAACCTGGCCAATTACACCCTAAATGTTTGACCTGGCACGATTACTTAAAAGGATTACCTATCCCTTTTCAGTAAACCCCAATATATTAACATGACATAACATTAACATAACATATAACTTAGCATAACAAAATACTTAAAAGGGATTATTATATCATTACCTGGCACAACCTCAAAATCGGTTTGGACCCATTTTACAGGCGACCGTATTATATTTAAAAAAAAGCTGCTTACAAAGCAAAGCTGTACGGTAAAATAATTTAAAATAAGTAGGCATAATTCTCCTCGTCTAAATCTGCCAAGGTTGCATCGATGGGCGGGCCTATATCTCGCGCACATCAATTACTTCAACTGTTCGGTAATCCGACTATATCTTTCCGCTGTCACATATTCTCCGGCATGTTTCGCGCTTGTTTATGCGTTGATTTTTATGTACATTTGCCAGGCAGGCGTTGCGCACTACGCTACCGTACAAACGCCCGTCCGAAAATTTTGGGGGATAGCGAACTTGCTATACAGGAATTGGCTCACCCAGCACAGGCAAGATATCTCTTCTCCGTTCAGTCTTCTTGCTTCGTAGCGCATTACTTGATGAAGACCATGACGCGGACGACTTTTATTTTTGCTAAGACAAGCGATTTAAGAAAACAAGAAATTATTATGGAACAATCTTCTTTACTGATTTTTTCATTGATTAAGGACAGGATCAATTTCAAAACAGAATGACAACATTGGACATCATCACTTTTGATGAGATCTTGATGCCATTCTGCAAAAATATCCCTCCGTAAAACAAAAAGTCTACGAGCAACAAGTCTACCTACCACAGGCAGTTGAAAGATCAGTGCCAGAAGTCAGGCGAGTCCTTGCAAAAATTTGAAGCTTATATTGCACGTTTGGTTTGACCGAAATATTCAGATGTCCTCGAACGTTTGGCAGTTCAAGCATTCCTCGATGGTGAAATGAGGCAGGCCTCACTACTGGTACAAGCGCCGAGCTCGTGTGATTCTAGGAGAGGACGACTTTACGGAATCGATTAAGCGGATCATTAGGGAGGTTAATGGAGGACGTAGCCGCCAGAACCGGAAGTTAGAGTGCTGGAAATATGGCAAAGCTGGTCACATACGAACACACGATCCAGAAGGCGTTAGTTCCACTCCTGCCAAATTAAGGAAGGTCGGTGTAATGGGAAGATCACCAACCTGTATTTAGCAAGCCATATCAAGAACCCTGTGTCAAAGAACTGGAAGCATTGTCAGCGGAAAGAAGAGATCGTTACTCATTTTTAAGAACTATGATACTTGGCGAAATGACGATCTTATAAAAAACCAAAAGAGAGATCTAGAAATCCATACACTTCTGTCCCTACTCCAAACTGGATCAAGGAATAGAAGATGCCAACTTAGGAAGATGTTGCCAAGTATTCTTCCAAAATTAAGTCATATTAGGCACAATGCTACTCTCTAATTTTGGAAGATCTTGCGGCGGAAATTGATCGCGACGGGGAAGAGAAAAGAAGGTAAATCCTTGTATCTAAATGTCGGATTTTGGAGTTTCTAGAAGAAATGAAGGGTAAGTGTATCAGGAAGATATCTTGGAGTATAATAAGCCACAAAGAAATCAGAAGGCTTCGATGCGCCAATACAACGTGGGAAGTCCCTTTGAAAGGATTGCTATTAAACTTGCTATATAGTATTGTCTATAATATTACCCGTTTCCCAAAATAGAGGCAGGAAATAATTACATCGTGGTCGTATCACTTGAATCTATCACTGAAGTAGTATCACTTCATGAAATGAGTTGAGGCATAACTTTTACCAAACTAGAAAATCGGTGGTCATCTACTGTTGTCGACGCTTAATATTTACATATTACCATTATTCGGTATTTAGCCAAAGTAGCCTCTAACTACCAAAAAGACTGGGATAGCTAACTTTATTGGTTTTGGCAGGTTTATCGACCTACCATCTATGAAAGCATAGCAGAGTCTCCGGCTCGAACAGAGATGGGAAGAGAACTTTATCCCTGTGTGATGTGAAGTTTGGTTGCCCACCAGAAGCCGCTGTTGCCGGGGAGGATAACGTGAGTGAGCTGCGTAAAAGAATATACGTTATTCTTTAACTTCGCATTTAAATTCAGGTCATAAGCACTCTGAAAGTCATCAACGATGCTGTTCACAGAATACAAAAGCCGCTGCGGAGTAAAGCTCGACTCATTCACTTTAACCGATTGGCTGCTTATTATGGAAACCACGAAGACGCCCAGCTGTGGCAAATCCAACCAGGACCAACCAATCAATCCAAACCTTTATTTTCTTCAATTACAACTTTATATTAGCGTCAGTATCGCCACCAAGAAAAACGTAATTGAACAGGTCGAACTCGAAACATTAAAGTAAAAAAAAAACATATCGCATAAGAATTAATGTACAATCATAAAGCCTAGCATCTCAGGACGTTCAGCAAGTCCTGATTGGATTGGTCCTTGATAAGGGAAGTTAAAAGCTGCTTTGCTTACCTGTGCCACGGCTATGAGATGTGCATCATTTAGTGCGTTGACAAAGACAAAATAACAACAATACAACATAACCTCGTGAAAGCAGATTGACGTTTTTGCATAATAGGGGACACTCTCATGTAAGTGAGAGATAAACGAACGTGCGAGAGAGACAGAGACTACGACAGAGCATGTGGTGGGAAAATGTTCGTGCGCTCCGATTTTCGACTCACTGTATACACAGCTCAGCATAGGCGTTGAACGTTTAGCTTTCTAGGGTTAATGTATATATAATAAAAAAAGTGTATAACATAAGAAAAAATAAAAACTGTAACGATATTGGTAACGCCGCAAGCACCAATTGTTCTTCGTCGTTCCAGAATAACATGGCATCTCTGGAGAAGCGCGGAAGATTAGCAAATCTTTCGCAATCATCGTCAGCCGAGTATTAATGAACCACATCTCCGCTAGGAGGCAGTTGGAGTTCAGTTGAAGTTGAGTTTGGAATATTTAAATCGGACATAAATAGTAGTAAAAAAATAAGATGTAAATAAATATTTCTAGTAGTCGTAAGTGATCGTTTTTAGTAGTGTAAGTGTTTAAATAAGTCAGTTGACTATTTTTGTGCATTAAGTATTATAACTCGCATTTTAACGAACGGGTAAAAACACTACAATAGAAATTATGAACACAGGAAAATAGGTTTAAACAACGCAATTTTTTTAACAAGTATTCAATTTCCAGTAGTTTATCCAAAAATTCTTGTAATGTGTGGAAACACAAAGAAATTAAAATGTTTTTTATCCTTATATAAAATTTTTTTATTTGCTCAAGCTTAATGCTGTATATAAGATGATTCTACATAATTGTTCTAATGAAATTCTACATGATTTACTGAATGACAGCTTTGAAATTACCCTAATTACAGTTTTTTGTTGTTTAAAAACAGGTAAAACGTAGAGTTTCTCCAAAATAGCATCCCACATAGGAATTGGGTTTGAAACACCCTCATGTATGCTCTTTTATTAGTTTATTGATTAGAAAGAATATTTTAATAAAGTCTTGATAGTTAATGTTTATAGTTAATAACTTTGAAAGTTATGTTTCCAAGTTTTGAAGTAGTTTTTCTAGTGTTCTTAAATATTTAAATCCTTATTAACGTCGTAGATAAAAAGAAACTGAATAGCAATCTGAGAAGTCTTAATATCGGGTCTTAAGGAAAATTGAAAATGGAAGGTTTTTTCAATGTTTATAACAATTAATTACAATTTTTTATATCAGACTTGTTGATTTTTATCTTTAGCTATCTGGGACACATTGCAATTATTTTTGTAGATAGACTCTCATACTTTTCAGTGAACAGTAATTTTTCAATGAATTAAGCTCCTCGTCAAGCTGTTGTTCTCGATGGGAAAACCATTTTGTAACATATTTTCTACATAGAGTTATTATATTACATTAGTTATATACTATATATAAATTAGTTATATAAGTTGTATATATTACAATTTGCGACTTGTTTTCGCGCAAGTCCATTAATGAAAGGACCATTATGGTGGATAGAAACCACAGGTTTTATATTAATTCAACACCAAATTCATACTATACTAAGGGATAGTTTCACTAAACTACTTGGAACTATTACGATTACAGTAAAACCGCAACAAAACTTACATTTTAAGTAATAAATTTCGGTAATGGCCCCGAAAACACAAAAATATTGGAGCTTGTGCGAACATAATGCTTAGAACTCGGACACCATCTATAGCTGAGACTATTATAGGCAAGCAGTCAAGATAACTGATGAAGAGACTGGTAGAAAGAGTTTTTATTTAGTTACCAAAGAGGCCTCATACTAGAAGCCAACCTGTACGTTTGGGATGCTTTGTGTTCTCGAAAGGAAGAGTTGCTAGAGAGAGACGATCTGAGAAGCGTAGCAATTCGTTAGTATGCGAACTCGATAACCTATACCGGAGAAAGATTCGTAGCATGTTAGAAGTGGTCTTCAGGTCTACAGGCGTGCAAAATCTTGTGTGTCGTATTACTCCCCAATGTCTTCTCTGGAGTTGAGTGTTACTTCTACAAGAGGTCCAGTTGCAAGAGAGGAACCTTCTGCCGATATCGACATCCAGCATCTTTAGAATTATTTCGGAACGAAATGAGCTTAGGGAGAGGGCAGGCAAGAAGATTGCATGGAGAAGAGATATTTTGCCTATACTGGGTATACCCCCACAATGCCACGAGGAAACGAGCTGGTTTCTGTAGATCAATTCCAGTGCGTGAGGCAAGCAGAGGAGATATCTCTCCTCCCTCCAATCTTCTTGAGGCAGTGTAGCGATATTGGCAACGCCGCGAACGTCAGCTGTCCTACGTCATTCTTGAATCACAAGCACATCCCACGACTTGGAGACGTGTGAAAGATATGGTCAGCCGAATATAGAAGGAGCCGCGTCGCCGCTGCGAGGCCAGTTGACTGTTCAGTTCGGAATATTGGCGCGATATTTAAATCGGACATAAATTGTAGTAAATAAATACGGTGAAAATAAATATTTTTAGTAGTAGTAAGTAATCGTGTTTAGTAGTGTAAATTAATCAGTTGACTCAGATCAAGATCAGTTGTTTTGCATCGGTTTAAATCACTGACATAATAGAATTCAAAATTCTATTATGTTAGTGGTTTAAATACTCGTACGTTACCAATACAAAATAACTTTTGTGGTTCTTTCTCCATGCTATTGATTCGACTATTGCGAGCGTATCGGATTGCTATTTATGGGATACTATTTGAGATTATTATAAACATAAGTATTTCAACCAATAAAAACAAATTTGCATCGATGCATGAAAATCCTGCTTAAACTCTATTACGTTTAACCTAAACCTTCACGTAGCAGGCACGTAAACAGTTATTTGTGTGTTGTTCTACAGAATTAACCTTATCGGTTTGTTTACTTTTAATCTTGAATTATAAAAGTCAAAGTTTTTATTAGAAATGTACAGTTGTTAGTTTTTAATCTTTCGAAAATGAAGGAAAGCAAGGAGAAACTTCATCCCACAGTGTATGTGGTATTCATAAGTCTGCTTCTGGACCTATTAGCATTTACAATGATTTTACCACTACTACCCTCCTTACTGGATCATTACAGAGATAATGATGGAATAGGCCTATATTCATGGCTCTCCAGCCAAATATACCAGTACCAAAAGATTGTTGGAGCACCTGAGAAATTTAACTCAGTTTTGTTTGGAGGATTTTTGGGTTCTATGTTTAGTTTTCTCCAATTTATTGCTTCACCAATGTTGGGAGGTCTTTCTGATGTTTTTGGAAGGAGAATCATCATGCTTTGTTGCTTGGTATGAATTTTATTAGCATGTAACTTATTGATGGCACTATTCCAATACAGTAATATGATGATAATTTGAAAAAAAATAAGTTCTTTTGTGCTAGTAGAAGATATGCCTCACAACTATCCACTAAGAAATAATTTTTATTTTAATAAAAATATACCTGCTGCCTGCCCATTTAACTGCCACTAGTAAAGGTTCCTATATTATGCCATATAAAAATAATCACCTGCCAACTGAACTTAAAAGAGCTGAAAAGCAAAAGACATTTAAAGTGAAATTGGTAAATTTGCTTTGCAAAAATTTAAATACATTTTATTTAATTAAATTTATTTGAATTTATAATATAAATAAATTTTTATATAATTAATATTAATCAATTTTGGCATGAAAATTTTAACTTTTTGATAGAAACTAATCTTTATAACATGTTTTACTAGTGTGTTGTGTGTGTGTATAAATTTAAACATTTTCATCTGTATGTAAATAATTTGTCAACATATATTTTAGGTTGATTTACTTGCAAATGTGTGTATATTAAATAGTATTTTGCTTATTATGTTTTTTTTAGAATCTTAGATCAAACATATGATGTCATTTTCTGATCAGTGTGTGAATTAATATAAATGTAATTTTTATTTTTTTTATAATTATAATTTATTCAACATAAGAAATACATGCTTAATACAGGACACAAAATTAATTTGTAGTACCAATACAATAAAGTACACCTAGGTGCAAGCACCTATATGTGTATAACTTAAAATTAATTATATTACCATACAACATAATTATGTTTACTAGGGGCTCCATACCACTAATTTACATAAATCTGAGGGTAGTGCATTTAAAATATAGGTAAAACAACTATAAGACAAAAATATTAAAAATTTCAGAAAAAGAGGAAAACATTAATAGTCATTTATAAAAAAAAAAAAAAAAAAAAAAAAAAAAAAACATGCTTTATTGTTATTAAAAAAGAAAAATTGTTCTAAATAAAGCTACCTTACATTACTACCGCTAAACTTAACCACTACACCCCATACACACTCAAGTTCCAAAACAAACATCAGAAAAAAAAATACATAAAAAGTAAATTAAATTCCATAATTATCTCCTCAAGTATAAGACAGCAAAGAATTCAAACCATACAAACAAATCAAAAAAAATTCAAATACTGTAAACTTACACAGGGAAAATTAGAATGTGTCAACGTAGTATTCATCCAGTGAATAGTAACATTTTTCGGTCAAAAGTATTTTCAATTTACGTTTAAAAGTGTCATTACATGTTGCCTCCCTGATTCCACCTGGTAAACGATTGAAAATTTTGATTCCCTCGTAGAGAATAGATTTTTTAGTTAATGTGGAGGAGGGGATTGGAAGATTTAGATCGTTCACTTGACGCGTTAAGTATCTTGGATTTGGGGCTATAAATTTAAAGCGATTTGCAAAAAGTAAGCAGGCCACTTCCTGAATGTACGCCCAGCCTAACAAATAATG
This sequence comes from Anthonomus grandis grandis, assembly GCF_022605725.1. NCBI lineage: Eukaryota > Metazoa > Arthropoda > Insecta > Coleoptera > Curculionidae > Anthonomus > Anthonomus grandis. Next base: position 41,222,328 of record NC_065567.1, read on the forward strand.
GGCGACAGGAGTCTCTCTGGTCTATAGAAGGTCAAGTATCATAATTTTCATAGATAAATCTTTTACAAAGTTCTGAAAATGTTTGTTTATTTGTAAACTCCCGAATTGTCCACGGCAACTTATTGAAAATTTTTGGTCCTATTACAAAATTACATCTTTGGCTTCCATCAAATCTGCGAAATGGTACATTAAGATGTCTTTCAGTTAGGTGTCTGGTTTCTTGTTGGTGACTTATGTAGTTTTTATCTTATACCAGAATACACAACTGGAGTATAGATATAAGGTTCTGATATTAACTATTTTGGTATCATACAAGAGCAAGGTGGGGTACAATCTGTCTTTTTTATAGATTATTTTGATAATATAATTTTGAACAATTTTTAAGGATTGAAGAGCATTATTGTAGAGTCCACCCCAGGTCACTATACCGTAGCATATCAGAGATTCCACAAATGATTGGTACAACATTATTAAAGTTTTTTTATCCAATATATTGGTGGTGTCTATTTTAATTTTTTGTTTATTATTATACCTAGATGTTTAGTGTTTTCTACTTCTTTTATAATAAAGTTTTGTTGTTCATCAATAACTAATTAATAAATAATAATTAATAAATTAATATTTCCTTAAAATTTGGCCGATTTGCATCTGTTAGAGAAAAGGCGACATAAACAGTTTTTAAGATATTTAGGGACAATTTATACTTGTTTAACCACATCTTTACCTTCCTCATGCCATTTATGAGTTTCGTTCTTACAAGAGTCCAAGTAACATCCTTAAATACAAGAACTGTGTCATCCGCGTAAGATAGTGCCATGCCACCTATATGCAAGGATAAAAGGGAGTTTATATATAAAATAAAGAGTTCCAGCACTGTGCCTTGGGGCACTCCAATTTGCACAGTGCTAGGGTCACTCAGGGAATCTCTAATTTTTACCATTTGCTTTCTTTCTTGTAGATAGTTGTTAAAGAGCCCCAACGTTACACCCCTAATTCCATATCTTTCAAGAACATGAAGTAACTTAGAGTGGGGGGTACAGTGTCGAAGGCCTTTGCTAGATCCATAAAAACCGCAACACATTTTTTTCCCTGCTCCAATCCATATTTTATGTTTTCTATTATAAGGACTATACATTGCATCATTTGTACCAGTTTTTTTTTTGAAAACCAAATTGGTTTTTGTTAAGTACTTTATTTTTATTTAGGTCATAAAATCTTTCTTTTAAGCATTTTTCAAAAAATTTTCCAAATGTATTTATTAAGCTTATTGGTCTATAGTTAGAAACATCACTCTTACTTCCTTTTTTGTAAATTGGTGTAATAATTGAAATTTTGAGTTCTTCAGGTATCTTTGCTGATGAGAAAATAAGGTTAAATATATATTTAAGTGGTTCAACAGTATATGGATGACATAGCTTTACCATCTCAGAAGTTATGCCATCTGGACCTGGGGAACTGTTTTTCTTTAATGAATTAATATGAAGTATTAGTTAATTTTTTGTTATAGGCTTTAACGACATGGAGTTTAAGAAAGATGGATAATTTAGATTAAGCTTTGTGGTTGTATCAGGAATTTGACATGCCATACTAGTTCCATACCTAGTTCCAAATAAATAAATATTTTTGCAATTTGAACAAAAAATGCTTGCTTTTTCACAGGTTTACTCTCTTTTCACCCCTTAAATATACCCCTACGACTTTGACCATGTGAAGTAACATGCAGCTCTGATTTTTCTGAAAATTTTAAACATAAGATCAAAGCCGTATAGGTCTTACAGTGTAGCACCAATTCACAACCAACCCTAAACTGCCGAAACTTCAGATTTAGGCGTGTGCAACTCCTATATAATCAACTGACAAAAAATCAGCCTCGGGCGAATTTGTTCGTTTTTATGATGTTTTTGGCTTACAGTTTGATTGCACTTTTTGCAATTGCAATTTTTACTTATGAAATTTAATTTCAGCAAAAATCGAATATAATTAAAGTATAGAAAGTTAAAGACAATTACTTCGAGATTTTAAAATAAGACAGCTCTCAATAAAATGATTTGTCATAGTAGTTTTCAGTTATCATTCTTATAGTCTTATATTAGTATAATGTTGTACTGGAAGTAGTGGGTATAACGCAGACAAAATAAAAAAAAACTGAATTTTTCTAATTCACTAAAGTTTTATTCAGACTTTCTTCAATGCTAAAAAATAATGAAAAGTTACAATTTAAATTTTGTAGTATCAAAAATAGTATATGCTAGCCCAGTGTGGGATTTTTTTTATTCAAATACCTTTCTAAATAGTTAAAGCGAATGCTGGAAATTATTCTACATTACACAATTAACAACTAACTCATTTAAAAATTCATAAATAAAATTTAAATATAATACAATATTTTCTTAAGATTAATAAATGTTAAGTAATAAAATCTAAAATATCTTAAATTAGGAAAAAAATATACCAATATATCATTAATCTTAAGCTTCAAAAACACTCATTTAAACTTTATATAACGTTAATAGAGAATGTGTACAGTTTGAAGCACAATCGGATTTTTGTATGAATTTCTTTAATTTTTAGTAAGAATTACAACTTCTTTTATCTTTATGATAGATATTTAATATATTACTAGTTTCTTTTTATTACATATTACTTAACTAAATATAAATACTTTACCATAATCCAATTTAAAACCCTTGTGCCTGCACTTAACTAAATATCTTTATGTGTAAAATGAAGTTATTTTAGTATGAAATAAAATATAGACTTATTAAATAATAATTATTGATATATTTTAGGTAGGAATTGCCTTCTCATATGTTCTGTGGGCACTTTCAAGCAATTTTCTACTATTTGTTTTGGCAAGAATAATTGGAGGTGTGAGTAAAGGCAATGTTTCTGTTAGCATGGCTATCATTACTGATACTTCCTCTGCCAATACCAGGGTAACAGGAATGGTAAGTAAAGTATAAAACCCACCTGAAATTGTATAATTATGTGAAAAATAGCCTTTTATAGTAATGCAAAATAATTAAATCAAATAGTCAACTCAATAATAGGCTAATAATAATAATCATAACAATAATATGTCTTTATTTTTATGTACAGATAAACAAAATGAAGTATACATTTAAAAGAAATGGGTGGCGCCTTTCACCACCCCTAAAAAACCAGAAGTATATAATAAGTAATTGTTTCATTTTCAGTGCACAATTTCTTGTGGCTTAGTAAACATTCAAATCAAATCGTTTATTTCCATCGAAATCATAACAATGTATAGGAATTGTCAATAAAAAATTAATAAAATAAAATGCTAATAAAAATAGTATAAAATTACAAAGATATGAAAGGAAATAAATGTAACTAAATTTAGTCAATAAATCTACAGTTAAAGAACTCATGTCACTCGAATAAAAAGGACAGTCAGTCAGCTAACATGGTCCTAAGAGCTTTCTTAAAAGTCTCAGCTCTCTTTATTCTACATGGGAGATAACTAAAAATTTTGAGAGATGTACTTACGGCTAAAATGGATGTATAATTTATCTGCATTTCGAGTTTTATAAAAATTAAGATCTCCAGATCTCATGTGGTTGGAAAGATTTTTATGTACTTGACATGTGCAGTCCAAGATATAGATGTTAATTATAGTTAGGATTTTCTCTTTTTTAAAAGTGCCACGGCAAGTTTCTCGAAGGAAAGTCTGAACATCGTACGTAGAAAAGTTGCTAGTGGCAATACAAGAACAACACAGAGTCTCGGTCTCAAAAAAATTATTTGATTTGTTAAGTGGTGACACGTGTTTCGCTCCTAAAAGCATCATCAGACCTAAAAAATAATGCATAAAAATATGTATACGTAATTTGGGTTTTTAAACATAATTTTAACTTACATAAGCTATCCCTTAATGAGATGACCCAAGATAAGATAAGATGACCCAAGGTACAAACGAGTAATGTACCTTGGACCAGTATATGTTGTACCTTGGGTCAGTTATAAAAAAAAGGAATGGAAACGATTACGACAAATACTTATTTATCATTAAATCCACTAAATTCAACATCAAACTGCAGGTGAGCATCATGACGTGCACTTCCGTTTATTTTGTGCGGCTGCGGAAACTGACGTATAATGAAAAAATCATTTTTGCTTACGCAAAAAATCATAGGTCTCGGTTGAGTCATTTATAAATTTATTGGTGCTTAAAATTTTGCGTAAATATTTGAGTTCGCTATGAGTCTCACTATTTAGTATTTCGGCAACATAATAAGTGAACGATTTCTTTCCAGCAACTTTCACTAAAACGAAGTCTCCTTGTTGAATATCAAAATCTTCAGATAAGTCGTATATATTTTGGTCATTTATTAATTCTTCCTCTCTAGCTACTAAGTCCTGAAATGTTTCTTCATTGCTACTTGAAGTTGTCTCTCATCATATTTAGCAACGCTTTTTGGTACATTTTTTAAAACACGTTCTTCAACTATTCTCTTAATAACTGCTTGAACTTTTCCAGATGATGCATTTGCTAAAGTCTTTCTCTTTTTAAGGCCCTCAATTTAATCTTTCTCTGGAGTGTCAGTGAAGATACGTGACTTTCCTCTAGCTCTACCTGAGTTTATTTTGCGAGCCGGTGCTTTCGGATAGGACCGTACCATTTCAGGTGTAATAACATTTCCTGACGTTCCTCCTTGAAGAAAATTTTATGTAGAGGGATTAGAGCCATCAATTTTCTGAGCCGTGGCTTCGGCTTGTTCCCCATTCGATTTAACGTTGACTTGTTTACGACTGGTAGTAGAGTGATCTAAAGGACGATCGGTCACATATGATGACAAAACCTCGCTCTCTTCAAAAATATTATCATTGACTGGATAAAGACCACTTACTTCAAACCCCTTCTAAATGTTGGATGTAGTAAATGCTTTTGGAAATGCCTTGCCTGCAAGCTCAGATACATCATAAATCGTAATGGTTTGTCCAGGATGCATAATCATCCACTCGCTACATGCGGCATTATAATAAGTTTTCATGGGCCCAAAAACTGTGTTGCCTGGGCGGTTGCGTTTTGTGACTAGTATGGGGGTGGAACATAATCGGAATAATGCTATTTTCTTTGCAAAAAAGAATAGCTGGGATATTCACATGGCTATCGTGATTGTCTAAGACTAAACTCAAACTCAAACTCAAAAATGCTTTATTGTCAATATAAACATAGAAGTTGTAGACAAAGCCAATAGACTGTACATTAAATGAATAAAAACGAGAAACTAATTTAAAATAAAATAAAATTATATAAAACTTTGAAAAATACTTAAATGCTAATCATTAAAAAATTCACCATAGTTTAGGTGCTACATAGTTTAGTACGCTTTACTAGCAAGAAATATTTTCGTCCTTGTACGTACGCTTTTTTCAGTCGTAAGTTGTCTTATTTTTTAATGGAAGTTTAATAAACAGCTTTCTACCTCCATATATGATAGAGCTACGGACAAGTTCTAAGTTCAAAATGAGGAATGGTATTAGCCTCATGATGACGTTGATGTAGCCTCAACAAATAATTTTGTCGCGTATTATAGCGGCTCCCTAAGTGGAGTTCCTGTTTATATTTTCTAAAAACTAAGCAAACTGTTTCCAAAATAAAGATACAACACAGGGTTAAAATATTATGACTTACAAAAAGCGGGCGACATGAGTCACGAGTCTTGGCCCCACATAGATATCTAATGGCCCTTTTCTGGAGTACAAACACTGAACTAAAAAGTGAATTTGAACATGAATCCCAAAAGCAAATTCCATATCGAAGCTGCGACTCGATAATCGCGAAGTATGCAGATCTGGTGATGGACTGGTGGCAATAACCCTTAGGGCGTAGCAGTCTGATGAGACTTTTCTAAATACATTCACAATATGGTCTTCAAATTTAAGGAACTTGTCTATGGAAAGACCCAAAAACTTACTGAACGGTGGCATGGTGATGGCTTCGTTATTTAAACATATATCATTTGTATTACATTTAAAATTAAGGATATTTGTTTTGGAAACATTAAATGTCAAAAAATTTGCATCACACCAGTCTTTTATTTTTAACAAATCTGCACGTATATTGGCCTCCATTTGAGAAACATCAGAGTCGTGCCAGAGGATGGTGGTATCATCGGCAAACAATGTAAATTTGCCAGTTACCTGCAGTTGTGGCAGATCGTTCACATAAATGAGAAAAAGTAAAGAACCAAGTACTGATCCTTGCGGAACACCCACATTTATATTAAGATCCTTAGAGATACCACCATTAAATTTGACAGCCTGGACACGATTTGATAAGTAGGAACGAAACCACTCAAGGGCAGTTCCTCTGAAACCATAGAGCTCCAGTTTCATCAGCAGCACTCTGTGACTCACGTAGTCAAATGCCTTGGACAAGTCACAGAATACCGCTGCTGACTAGTATAACTGGATCTTTAATTGACGGTTTCACATGATTCTTGAAGTGATTTAAATACTGCAAAAACAATGTTTCGTTTGACCAACTGGACGGATTTGCACCTCCTATGTTTCCAAGTGGACAATCCTTCAGCATATGGGCCTTAAAATGTACTCTTGGAAATATCATCATTGGCGGGATGTGATTGCCAATTGCATTTATTGAGGCTATAAGTGTAACGTTTTGACCTCGTTCTGCACTGGTCATTTGACCCAACTGTTTTATTCCTTTGGGTCCGATTATTTTTGGTAGCACATGAACAGTTGTTAGGCCTGTCTCGTCGCAGTACCAATTTTTTTTCTGGTGTGATATTGCCGCGAGATAGATCTTTGTAATTCCTAAATGTCTGTTTTATTAAAGGATGTTAATCGGGCCAAGCTTGTAAGCTCGGGTTTCCGAAGAGACAAATTTGCATTTCTTTTAAGGAACTGCCTTAGCCATTCCTTTCCAGCTATCTTATTTTGGTCCCAAGAAGGCGGATGTAACTTATTATTTGCAATTGCATACTGGTATGCTAAGGTACGAACATCCATTTTAGTTAACGCATAATGCAGGCGTGCAGCAGTGAGAAGATAGGTTTTTAATTCAACCTCTTCTTTTATATTAAAAACCTGTTTCACATTATTGGCAGCAACATATCAAAATTTTGCAACTCCCGAATTTCTGAAAGATTGTACGTGTCTGATAAACGTAGTTTTGGATATGTTATAGCATCTTGCCGCTTTCCTAATTAATAATTTCCCACTGATAGATACATTTATTAGCTGCTGCAATAATATCCTGGGAGTTTATATGCGCTCTTTTTGCACCTACTTTACTTCGAGGCATTTTAAAATGACTATCTGAAATAAGCGAAAGTCTTTTAAGGTATACCTATATAATTAAAGTAAAAGTAAAAATGATATTATTTTCAATAAGATTGTGCTTTGTAATAAGTCATGGACCGGTCAAAGGTACACAACGGTATTATTTCAGCAATTTTTACTTTCTACTTTTAGGTTATGCCTTTAAGTAAAAAATACATTCATTAATATCAAGCTTAAACACCTGTTTTCAATTGTAATAATAAAAATAATTATAATGTTAAATAATTATAAAAAAATAATTATAATTTAAACGGATGTTGACGGATAACAAATTGTTCAATAAATTACCACGATGCAAAACAAAACACTCTATAGAAACCCGCACGACGCTGCCACCTATCGACTGTATTTTTAAACAACTTATTTAGACACATCGAAGAAATATTAACAGTGGGTAGAAAATAAAATACACTGACCCGAGGTACTGACCGATCCAAGGTACAACACTCTCCCCTATCTACCACTCTATTATAAGACACATTATGCAAAACATTATAAGACGCATCATGCGTGCGAAACGTAGACCATGAAAAAGCAAAATCAAAACCGAATAAGAAGGAAAAATCTTTTGGAGTATATATGGGCCAGTGAAGGACCAAAACTTAGAGCAGAAACACCTCTAACGAGAAAAACGTACATCGTCGAAACGGTTAAAGCTGAAAGTCAGCTAAGACCCATCAGGTTGTAAAAGCTACAGAGAGAGACAGGGAGAGGGGTACATCAACGATTTAATTTAATTTCTTAAAAAAAAATATAATTTTTAAAATAAAGCCTTATAATTTGAAATAAAAAAAAAAGAAATATTTAAATAATACTTGGTTATTTTATTATTTAAACATTTATTATTTAAATTATAACTCGAAAACCCCCTTAGATCTTAACCAGGTTACAGACTGAAAATCTTACCGCTATTTTTAAATTTTTAGGCTCTAGTAGGAATAGCCTTTTCACTGGGTTTTATTGTAGGGCCCATGATAGGTGCAATGTTCGCAGTATGGGCAAAACAAAGAACAGGAAGCTGGTATGTAGTTCCTGCTCTATTTGCTCTTTTTCTTTCGGTTGCAGATATAATCTTTTTTTGGATGTTTTTTAAGGAATCGCTTCCAAAGGTGAGTTTTTTTTTTAATTTAAGTGAGCAATCTACAAATGTGTAATGTACATAAATATAATTTTAGAACAAACGTGCCAATTTGTCTGAAACACTTGAAAATACCAGATATTTGATTGATCCCAGAGATCTTTTTAAATTTACTGCTGTGACAAACATACAAGAAGCAGACTTAAAGGAGCTTAGAAAACTAGGACTTATTTATTTTGTTTATTTATTTATTTATAGCGGCTTGGAATTTACTTTAACATTCCTTACTCATCATGTTTTCAACTACACGTCTATACAACAGGGATGGATGTTCTTTGCAATTGGTAAGAAAAGATATTGTTGTTATAAAAACATTTATTTTATTATGGCCTAGAATATGTGAATTATGTCCCGGATTCGGGCAGGACACAAAAAAGAGTTTAAAAAAATACCTTTTTTGCCTTTAAGGGGTTACTATGGCCTTAATACAAGGAACATATGTAAGAAAAATTTCGCCAGACAAAATCAAATCTACTGGAATCTTGGGACTGTGGATAATTATTCCATCTTTTGTGTGTGTTGGCCTTGCAAACGGACCTTTAATGTTATATTTAGGCCTATTCCTATATGCTGTCTGTAAGTATTTATTTTCCCTATTAGATAACTGTCTTTTTATATCGAATTACTTTTTATATTAATTTACAAAACGTGAAACTTAGACGTGCGTATTACAAAAAAATCTTTTATCCACCAAACCTCTTTGAGAACGCACTTTACAAGAAAATATTCTTTATTGCATATTAATAGATTTATTGCCGCACCTGAGTTGGCCAGACCTGTATTATGTGTGTATGCGTGTTTTGACGTGTTTCCTCCTTGACTTTATATTCAATTATTAAAGTCTACGTTTAATAGTATTACATTTGATATGTTCATGATGATTTTGTGTGTGGGAGTATGGTCATGTACCGAGAATACCGAGAGATATGAAATATAAGGCCTACCTAGATCTCCTTTCCGTTGCTCTTGGAGGTACCTCCTTATTTGCTGCTAACCACCATAATAGCACTCCTCAATTCCACAATTTTGGAAAATCTGTTAGATTTATAGATTTTAGGTTGTATGGCTTTATATATTAGGCTCAACAAGCGACAAACGACTCTTTTGGCCAAAAATAAATACCTTTTAGCGCGATTAATAAATGAATTATTATAATATTTAATTGAAATTTATTGTACCGGAACATACGAATAATGAGCTTTTGCTGCCATAGACTTTCACTGTTCCATAAAAAGGAGTGCCGATTTAGTGACGTTTTATGTGTCTGCAGATACACTCGATATACATGAGGTGCATCTGCCGGTCGAGTACATCTTGCGTGTAGCTTTAGGTGAAACAATATGAACTAGTTGGGAAGAGCATTTACCGTGACAGTATCGATAAAAAAAGTCAGGTCCGCCACTTTCTCTTTATAAGCCAAACTGTCCAAACTTTTAGTTTTTTTTTGGATCTCCTATAAGACGTATGGCTCTCTTCTGGATGGAATCAAGCGGCTTCAAAGTGTATTTGGATGCAGAGCTCCATATGTGAGAGCAATACTCAAGAAATGAACGAACAAGGATTCGTTCGTCGAAAGCGTTTAAAGCTTGTATGGTGTATACAGTCTTTTTTTAGAGAAACCGCGACTTCCAGAAAAACGTCATCAGCAAAGCTGTAAATTGGATTAGAAGTCTTGTCGAGAAGGTCGCTAATATACAAAAGGAATAAGATGCATTCCTGAGGGACACCAGCGTTAATTTGGAATCTCTGCGAAGTGTGTCCATCAACGACAATCTGGATGGATTGGTTCTCGAGTAAGCCAACCAACGAGAGTTGGTGGCAAACCATAACAATAGAGTTTAAACCCTATCGAATGTCTTTGCAATATCCAGAACTATTGTACGGAATTCACCATATTTCTCGATAGCCCCGGTCCAAATATGCGTGACATAGGCCAATGGATCGCCAGTAGGTCTGTGTTTTCGAAAAACATGCTGACGATCGCTTATGATGTTGGTGGACTCCAGGTCTTTCAAAATTTTTGGGCATCGGTTGAATCCGCGCAAGTTTCCAGTATCCAGGGAAGAGACCTCTTCTGTATGAAAGAGAAAACAGTTTACATAACCGTGGTGTCAGTACCATCGCACACTTTCTTAATACTATTGGTAGTTTTCATTCAGGGATGGTGGCCTTGTTAGTGTTCAAGTCTTTTTTGGCAAAGTCGGTAGTGTTTGGTCTTGTGGGTTTACGGTAGAGTTTAATGCGAACATCTGCTCTAGCAAGTCTGCCTTTTCCATTGTGGTCAATGCAATGGTAGAATTTTTGACTTACAGAAACCTTGACTACCTGGTTTTGCTATAAACCAAAACGATCTTGATTCATTTGGGCAATTGAGGAGTTGCCCACTTCATTTTCTCATTATAATTTTGTTTGCAGGTATCAATAATCTGCTTGCACGAATTTCTCAAGGCAACAAAGTTGGCATGATTTGTAAGGCTTGGGTGTTGGCGCCATTTGTGGCAAGTAGCACTTTTGATTTTGACTGCTTTGGTTCAATTTTTATGAAACAACGGTTTTCTGTATGAAGAGCTTTTTAAGGTGTTCGGAATATAAGCCTCCTTGGTCCTGAAAGAGACATCGTTTTAAGAAAACTGTTTAAAATGTCTCTAGTTGGCTGATCTATATTGCCAAACTCGTGGATTCTAAGTTTTCATTCCTAGTTCACATATTGCATTTATTAAATTGCGATCTGATGTTCTTAGTGGTGCATGTATCCGTCGCGAGAAACAGATCCTAGCAAAGTCTCCTAATCTATCAGAAATTCTGGTTGGCTCCCGTGTAAGCTGCGTTAGACAGTGACTATGCACAAAGTCCTCTGCTTGGCGCCTCTCATCATCAGTCCTATTAGAATACGCCAACTAGTTATCGTGGTCTCCCACAATAACAATTTTTGCAAGGTCGGTGAAAAGCCTGCTGTAGTGTGTATCACTGAACAGTTGTCTGTAGAAGAAGCGGAAATACTTTGTGGATCTTTCGGTGGTTATTTTGAACCAGATACCATCGAACCCTAGGGGTTTCAGAGCTTATCTAAATCCGGTCACAGATCTATCCAGGAGACAACATGGTTGTCTTTGAGTTCACTTTCATTTCAGGTAGAGCTAAAATATAAAGTCTGGTTGTGCAGATATTGGTGCACGGTATTTCTGTTCGTGTTCAGACCTCTAATATTACATACATTTACTGTTAAATGTTTCACATCTGACGAATTTCCCATATCAGATTCCACCCGGAGATCCGAACGGAAGCGTATTTTAAGCCCGGAATATTTTGATCCAGGAGAAGCCGTCACGCAATTTTTTTTTCCTTTCCCACCCTGCGAACCGGACGCATCAGCATAGCGACAAAACCTTGAGCGCCATAGGCCAATTTTTCACCGGACGATGCGAGTAGGCCACATCTACTACAAACATGAATGTTTAAAATAAATAAAGCAATAAATACATAAAGCTCATGATAAATGTAATGAGTGTAATCGGCCAGAACTGTGTGTTAAATTGTTCTGTTCATTGTTATAAAGTATCTATTAAATAAAATAGATTTTTATTAGTGTTATATACATACAAAAAATGTTTACACATGTCAATGAAATGTTATACACATGAAAAATCAGTGAATACACAGATAGATAGATGAAGGAATAACAAGATACACAATTTAAGTTGGCAAAGAAATAAAATTACACCATGTCTGAGAAATTATTGCTGAAGAACTCATCTGGTGAATAAAAAAATTTTTTAGTTAGATCCTTTTTAATAACAGATTTAAATTCATTTATATTTAGCAATTTTATGGAAGGTGGCAGCAAGTTAAAAAAAATTTGGAGAATAGAAACTTATGGCGCTTTTAATTTTATCAATTCTGTGAAATGCGATGCAGAAACTTTTTCTTTTTCTAGTGAGATGCTCATGGATATCTCTGTATCATATAAAGTTAGGTTATTTTTTACATAGCATAGGCAGTAAAATATGTAAAGACAGGGAACCGTTAATATATTTAGATTAATAATAGATTGTCTGCAGTCTGCTCTATAATGAATTTTGCAATCGTTCTTTGAAGACTAATTTTTTTTTAATAATTGGTGAGTAGCCCTAAGCTAGAAGAGCATAGACCAGCCTCGATTCAATGCTTGCGTAGTATGCAGTGGCAAGTACATTTTCAGAAACTGCGTCAGCCAAAGTTCTCGGTGTATACACACGAGAAGCCATTTTTTCACACAGTTCATCAGTATTCGTTCATAAGATTCAATTGATTAGCAGTGAACCCTTCTGCAGCCTTTGACTGCATCTGGGGTCACAGATTCCAAGATCGTTAATGTAGATCCCGAAAAGCAGTGGCCCCAGCACTGATCCTTGAGGCACACCATAAAAAACATTCTCGAATGTTGATAATTTACCGTTAATGTCTACTATTTGCTTTCTATTGGTTAGATACGATTTAATGAGATTTCTGCTGTTTTGAACAAATTGATAATGTCCTAACATTTACACAAGCAATCTGAAGGAGACAGTCACAGGCAGATCGCAGAAAAGGCACCCGCCTAAGCTTATTTTATTGCCATTGCGGTTGACATTGAGGATCTGAAGACAGACTGACTAGGATTAAATAAACTATTTGATTCGAAGTAATTATTTAATCTTATTTATTAAATAGAAGAGTTTCACGAGAAAAATTAATTTTCTTTTATCAATATTTACACAAAAATTAACAATAAGGTTATAAGGGAATTTGAGCAGAACTAAGAAATCGAGTATTTTTTCGACGTCTATTTTGAGGCCAAAAATGGTCATCAAAAATGCTATATCTCGGCTATTATAAAAGCTACGACCTTACGGATGGTCTCGTTGATTTCAAAATGACAAAACTAAAAGAAAATTACTGGAATTATCTTGATAGAGCCAATGGGAGCCGAGATATCGAACTTCAAAGTTTGGGAATTTCAATTTTTTGGGTACCTCTCGCCGTATCGATTTTTCACCAAAAAAATTTTTTTTTCGAATTTGAACTAACAATACTTACGTCTTGTTCTCATCCGAACCAGTGGCGGCTCGTGGGTCAATCTTCAGGGGGGTCATTTTGGTTTGAAAACTTATAGTTTACTCTAATAAAAAAAAACAAATCAAACTATCGATTTTTTAAAGTATTTGAAAGATCCACGGTTGTCATAGGGAGTGTGCACAAAATATTTAATAATTTCACTGCTTCAGAAAATGTTTCAGACAAATTCATGTTAATAAAAAGCTGAAGTATGGCTACTGCACCGGCACTATTGCGAAAATCCTCACGACAATATATGACTTCAAGTTCCGATTTTAGTTTGGAAATATTTACTGTGCGATAATGAGCCTTCACCATATTTAAAATATTTTGCGGAAAGTTGGTAGTGTATGCTTCAAATTTCTCTGTGTAGAATAACTGTGAAATCATGAGATGATCATTGAAACCAAACCTGTGATTTATTTTAGATATAATAATATCACAAATTTCCAGTACAGTTCGTCGCTATGGATCCTCTGTAGTTGTAGTACTTTTTCTTTTTTTTTGCTGTTGATGTGCTTGGTTCTTCTGATTCTATTATTTGGATACTGTTATTAAAAGACAGTATATAATTTTTGACAGATATGACATCAATATCTCGCATTTGCAATTGTTTAAACAATATATCAACATGGGGCATTATTTTATGGAAAAAATTTAACCAAAAAAAAAAGCTCATCTTCCAAATGTCTTTTTAAACCGGTTGCTTGATTTATATTGTTACCATCTTGCTCCTCATAAATAATTTCCTCTAAGCAAGATTTTAAATCATCTTTATAAGTGTATACAATTTCAACACATTTTGTATTGAAAGCCCATCGAGTGAGTGCAGCTTTAGGTAGCCTTACTTTAGCCACTCTATCCAGAACCATCGTACGTTTTGGAGATCGGCCGAAAAATGACGAAAATGCGTGTAAATTTGCAAAAAATATTTTTATCGGTTTATATTGACTCGCCGCTTTTTGCAGGATAAGATTAAGTTGATGGGCATAGCAGTGAATAAAGTGTGCATTTGGGTATATTTCTTTAATTTTTGTTTGTACTCCTTCCAGTTTACCGCTCATGACTAATGCACCATCGTAACTTTGGGCAATCAATTTTTCAGGTGCTTCATTAATTTTTAATAATTGAAGTTCTTCCAATATTACATTAGTTAAATGTTGTGCGTGGTACCTGGAGGGTTAACAAATTTCCAAAATCTTTCATGTACAATACCTGTTAATACATATCGTAATATGACAATCATCTGCGTTTTATTGGAGCTGTCTGTGGTCTCATCTACTTGAATTGCCATAAAATTTGTCTGGCCAATCTCCTTAATTATATGAGTATGTACAATGGCTAACATTGATTCTAAAATATCGTTCTGAATTGTTTTTGATGTTCCTTTAAATACTGTACTTTTTTCAATATGTTCTTTAAACATTAAATCCAGTTCACAAACAAAATCGATAAGTCCCAGAAAAATTCCAGGATTATTGAAGCTGTTACTTTCGTCATGACCGCGCAATGCAATTTCGAAAACTCCGCAAAATTTTACACAGACGATTAGTTTGTTTAAAATACATTAACCAGTTATTAACCTAGTTATTAATATATTAACCTAGTTATTAATATATTATCTATGACATTAACTAACTAAAACAAAACATTCATCCAGTCGGGCCGTCGACTACGTTAGCGATATAGGACTGAAAGGTGACTCTCACTCCCGCTCACGAAATGCGAATCTGCCCTCTTTGTTCTATTTTATATGCATTTCTCCATAAGCCATAAGAACTGTATAGGGACAATTTAAAATACGGCCCAGCCACGGGCTTGTGTGATGAGCGCGAGGCGCGACGTTAGTAATATATTTATTTGTTTTGCCAATGCAGACTGCTTAGAGAATTTTATAATTCACAGTGAAGTTTTAGATAAAAGATATTTTTAATAAAATTGGTATTTTTATGAGATTATTTTAGGGGAGTCATTGACCAATTGACCCTAAGAAGGAGCCGCCATTGATCCGAACATTCCTAAAAATACAGGGTTATATAGGTCTACGAGCAGAAATAAGGGAATGGGAGCACTTTGAAAATTGCCAAATATGCCACATTTTCGCCTCCAAAAAGGCCAAATCTCAGCAATAATTGGAATAATAATTCGATTATTTTATGTACGGTTTAATCCATAGTTGAGAGGATTATTTGATTTTATTGTCTAACGGAATAAAATACATTTGGGATTTGCCTCTATGCAATTACAACTCTATGTCCATTATAAAATTATCGAATGTAAAATATTATGTTATGTAAGATAATCTTTTTTAGCTACAGCAATGGTCGTTCCCTCCATAACAACTCTAGCTTCACGATATGGGGGAGAGCAGCAGAAGGGCACTGTCATGGGAATATTTAGATCTCTAGGAGCTTTAGCTAGGGCTTTAGGACCCTGTGTTGCTAGCATAGCATTTTGGAGTGCCGGCTCACGAATTACCTACTTAACAGGTTCTGTATTCTTATTTTGGCCTGTTTTAACTCTTATAAATAGTAAGAGTTGACTGTAATTCAACGTCTCTATGGCTGTTAAATTTTAACGTAATAAATAAACAGTATTTTTTTATTTTATAGCATTAATTCGCTTATATCAATGTATTTAAGCTGTAATACTCAAGTCTTGTTAAAGTATTAACATTTTTTCCTTTTTATATTAAACATTTATATATTCTTATACCGTCCTTAATACTAATTTTAGATTTAAATATACTATATTCATATATTTTATATACTCGTAGATATAATTTTTAAATAAATTTATACTTGTTAAGTAATTTTTTTAATTTTCCTATTAATTATAATAATTAACATCGTTTCTTTTATGTGAATAAAGCGTAGCTTTTTATATTTGAAAGAACTTGATTGAACAGTATTCAAATCCATTTGAAAACTGTATTATGACTATTATTATCATGCAAAAATACTTATAATACGTTGTTAAATATTAAACAATAAATAACAACAATCTATCACAAGTACCTACGTTAACTGGTAATTGGAGCGTATTTTAAAATGTGACTTTTAAAACCGATTTAGCGTCTCAGCCCAAATGCTTCACAACCCGTTAAAAAAAACCTTCAAATATAATAGGGTAAACAATATGTACAGACTGAGACAAAAAATCGATTATTTTTTTTAATATATGGGAAATATTGTTCAAGATGACAAAAAAATATATCGTGAAGGTTTGACATTTGAATATTAATTTTATATTATTATTTATATTATTAATTTTAATATTATTTATTATTATTTAATCTATTATTTTAATTTCAATTTTTTTATTTGTATTTTGATTTTTGCGTCAAAGCTGCCCAATTATGGATGTTAAAAAACTTATCTGCATATATATTTATAGGAAATTAAATTTTCTACAAAAAATGTTCGTTGGAGCCGTTTTCGAATAATCAATCTTTAAACATTGATATATTTTTCCGATTTACCTATTTTATGTTGGAATTATGTAACTAACGAACAAACACATATAAGTAGAAAGGAATAATATAGATTCTTAAAGGGAAATTAATGCTCTACAAAAAAGGTCCCTTGTTGGTATGTTGTTTGAATGCTGTCGGGGCATTTATGCCGTCAGCATTAATATTTCCTAGAAAAAACATAAATATGAAGCTGAACAGACAATGCACATATAGAAGCTGTAGGATTCACTCAAGAAAATAAATGAATGAATTTTAATGTTTTCATTAAATGGATGAAGTTTGACAGAGTTAAGAGAAACTGGATAAAGTAAGTTTGTTAAGGCAACAACTGAAAAAAAAGATTTATTGCTTCTAGATAGACACGGAAGTTATGAAATTTGCAAATTCTCATGATGTTCTATTGTTTTGATTTCCACCACTATACACTCTATGGGTGGTATCCACTTGACGTCAGATTTCTGAGCCTTTAAACACATATTACAATCAAGCACTAAATAATTGTCATCCTGGCAGAACCGTGACCCACTACCAAGTTGCTGCTCTTATGATTAGGCTGCAAAATTTAAAAATTCTCAAAGCGGTTTCTCGTCAAAAGGAATATGTCTATAGATATTTTTTCCGATAAGTTTCCAGTTTATTCGAATGTAGCTGGATCTAACCCCTAAGAGCGAGACAAATTAACTAATGTCTACAATTTATATCATCCAATGAATATCCGTCATGTTACAAAAATATTACTAACTCACTGTACAAATAACAGTTTCTGCAAGACCCAATACACATATCGGCTCTTTCTGTTGCCAGTCAGATTAAACGCAAAACTAACAAAAACCTAGGAAATATGGAATTCTGAACTCTACACCCAAAATAGAAGCCACTAAACAAATTTTCGCCGAGAAGCTAAAAAGCCCTTATGAAAATCTGCTAGAAAAGTAAAGAGAAGTTTATTACTATTTATTACTCAGACAAAAGAATAATGGTGCATGGCGTTTTTCAGATCTTCATAAAGGGGCACTTATTTTTTTCTCATATATGTAAACGACGTGGCCGCAGGGTACTGTAGAGTTTTTACCGTTTATTAGTGTGATTTAAAATACTCGATGCACAAAAATAATCAACTGATTTATCTTATACGTACACACTCGCAAAGCCTGTAATGTTGGGATCTTCCTCTTGGTTTTTCATATGCTTTCCATTTTGCCAAGTATTATCAATCGTGGTGGTTCTTAACAACTGAGCATCTTTCCCCTTTGCCCGCTGACAATGTTTGCCGTCCTCTGGACAGAGCCTTCTAGCTTGAGCATCTGCATTTCCATTTCTGGATAGACATGGTTCCGGAAAATTCGTCAATCTTTCTCGCGTCTCCAGAGACATGATGCCGGAATAAAGAAGAACAGCTGATATTCGCTGCGTTGTCAAAATCGTTACAGTCCCATAACTTTATACGTTGATTGTTGTTGAGACAAATAATTTAATTCGTTCACTAAAACCTCATGAAATTTTACAAACCCTCAATGAAGTAAAATTTTTGGGTGTTGCATTAGATACTAAGTTGTCCTTTGAAAATCATGTAACTATATTATCAAAAAAAATTCCTTTGCTCATCCATATTTGTATTAAGAAACTTGGTTCACATAGTAGATCTTAACGCGTGTCAAATTTCCTGTTTGCCGTCATTGTGCTTATACAGACAGAATATCCGGCTTTCAGAAGGAGGCAGTTTAAGTTCTGGATCCTGTTGGGTACAGGAATGAAGTGCGATCTTTTTTCCAAACACTCAAAATTCTAACATTACCGACACAATATATTTTTGACTGCCACGATTTAACTAACTTAACAACCAAAACGTCTTTTTAAAAAATATTATTTTATTTGAAAATTAATTAATACAAAATTACATGCTAATTGTCTTAGCGATTTCAATTGACTAACTCAATAATAAACAATGAAACAGTTTTGTTATAATAAAATGCTGGGTTTGCAACTAGTGGCTTCCATAGTTGTACAGGGTGGCTCGTCACATGACTCACGTCTATGCTTACCACAATGTGGATTCGTATGATCTTCTAGCAGAGAACCACAATCACCACACAAGAACCCGGAGTGATCTTAGAATTGTTTTTCACAGACTAAATAAATCTTGTAATACTCTTTTCTACAATAAGTTGCCAGAAAAAACTTATAACGAAACTATTAAGTCGTTCCTTTTAAATAAAGCCTTTGTTTTATTAAGACGTTAAATAATACAAACATGTACTTTTGAATTTTACTGTTAGTTAGGACTGATAACTAATATACTTTTGTACATAATCATGATGATAGATAAATGAATAAACTATCAAATACTATTAATAATCCAATACCTTGTTTAGGGATTTATTTCGTGTTTATTGAGGGTTTTGTTTCTGTAGGCTATATTTAATATTCGTTATCAAATATTGTAATGTTCATTTCTGCTGTTAATGTTTATATTTACTTGTCACATCATAGCTGCTTTTACATTTCATGAAATCAAATTAATGTTGACACACAGTCGAAACATAACAAATTTCGCTAACATAAACTTTACTAATAGACTACTTGAAAATAAAACAAAAAAAACTCCTGTTTATGATGTCTTATACACACTATGAATTTTTTAGATGTTCACTAAAATTAGGTTCTTCGTTAAGCTTGGTTGCTAAGCCATACAACGCAGAAATTGCAATAACAAGAGCAAAAATTACGCCTAGTAACAGTCTAAATCCAAAATCTAAAGTACCCATAATTTGTTCTACTCCTATTAATCCAAACAGAAAGCCTGTGACAACTAATATGATAAACTGAAAAATTGCTAAAAGGTGTTTTAGTAGCATGACTTATTTAATGGTTATCGTTGATTCTAATAGAGGAACACTTTTGCATAATTATAAAAAGAAACAAAAATTACAATGGTAAAACAATTATATCAAATTATTTTAATTTAAGTTCCAAATTCTTGTGATGTTCCTTGGCTAATCTTTCCTTCTCTTCAAATTCTATATTAATTTGCGAGTATTCTGACGTAATCTTATCCATTATTTTTTCCCACTGTAATTTCCTTTTTGACCTGGTTTCTTCGAGGAAAGCGTTCTGAAAAAGAAATAGGGATTATTCTTTATTATTGTAATTGATTTGCTTATCAACTGGTTACTTGAACACATTAGATAATAAAGGTTTTGCTGAATTAAGAAAAAAATTATTAAAAATACTTTTGAATATGTGCCACCGACCTGATGTGACCATCATATGACCTAATGGCACCGCTGATAATCAAAAATTATACAGATAAATTTGCAGGATAAAAAAGATATGAGAAGTAGCTGATAACAGGTGCATTAAGTGGAAATATGTCGGATGGTTGAAAATCTGATGCGAACTTCCGTCGAACGCGTGCGAAGAAATTATGTGTAACTATCCCAACTACATCATCACGAATGTTAATGATTTAAAATTTTGTTAATGAGAAAACCTGTAAAATATGTATCTAAAAATAATGTGGTGGAAGGGTATTCAAAGGTTTCATGGTAAAAAACACCCTGTATCTTAGAAATGGCTTAGGTGACTTTAACACAATTGTGTTCTTTAAAAACACCAATTCTTGGGCTTTATCTGTTTTAGTATTTGTAGTTTTATTAGTTTCACATGTCGCCACCAAAGGGCTTTTTTTGAACATTCTGACAGAAATGATACATTTTCTCAAAAAAAAAATTACTGATCATTGATTTTAGACTTCCTGGTTAACCCCTGGACCACTTATAACCCATATTCATATTCTTTGTAGTCTGAAGATTTTACTTGGAATGCAGAATTTTATTTGCATGGCAGGAATAGCCCAAGTTAAAAATGGCATAGGTTATATTAGACGAAAAGTAGCTATGATATGCTCACATGACCGTGAGCAGGGGCATAAATCTGGTAATTTCTGTTAGTAGCTTTAATGTCCCAAACAGAGTTTCCTATGTAAGACCAGGGTCCAAAAATACCTCAAATTTGACCTACAAGTCACATTTTAGTGATGGTCCTTCATGTCTAAGGCTAAAGTTCATATTTTGAATCTTGGAAACATTGAGGCTGTGTTTGTTAGCTGAGACCCACTCTGTTATTTCATTTTGCGTTTTCTTCAATACTACTGCCCTATAAACGGAACTTTTCATGTCTTTCTTAGCTTTATAGTTGTGATTAAAATAGAAAATTACACCCTTGTAGTCAGGCGAATGATGAACCTCAAAAGGTTTGCATAAGAATTTGGCTGCAAATTGGTAAAGACATTATCTATAATCACCTTCCCTCTAGTTGCAAAATCGACCCACTTATAAGATGAAAATTAAATTCGGAGAATCCTTTGGCAACTTTCCAGACAGTGTTAACTAAATTTTTTTACAAAATGCTTTCCTTTAAAAATCCTTGAAGAAAAATTTGAAAAAATGTTGGATAACTAGGAAAGGGATAAAAGTCACAGCTAAAAATTTAAGAACACTTCATTACATCAGAAAATTTAATATGCAAAACATGTTTACAATTAACTATTTTAACTCATACAGGTCCATATATTTAAAGCAACAAAACAACTGTATTACCAAAATAGAATTCAGTCTTCTTCTAACAAGAAAAAAATTGCTGTTACTGTTAATGAACTTAGGGGCAAAAATTGTGCAAAAACAGTTTCAGTGACTGAATTGAATGCCAAAGATTTAAATAATTACTATTACAACACAGTCTCCCATTTATCAAGTCAAATTAAAAGTAATATTAATTTTGATACATTTTTTCCTTTTTCCCACTGATCAATATGACATCAAAAAGTTATTTTAGAGTTAGACAATAAAAAAGCTCCAGGATGGAATGATTTTTCATTGAAAATACTTTATAAATTGCAAGCACATGCAATTAAAGTTCTTTTGCAAATGAAGTTCTAAGCAAATTCTTGGGTTTACTAATAGACAATAGGCCAAAATTTGAAAGTGACATACAAGATTGAAATAAAAAGTTATCATAAAATTTTTATTTATCATCATTTTATATATGTATGTAGATATATTTATATATATAAACATAGGTTAGAAAACTGTTTGAAGACGAATTTTTGTTTGCTTTGTTTATTATTATTATGCAGTCTGGGTCTTTGATACAGTTTTTTGGTAGAGGACGAAGGTAGAATCAAGGATAGGATTTGTCATAATAGTTTGAGATTAATAAGTTATGTTTATTAAAAACAGGAAAAGAAATAGAAACAACTTTTGCATGAAATATTAATGCACACAGGTGTTTTATGTATACTTAAGTGTTAAGTTAAAACAAATAAAAGTGGTAATAAGATTTTTTTCTTTTTGTTAAATATACATTATAAATAAATAAAATAAATATATAAATAATATATAAATAAATATATAAAATAATATAAATACACATCTGTTAATTTATGATTTTAATTTTAATATAAGTGGTAGGGAGCCAGGGTGCACAGATCCCTTCAAGGAATCGAAAAAAAAATTGCTTTAAGAACTATTTCAAATTACTTAGATAAAAATGTATCAAAACAGGTATCTTATTCTGGATTAATAGAAAATCCCACTTACGTTATTGTATATGTTTTTGGGGCTCTTGCGCTAAACAGCTAATGCATACAGTATTTCTAATGCAAAAAAGACCTATTGGATACATGAGTAAAGCAAAACCACAAGACTGATGTAAACCACTTTTTATTACAACCAAAATTCTAACACTGCCATTTTTATGAAAACCTTGTCCTTAATTCATAAGTATAGGAATACTCTGTTAAAATTCATCTACATATACCAACAGACAAACTTATAGGCTATTATTACCAGTTCCCACAACTTCTCAAATGCTTGACCCTTTGTTTACAATGGACGAACATTTTTTAATTATTTACTAAAAGTATTTAAAAAGGAAGTCAAAAGGTTAATTATTGCAAGAGTCTATTATAACGTTCAGGAATATTATAATGACCAATTTTAATACTAATACTCTTGAAATATATGTATCTGTTCTGTTCCAGTTCTTACTGTTTAAAAAAAAATTATGACTGTTTTAGCACCATGATTTGAAAGTTTTAATTTGACTCTTTTCATATGTACATATTTATTTAGCTTTATTTAAAACAATTTTGTTATAAACAATAAAGGATTTTTTTATTTGATTTGTCTTGTTTTAAGTTTGTAATTATTAATATCCTTTGTCCACATTATTGTGTACGGAGAAAGCGAAAATTCGTGCTCAACTGGACAGAGTCCAACGTCTTGCATGTCTCAGCATAACGGGTTCCATGCGGACGGCGCCAACTAGCGCGCTTGAGACTCTGCTGAGCCTTCCGCCTCTGGACATCGTTGTGCAATTCGAGGCAATGAGGACTGCGTACAGGCTATACGTCCTCGGCGAACTACGTGCTGGCGAGACCGGTCACGGGCCATACAGGAATGTCCTCTCCTTCTGATGGGCAGTGACTGCATGGCTCCAGTGGCTGTGGACTGCGAGGGATTCGTGACGCACATTGCAGGCAGAGAGGAGTGGCAGCATTCCAACAGACCTGCATTGCTTAATAGGGGGACCATCTGGTACACAGATGGCTCCAGAATGAATAAGAGAGCTGGATCAGGGCTTTGTGGTGGGATCCCACATTACCAGTAGGGTATAGTCGCTGGGGGAGCACGCCACTGTCTTCCAGGCCGAAGTATTCGCTGTATTAAAATGCGGACAGAAAATCCTAAGCTGCGGACACCGCAATACAGTCGTATCAATATGCTCGGACAGCAGAGCTGCCATTAAGGCTATCACGGCCGCAAAGGTAAGCTCCAAGCTTGTACATAAAAGTCCTGACAAAACTGGTACAGGTTGGCTGCAGGCTCCAGCTCGTCTGGCAGCAGGTAATGAGGAAGCGGACTCTCTTGCCAGACTGGGATCCGCGAATGTGCCGATGGGGCCGGAACCCATAGTTGGTATCGTCAAATGCGTTGCGGTCGTGTCAATGACGGGTCTGCTGGATAAGTGGACCCACCGAAGATGGACTGAGTCCCCTGGTATGAGACAGGCCAAAGCGCACATAGGTGGGCCCTCTGCCTGTCTCACCAAAATCTACTACGCCTAAAAAGACGCGAAATTCGGCTAGTGACAGGTCTTTTAACCAGTCACTGGCACTTAAGAAGCCATCTCCATACTATTGGTATTGCGGACAACCCGGAATGCCGATGGTGCTGTGAGGAGGATGAAACCGTTGACCATGTAGTCGGGGAGTGCCCAGCACTCACGTGCGCCAGGTTCAAATACTTGGGTAACACTATCAGGGTACCAAGCAACTTTAAGTCCTTCAGACCAGAGAGCCTCATCGGTTTCTCTAAGGCCGTTGGGCTCTGGTAACCCTTGGTGGGGCATGACGGGTCCATCAGGAGACCTATATGCACAACTGCCTTGGCAGCCCAGTGTTTCGACAATTCAATTCATTCAAGATGTAATTATTTTTTGATAATAAAGCTTATCTTGAAATTGAATTTATCTTTTGGGTTTCATAAAAGATTTCATAACTTGGTTGAACTTCTCATAGACCATTCTTAGAATTAAGTCTATAAAAATCCTATTAAAGCGTCTTGTCAAGGTAGGATCATATTGTATTGCAACAAAAGTTTATTTTCATCTTTTTGAGATTGTAAAGTTTTTAAGATCAACTTTAAACCTACATATGTCTGCTGATCAGCTTATTATAAACAATTGTTTTAAATGTAGCTTTTTTTTATTAAACTTTGTATTACTTAAGAGGAAATGAGGGCAAATGATGTACCATGAAATGCATGCTAGCCATTTTATGTTGAAAACAATGGTTAGAGTCACTAGTTATGTATCTAAAGGTATTTGTTTCTTGTTCGAAGGTAAATTTAATAGATAGCATACAGTTATAGAGTAAATGTTCTTTGATTTTTGCAGTGGAGTTAATAAATTAATGGGTAACTGAAAGTATTTTGGTTATTCTCCAGTAAATTTATTTAAAATCATTAATCCAATATGTTTCGGACATATAACATGTCCATCATCAGGGATAACAATTAAGAGGTTCTGTCAATTCATGTTATAGTTCTAGTGCCTCAGACAAAGTTAAATGGTTAATAAATTTAATGCTTAAGTTATGGAGTTGTTCTACAAAATTATCAATATTGCAAACACATCATCATCATATTATCTTAACCAAACTCATTGAAAGTATTGGAATGTATTAGAAATACATTAAAATAATAATTTTTAGGTTAGTTTTAATCTTGTTCTGAAGATGTTAACATCATTAGTGAAACATATGTCACAAGTAAAATAAAGAATTTTTGTTAGTCGTAAAACTGATTCAACATTCATTTTACTTACTACCTTTAAACACAAACTTACCTCTGCATATATATTTTCTAGCTCCATAAATTGATTACAAATGTTTAAAGATTCACTTAATTTTTGATTGGAATCAATAGCTTTTTCATTTACAATTTCATTCAGATTGTTTATTTGGGTATTCTTAATGTCCGTAATATTTTCTATTGTTTTAAAAATGCTATCAACTTCAATGTCTTTCCTTTTAGACTAAAAACACAAAAATAGTTACTTTTATATAGATATTTACTTTCATGTCTTACCTCGAATTCCTTCAAAAGAAAGTCAATTTCTCTACTCAGAAAACATTTTTGCTCAAAAAGTCTGTCCCATATTCGAGCTATTTCTAAAATAATTCTCATCAGACATAAGAAAAAATTATACTTGATTAGATCAGTGTTTTATTTTAAAAACTTTCAATTTTTACCATCTGTTGCAGGCATTTTTATGGCTTTAGATCTTACTGTTGTTCAATCACAAAAAAAAACATAATAAAATATGTTTGTTTTAATTTTTTTTAAAGTAGAGGCTACAAAAAAACAACAAATAAATATTATATAGAACACACAACACATAAGCAAAAACAGACTTAAGCGGCTTAAGCCGGGATTCCATTCCAAAGCGCGCAAAGTGAGAATGGCGAAACGCCCGATTTTGAATGAAATGCGTTTCCGCTATAAATTGAATAACCTGGCGTGTCTGGAATTTGCGACATTTATATTTATTTATAACTTCAAATGGTGCTAATTAACGTCATACAGGGTAGCAGAGTAATTTTTTTGTTTTGTGTAAAAGTTTTGTGTTTTCTTTTGTATTTTTTATGATATTGGTTTCAAATTTGTACCGTTTTACCGTTTCGTTAATTACACATTTAACTAAACACGATATATAACTAATTCACTACTAAACACGACCACTTACAATTACTATAAATATTTATTATTTATTTATTTACATCTTATTTAATTACAACTATTTATATCTGATTTAAATCTCGCGCCAATATTCCGAACTAAACAACTGTCAACGTGCTTCCCAGCGGCGCACATACGGGTATTTCATTAATCTATGCGGCCAAAATTATTTTTTTGTTTTTATCTATGCCAAAGGATATTTTAAAGTAAATAACATCTTATTTTAATAAGTCAAGTATATTTAATATAAAAAAAATTAATAATAATAAAATTAATAATGATAAAAAAACTAACATTCGTCAAATAAAATATCATCTTCGCTGTCTGATGGATCTGCAGTAGTTACGCTGTCTGGAGGACTGGCAGGAATCAGAAGTGTTATGGTTTCTGGTAGAAAAGATCCCAATTTTCTTCTGTTTACTTTCCTTATGCTACTTAATACCGGATCGGAACTTAAAAGAAGCCGATTAAAAATGTCCCTGTTGCAGTCCTTCCTGCAGAATTTTCGGGCAAAATCTTGACGGTATGCTCGGAAATGTTTATTTCGGGCTTCTGCAGCCTCTTCGGAGAGCTGTCCAATGGGCAATAATGCATTTTTTATTATAACTGCACCATGAATAAGTACTTTATGCATAGTTGGACTCACTGGGTGCCAAGGGTACAAACTAACATATAACCTAGCAGTTTCCAATGCATATATGCTGTATTTTTCATGATTAATTATATAACCACTTGAAATTACTTCCAAAATTACTTTTAGTCTATAGATTAGCTCATAGCTAATACCAGTTAGTTCTGATGACAGTTTTGGGTCCTCGAAAAACCTCCTGCTCGTGTTGCCGCCATTTGTATTGCCGAAATTAGCCTTTGGCATATCCACTAAGAGTCCAGTTTCTCGGCGAAATCTTTCCTGAATTTCCAGCTTTCTCTCCTTTTCCATACTTTTTTCTGTTTCGGTCTTTCGTTCTCTGTATTTTTTCACCGGCAATTTATATGCCAAGTGGAGGATAGTTTCGAAAAAGCGAATTCTCGCATGTAAAATTGAGAGTCCAAACTCTAAAGCTTCAGAACAGACTGGCTTTTCTAGATTTAACTGGTTAAATTCTTTGGAGGTTGCACCACATATGTAGCACTTGCTGGTTGATTTAGTGCCTGTAGCTGCATTGCAGACCTTTCCATCCACCATTGTCATGATAAAGACATGCCTAACTAACAATTCTTTTTCTTGTAAATTAACACGTGTTGGTTGAAGTCCCTGTATAGACTTATTTATATACTCAATTTCTTCCTGCGTAACATCTGTACTTTCTTTTACGAATCGAAACCTTATTGGTCTACAGTACCTGGGAGATGAGGGAGTAGGATTTTCCCAGACTATATTTTTACCTTCTTTACCACACACTAGTCTTAGAGGTACAAAACAGCTTTGAAATATGTTAGCGTCTGAGTCGGCGTCATTTTCAAATTTTTGTTTGAATTGACATTGTTGTGAGCCATCACAGCCCCATTTGCAAATAACCTTTAAACTGTCTTTTTCTTCCTCTCTCAGCGTTATAAGAACTTCGTTCAGGTAGATAGATAAACGCATTACGGTGAGATCAACCAAAGCTTGCAAATTACTTTCGGCACTGGTATTGGTTATGTTGCATTCTTCTGTTGGTGGGTAACATTTTTGTTTTTCTTTTTGTAAAAGACTGTAACAAGGAAAAAACTTTTTGTTCGTATTTCGGATTACCTCATATTGTCTTCGAGTTAAATCTGCTTCCACAAACATTGATAGCGCCTCCAATGGAGCAAGTTGGGTAGGCTCTTTGGTTTTTGTTTTTTCTGAAAATGCCTTCTTATATTTCGTATCACGTAACGGGCTACTTGTGGTTATTTCCTTTAGTATGTCGGAAGCATCGCGTTTTCCGCTTTTTCGCAACTTAACCTGAGCAGCATGAATGATAACTTCCTTGGCTAATAAAGCCCGTATTTCTTCGGTTTTTCTTCTTTTAGTCCTTTCACTTGATTCTTCAAACATCTTAGGTGGTCGGCCTGGCCTTTTTTGAATAACCACGGGAATTTCAATAGTTCCTTCTAACCATGATTGATTGTATTTTAAAAACACGTCTTCCTTCTTATGGGCCTTTACCCACCTTTGCTTCGTTTGTGATTTAAAACGTGCAAAACTGGCTTTAAAACTTTCAATTTGATCTTCTGTAAAATTGTCACAGGACAAAATTTGATCCTTCAAAGCATTTAGTTTTTCTTCCAAACTTGGTAGACCCAGGGCCTGCATACGGTCGAACATGTTTCTACGGGTCACTAGTTTTACTTCCGAGGGACCTTGGCAATCTATAACAAAAAAATGTTCGCCTGTTATTACTCTTACAATAACAATGTTTTTATTTTATTTTTATTCAGATAAAAACAAATCAATTCAATGTGCCCTAGTAGTACTTATCCGCGCTTTTCCGCGACTAATTATAAAAACATTTACTTCTACAGGACTAAAACCTTTAATCGTAATAGAAATAATAGCTGAATCTAGGTGGAAAGTATATCAAATCCATTAGTAAGCAAAAATAATACCCAAAAAAATCTTCATAATACTTGTTACGGTTTAAATTTTATTAACTAAATAAAAATATTTTAGAACAATTTAAATTATATCGAAATTAGTGGATTCTTATCGGTCTATCCAAATCCATCACTACTGCGTCCAAAATAAAGGCACAACTATTATTAATATTCACTGAAAGCGTAGCGAATTGAGAAAAATGCGAGAAACAAAAGTAAGAGCACGAGCGACGGTCGACTTCAAACTAACGCTGGACGAATGGTGCGCACGGGAGAAAGGCGTGAAAGGTGGGGTGTGACTCTTGGATTAGTTGCTTATCCTATGCCATCGTTTTTCTTACCTAATTTGATAGTTTGAAAAACTAACTTTTGGCCGCGCAGATCTCGCAAATACCCGTATGTGCGGCCATCCGGCTCCTTATACAGATCGTGTAATCGTGAGCTACGTATTACCCAAAATAATGGCAACACCGCTTGGTTGCTGCTTGCAGGCGGCGGAATTTTTCGTTTTTATTTTTTGAACCGGGAATCAGCAGACTTCACTTTGCTGTGTTACTGCACGTTGCATTAATAATTTTTGAGAGTTATTTTCGTGTTTTTTTCACTATGGCTGTTTATAGCCCTTCCGAAAGAGTTCAACTAATTAAATGGTTTTATGGAGGCAATTCGGCAGTACAATGTAGAGATTTGTTTTCAGTGACATTTGATAATAGACCGATTCCTTGTGCAAAAACGGTTTTAAATGTGGTTACAAATTTTGAGACATCTTTTTGTCTTCAAGATTGTAAAAAATTCCACACAAAACGTCAAGAACCACCTGTTGAAGTGGTCCAGGATATAGAACGGCGGGAAGAAATGGTTTGCAGTACCCTAGAACTTGATTCGACACGGTTCACTAGAAGTGTTGGAGAGAAACTGGGAATGAGCAATAAAACTGTTTCTCGTATCTGGAAAAAATATGGGTACAAATGTTTCAAGTATTCAAAAACTCAGGAAATATTTCCTGAAGACACGTGGCGAAGAATGGAATTTTGTGAAACCATAATGGAAAAGGCAAATGAAAACGAATATTTTGTTTTCTGATGAATCTTCTTTTCCATTACATGGCAAACACAATCCTTTCATTGTTCGTTATTGGTCTCAGGAAAACGAGCACAGAAGTTTTCAGTTTCGTACCCAGTATCCTCAGAAATTGAATGTTTGGGCAGGTATTTTAGGCGAAAATGTTATAGGGCCATTTTTTATTGATGGCACTTTAAACGCCCAAAATTACCTCGAGTTGCTGCAAAACCAAGTTCTTCCTGCCATTCAAATCCTACCTGATGTAGACCTGGGATCGGTTTATTTTCAGCAAGATGGCTGTTCTGCTCATAACGCGGCTAGGGTAAAAGAATTTTTAACAAATACTTTTTCTAACCGCCTTATTAGTGGGACTGGCGATATTAAAATAATGGCCTCCTAGATCTCCAGATTTGTCTCCAAATGACTTTTATCTGTGGGGTTACCTTAAGCAGACCATTTACAAGCATGAATCTAGTAGGCCAACAAATTTAGAGGAGTTGCGAAATAAAATTGTCGAAATGTGCCAATTCCGTTTTACCTGAAACTCTTTTGGAGGTGCGAAATAGCTTTTACGATAGGTTAAGTTTTTGTTTAGCGAAAGAAGGCGGTTTATTTGAGCCTTTTATTTAAAAAATGATATGTTGTTAAGTTTGTTTATTAGAGTTTTATTTCTGATTTTTTATTATATTTTTATCAGAGTTGATATTTTATTTTTTATTAGAATAACGCTTTAATTTTAATTATGCAAAACACAGCATATTAAACATTTTAAGATTACAATTCTATGCGGGTTTTACACATTGTCATGTCTGTAAAACCCGCATTAGAATAAATATTTTAAAAATGCCTGGATTTTCTCGTAATATTTTGGGACATTTTGTCGCCAAACGACGCAGCTCCCACGAAAGTCAGATATTTACTAATCCCGTCCTCGGGCCGGCCGGGGCGGTGCTCTCTCGCAGGCACTCGTACACGCACGACGTTGCAAAATTTCGCCTCTATGCGGTTTCCTATAAGTAACGAACGAAAACACGATCTGTATAGGTTGGCGAATAAAAGACTAGGCATTATAAATGGCAACACCGCTTCTCGCTTGTTTTCTGCGGCGGACTCCGATCTTTTGATTGGATAATTTTTTTAAATATATCAACGCTGTCAAGTCAAAACGACACAAACACCATTCCCTAAATTTTTTAGAAGACACTAAAAACTAAATATTTTGTTTGTTTTTATTTTAATTTTTGCCTATAAAAAATTTATATTTTGTTTAAAAATTTAGTTGAAAGATACGAGTTATTATAATAAGACCTTCTTTTTAAATAAGTAAAAAACCCTAAAAATGTCGTTTATTCCAAATCAAAAAATAGCACTGATATATATTTTAGTAAAAAATAAAACACAAAAATTTTACGAAAATATTTTATTATCATTTTTTTTTCAGTTATTGAAATACAAATATTGATAACGAAAAAATCATAAGCTTAATTCTATTTTTCTTCAGTTATAAAAAATATGTATAATATATAAAAATAATTTAAAAATCATTTCATATAAATAAAAACATTAGTAACGAAAACATAATCTGTAACGATCTATCTAGTAAATAAAAAAAAAGTTAAGTTGGTGGGTACTTTAAATTCCCATTATCTGGCGGTGCCTCTCCTCTTGCCCTCGACACATTTAAATTAAATATTTCTTAAACCAAACAAAATTTGAAAATTTCGCTACAAGGATACGATTTAGTATTCAGTAATCAACAACTGCTGCAATTTTCAGAATTCTAAATTGTTTATTTATCAGCGAAAAATGTTATGGGCGTTGAGGGGATATTCCTCTGCGCCAATACCTTCTTCGCTAATAATTAATAAACAATAAATAACCAACAACAACAATAAATAACATTAATTTATAATCTGGAAATTTTGCAATTGCTTATTACCGAATACTGTCACTCTTGAAGCAGAATTTTAAAAATGTGTTATCATTTTAAAGTTTCGAGAGGCAGAAGTAGAGATACTGGCAAATAATGGACTCAGGTTCGTCTTGAATGTTCATCTTCTTTCTCTGTTTCATCAAGCTGATCTGGAAATGAACTGCTTGTTTTAATGGTTAGATATTCACTGTAGTACTGTGGCCTAATAATCAATTTTTGGCACAAGGTTTTTAAATTCTCATACTTAAGTTTAGGAGTTGGCTGTTCAGAGGAGTATGCTTGTCGTGGGACTTACATCAGGATCATAATATAGTGTTTCTTCCTTAGAACATTGAAAGGCTAGAATTAGCATTGCCGTGGAACTATGGGCAGTTTGTTTGCTTGCAACATCTCTCATGCAATAATGTCAAATGTCTTATGTAGAAATGGCAAAAAAACACACTTTATATCATAAAAATTTGTCACTTATTGTGACAAGCGCAAAACTATACTATTCCTCTTTAATAAAATATGATTAGATACTCTATAAAGAAGTCAACATTCAAAGGCTAATGAACGTAGATAACGTATATTAGAGAAAAAGGCAACAACATCGCAACGCCGCTCGATCGCATTGTTGATTCCACCGAAACAACTAATCTTCACCAGTAACGTCGTCAAAGGATATTTACAAGTTAAATATTTATTATTAATAGATTATGCTTTAAATTATAAATAATATTACCGTTTATAAACTCTTTATGCATTTTTTAAGCGTACTTCATTAGAGTAAAGGTACTTATTTAATAAAAAGCATTTTTATGGAAACTAAATATTTTATAATTATTATAGATTTCTTAATAAGTTGCTATTATTCTATGTTTCTGACGATGGTTGGCCCTTGATGTGATGTTATGACAATATCCGTATTTACTTGTGAAAAGATCGGCTTAAATCAGCTTTGTTCCAATGGTGCAGCATAAACAGCACAAGTTTTTACTATTGTAAGTATTAGTAATCTGTGATTGTAAAAATTCACATTCAAAAACACTTAAATGCGTCTTTTTTCAACCAAGAACTAAAGAAAAAAACACAGAACTTCACAAATACTAAATGTAAACACAAAGCCGTTTGTCAAAATGACGTTTCGCAAGTTGGCATCAACCTTTGCCTGCGGTGTTGCCATTTCAAATTTTGTAGAAGCGGTATTAGGAATAAGAATGTTAATAATTTTTTTTTGTTTTGAAGATGTTATTTTTGCGCTTAGAATAACATACTACATTTCTACTTTTTATTTGTGATCCAAAATCTAATATCAAGTTAAATTAATATTATTATAAGTGTTGATATATAGCTGAAATTTCCCTCTTCTGAAAATGCATGTAAACTTGACAACAGAGAATCGATGAATACGTTTGTAAACAAAATATCCCCCTTGCCCCTGTGCACATGTTGAACTCAAACAAAGTTGTTGTTTACTAATTCTAGCCTTTCAATATTCTAAGGTTTCTTCTATTATAACATATCCAACTATATTATAGGACTTTTGAAACGTTGGGGACTTGTCGATTTTAGGCAGATTACCAGTCTTTTGCTTTTCTATTTCAGTCTTTGATCTATTATTATCACAATTCGTTTCACATTTTTTGTTTTCTTGTTGTTTTACTAGTTTGTGTGTATGTACTATTGTTTTTGATTTTGATACAAGTGCGCGAGTGTCATCATGGTAATTCATCTGCAATAGATAACATAAGAAATGGCATAAGTATCCATCGTAGATTTAAGTAAACTAGAATTGAAATTTTTATTCTGCTGCGATGATAAAATATTTTTTGATGATAATGGTATCACCCCAGAAAAAATCTCATAAATCTTTGCTTTAAAGCACATTTTTTCAAGAACAAAGTTTGCATAAGAATAGCAAGGGGTTGTGGCGCTTATGCTAAACACGCTTGAAAATAATTGTTTTGGCACAAGCGGCATCTCAATTTTCAAGGAAATTCACCTTATTAACAAGGTAACAATAATTATTAACCGAAAATACATGTACTATAACATTATATCAATCAATTACTATCAATATTAGTATGATTAATTTCCTACCTTTGCATGTGAACAGCACAAACTAACACCGTGTAAAACTTACGACCGCATGGCATTTGTGTCATTCACGAAGTGAGACTCGTGAGTCAAATGGCGCTTGAGTAAACATTAAAGCTGAGTAATACAATTTTTCGATGGATATGCCGCTGGCACAGTTCGACGCAGAAATAAAAATTCTATGCACTGGTATGCCTAACTCAGTTTTGGCGTTTGTGCCGTTTTGACTTGGCAACGTCGATTTATCATTCTGACTGTTTATACTCCTTTCGAAAAAGTTCAATTAATTAAATGGTTTTATGGAGGCAATTCGGCAGTACAATTCAGGGATTTATTCTCAGTAAATTTTGAAAATAGACCAATTTTCTGTGCTATAACTATTTTAAATGTCGTGTCAAATTTTGAAGCATCTTTTTGCCTCCAACAATAGAGAAGTTGTCACATCAAACCTAAACCAACCCAACCACCTATTGAAAGGGTCTAGGTGATAGAACGGCCTGAAGAAATGGTTTGTAGTGCTTTAGTTTTGGGTTCAACACGATCGAGCAGAAATGTTGGAGAGGAACTGGGTATGCACCGTAAAACTATGACGAATATTTGGAAAAAACATGGATACAAATGTTTTAAATATTCCAAAACTCAGGAGGGGTTTCCTGAAGACCAGTGGCGAAAAATTACGAATCTATGCGGGTTTTACACCTGCAACCAAACATTGTGTAACAGGAAATTCCTAATAATAATTCCTGATAATTATTGGACCAGTCAAAGTGCACAACAATCAACAGTCTTGGTGCTAGCAATATTTAAGGAAAAACCCGTATTTTATTACTGGTAAACCCAAACGTGTACGTGAGAAAAGAGTTGTTGGCGCGTTAGGTTAGTGCCGCTGACGTTATTCTCAACCTCAAACTTTAAATACTATTTACTTGAAGCTGTTTATTTTGTTGTTTGTTTTTTTGGTGTTGCTACTTTACTATTCTATAATAAACAATTATTGTTAGTGTCTTCACAGACATCTACCTTACTAACAAATAAAATAACCTCATTCCTCATTTTATTAGATCATGTGTAATTTCTTCAAATGTCAATACTGTCAAAATAAGGAAGCAAAAACACTGGACCATTGTGGTGCAATATAGCCTAGCAGTATCTTTATTAAAATTTCCCTTATATAAAACTACTTCTTCGCTTGCGGAAGGTCAAAATACAGCTGGATTTATTCCTGCTAGACCTTATATGAGTTACAATAATCCCCTTTTAAGATAACACATGCTTAACAGATGAAAAGTAATTATAAAAAACTAAAAACTAAATACTTTAGGTAGCTTAGGTAAACAGCATATAAAACAATGGTTACAAATAACATAAACATTACAGCAATTTTACAAGTCCCTTAAAAGATAAAGTGAATGAATTTTATAGGTGCATAGTTTAAATAAAAAAAAACTGGCTGCTCAGAATAGCGAAGTGCCTCAGTGATAAAAAGTTAAATCTTTGTAGTAGTTTATGGTCATATTCCCTTGGAGGGTATATTCCATCAATTTTAAAGCATAGATACTTCAAAAACCTGCGCTACACATATTCTAGTCCATGTGGACATTAGAGTTGGGGAACCACACCATTGCTGCATAAAGTAATTTAAACTTAATTAGGCCATTATACAAATTAGCAAGACTGTCTAACCTTTTAAATTCTCTTGTTGATCTGATTATGAAACCAAGAGTTTTCATTGAAGATTTAACAACTTCATCGATGTATTTGTTGAATATCAGTTACAAACTATGATCCCTCATTGTGTGACCCCTGACATTTTCTAGGGGAATATTACCTAATCTATAAATGTGCTTAATTTCATTGCGAATATTTGAGATTGACATACACATGCGCTATTTAATATTCAGAGGTAGTTTATTTATTGTACATCAGTGTGCTAAAGGACAAAGCAGGTCATCTCGTGAGAGATACTACTAACTTATAAGGTCTGATGATGGGATATTTTAAGGAAAACATGTAACCTTCGGGACGTTTTTATTTTGTCTCTCCTCCTTTAGAGCGTAAAGGGTCTCAAACGTGCTTATAGGTTCGCTTCTGGCGTGGGGCCTCTTTGGTAACCAGGTACAAAATCTTTCTCCCACTATCTTCGTCGGTTATCTTGAGTGAATGCCCAACTCTGGGATTAGACTTATGCAGCTCTTGAATTTTTCCGAAACTTCTTTACGGAAAACCTCAACTATTCCTCCAGACATTTGTAAATGAGTCTACTCAGCTAGAACAACAAACAGATCTTACTGCACTTTACAGGTCACACTCTGAGTAGAGCGTCTTTGTGGTTTCCATAAGAAGAAGCCAGTTGGTTGAAGTGAATGACTCGAGATTTATCCCTAGGAGACTTTTATATTCTGTAAAGAGTATCGTCGATGGCTCCCAGTACTTTGTATGGCCCCTCCCAGGATGTTGGTTTTGGTGACAGTCCGTTCAGTATCTTAGGATAATATAGCCAACTCAAGTTACCTCTGGTAGAAGTAGGACCTCTGATCTTTGGCATTGACATCATATGCCTCCTTCATTCGATCGCTGGCATTTAGAATAGGAATGCAAACTTCACTATGAATAAATAGATGTTCTATTCTTTTACTTACGCATCTCATTGACGTTGTGCTCCCCGGCAACAGCGGCTTCTGGCGGGCAACTAAACTTCAGATCGTATGGGGGACGAAGCTGTCTTCCCATCACTATTCGAGCCGGAGACTCGCCTGTGTTTTCATCGATGGCCGATTAATGACGCAACTCATTCGTTCCACCATGCCATCTGCCTGCGGATACAGTAGTTAGTAGATGTTCTGGAACAAGCTGGATTCACAATTTTGTCCCTGGTCTGAATCTAGCTCCAAAGGTACACCA
Organism: Anthonomus grandis grandis; assembly: GCF_022605725.1. Lineage (NCBI taxonomy): Eukaryota > Metazoa > Arthropoda > Insecta > Coleoptera > Curculionidae > Anthonomus > Anthonomus grandis. Next base: position 41,259,182 of record NC_065567.1, read on the forward strand.
GATTAGCAGATCCATTTTCTCATTAACGCGTTGGCGATAGTAGAGGTTTCCTGGTTTCGTAGACGGTACGCTTCAACCGAAATAATATTCTGAACTCAACTGTCAACGAATTTCCTGTTGGTGACGCGGCTCTTCATATACTCGGCAGAACACTATCCGGAAGATTCGCTAACCTTCATGCGTCTCTAGAGATGTGCAGTGTATCCGCTTGTGTCATTTCCGAGTAACGAAGTACATCTGATATTAGCGGTTTTGCCAATATCATTACAATATATTGTACGTTGTTTCACATTTAACCACTTCATAAATCTACTGAAAAAACACTTCGTTTGTAGAAGTTTATAACTTTCAAAGATCGACTTAGATAAATATTAAATTTAGAAATATAGGCTAAATTATTAAACAGAAAATATGCTTGTTCAGTAATTACATATTTAGAAGAATAAGTATACAGGAAAAGAATAAATGTAACAGAAGCATAAGAATGGAAGCATAACACATGTTGTCAGAAAAAAGTGTGATAGAAAAAAATGTTTTTTTTAAATAGAAGCTCTTATATATTTGTGTATTTTCGGATTCCCCGAAAAATTCTAAACATGTTTAATGTATATGTCCTATCTACCTTCAACTGTTCCCGACATAATTACGTTTAAATAATAATTATAAAACTTAATTGCAACATAAATTAATAAATTACATTTCATATTCTTAAAATTTATTGACAGATGGTAGAAGTGGATAAATAAATTTCTGATGTACAATTTCAACTGTGTCTAGAGAAATATTCCTAATTACATTACGAATGCAATCTTTGGAGATATCGAGCGTGTTTGGTATATCTTTGTATATTTTTGTTATAACCCCAAAAAAGTCCAATGTATTATGATCGGGTGACCTAGGTTGTCACTCTATTTATCCACGCCTGCCTATCCACTGGTTTGAGAAATTTTCTAACAATCACAGCTAAATGGGAAAGACGCCTTGTCCTGTGGAAACCATAACTCTGGGTTTGGCATATCTGAGTTATTGTATTTTACTCGAATTGTATTTAATAGTAATTTCGGGTCGCGTGTAGAGAGGCCTTTAGGTAACCAATTGATTGTTGGAATTTTGACAATCGACATCTACTGGGTTGTCGAGTTTGTTTGCGGGTCATGCCAAAATTGTAAATAATGTAAACAAAACAAATTAAAAGCTTTTAATCAATTAAATTCAATTTTTTATTTTAAGATAATAGAGCGAGAATTTATTGTTCCATGTAAACTTGATATATGACTACCACTACACGAAAAAAACACTTAGTGAGATTGTCAAGTAATTTAAAACCGGATAGAAAAGATGTCTTATAATCCAGATGCAGATCTTGAAGTTAGAGTTAGAAAAGGTAAATAAAGTAAAGAGAACCTGTAATCTCTTCATTAGTGAGAGTATTTTAAATGTAAGGCGTTATTACAAACAGCACTTTCCTTTCAACTTTTACAACATACAAAGAACAGATCACAATTTTTACTTGTGTCAAATTAAGAGGTAAAATTGAACTGAAAAAACAATCATAATAACTTGAATAACAAATATATAAGTTTCTGTGTGAAACATATATATTTGTTATTAAATGTAATTTTTAGATTTGCCCCTATATTTTAAAAATCCTTGTAGGTATTGTAGATCTCATATCGCGTCTGATTGGGCTTGGAAAGGCACAACTTTTTTACCATTTAACTGAAACTATATCTCTTACTGTTTATGAAACCTCATGTATATCATTTTATCTGGGACACTATATATTTATTTATTTATTTAATCAATACATGGGATCAACCCCATTACAAAAAATATAAATATTTCTGAAACAAAAATAAAAGCTAGACTATTTAACCACTAATTATTAATTAACAATAATTAGCAGACTTAATTTTAATAATAAGAATAATATAACATCAGTATGTGTATAAGGCTACTACAGACTACTACAGAACCACTGTGTAAGACTGATTGAGGGTCTGTGTGGTAGAGAGCAGGAAGTATCACCTAAATTCAGTTGCTAAGTTCAACTTGCACTGGTTTAGAATGAATGAGAGGCATATTCTTCACTCAGTTGTTTTGTTTAATAAAATAATTGTGAAAAAGTGCCCTGATTATTTATACTTGAATTTGAATAAAATCTTTAAAAAATATGTTAGAGCTTATAGTGATCGATTTGTATAATGTAGGTATTACATTATAGAATGTTGATGTGGTTCAATTTGAGGTTAGTTGGTGTTTAGTGGTATAAGTTTAATGAGACAGTAGCTGTTATCTAATTAAATCGGTGTTTAGTACTTATAGTTTAGTATAATTTGGTGAGCAATTTTGTACATTCTTTTCTCTAAAGAATTTGTGTTGCCTATACCTGGTTCAGTAGAGTAGCTCTTAAGCTAGATTGCGCCACAGTTAAGGCATTAGTGTTATTTGTTTTTTTTTCTTATAATAATATTGTATCTATTTGAGTTTGAAATAAAAGACATTATCATTATTATTAATTAAATTGTTTTACAAGTAGTAATACTAATCTCTCAAAATGTAAATGATCAAATGTACTTCAAATTACTAATCACAGAACAAAATTAATTTAAAAAGGACAAAATCCCACTAATTTTTAATAAGACTCTTAAAATACAATGAGGAAATTCCCAAAACTTCAATTCCATTAGAGTTTACTAGCCTCAAGGTTGTTTCGACAGGTGAGTGTATAGCATAGTTGGTACGATGATGAGGCAAAGAGAGATTACGGTGTGGAATATTAAATGAAATTTTATTAAGTAGTTCAGGATAAATCACAATGCCATTCAATAGTTTATAAATAAACATTAAATCATTCTCAGTGTGTCTCTTAAGTAAACTTTGCAAGTTCATTGCTTCATCATAACAATGGTCATTAGGAACTGGAATGTGAAGTTTGTATCACAAACATTTATTTTGAACTCTCTAGTGCTACACAATTGTGTAATTCGTGTAAAAAGAAGACCAAATTATTGATCCATACTCCAGCAAAGAGACAACAAGTGATATGTACAACCTTTTGCAAGGACCTTAGATGCTTTACTATAATAGTATTCACATGGGTATTAAAATTTAATTGTTCATCAAAATTCAAATTCAATTTTTTTTTCAAATTCATTTATTGCTCTTTTGATTACATAAGTAATATAAGGCCATAGATTTAAGGATAGTACTAGAATTAAGATTAAGTTAAAAAGTTTAAAATTAAAATAGTTAGAGCTATGGAGGATGGATGGAAATATTTCTTCTTGAAAAGACTGATTAATTAATATACGGATTGGTAGACAAATTGCGGGAGCGACTTTCTTTAAAATGTTGCATGGTATCTCATCAATTCCTGCTGGTTTCTTGGAACAAGTCTTATTAATTATATTGTAAACTTTATAAACATCTACTGGTTCTATGACAAAATTTTGTTCGTTTTTAGTAAATAGGGTCATACAAAAATTTATACTCCTTTCTTTTTTCAATATATTTGTTGTTTATTTCAGAATTATTTGCATTTTTTTTAACCAATGAAGATCTTTTATTTGTTCAGAAAGCTGCAATACCTTCTCATCAATCCACCTTTTTTTGGGTTTTTTGGTTTGGTGTTGTTTTTTTATTAAATTTTTTGTTTTTTTTTTGGAAAAGCTAAGTTAAAGTAATGGATAAAGATATCAAAAAATGATGTAAGCATGTCATTTGTGCTGGTATAGTGAAGAATGTCATTCCAGGGTTCTTTAGTTAGTAAGGAGGAGAGAGAAAAAAGATACCAAAGTCCTTTACTACTTTAGTGTACCTAAGATTAACATGATCAATAGTAGGAGGAAATTATCTGTTTATTTCCTTTGTAGAAACTAATGTAACTGCATTTACCCACATTCAAAGCTAAACTATTACCAACACACCATTCACACAATCTTGCATGCTGTGTTGGTTGATCATCTTGATCATCTTGAAAGAGAACCATGTCTTGTTTTGAACTGATAAAACTTTAAATTGTCGGCAAGCAACAAAAAATTACTATTTTCAAAGCAAACCAAAATATCATTAATGAAAATGTTGAACAATAGAGGAGAACAATGATCACAATAGAGGTCACACTGATAGGGTGCAACATTACCAATTTGTACCTGCTGAAATCTGGCTGAAAGAAAACTTGCAAACCAGGCAACCAAACACTCTGAAAATCTGAAAAGCCAAACACTGTAATTGTATTTTATTTCCTAAGTAAAAAGACCTTTATTATCATTATTATTATTAAAAGTCAATTTTTCTGGTAATAATAAGCTATGGTTGACACTGTCAAATGCCTTGGAAAAGTCTGCATATATTACAGCTTTCCTGCAGCTCTTGATGTTTTTTGAATGTATACGAATAATATTTGTGTTTTTTTAACGTGCGCAATACCGTTGTATGATGTTTATTTACCTCTTGCCCAAGAACCCTCGTACTAACCATCTTGTTTTCCTCCACACTCAGTAGAATATTAAGATCTCTGTTCTTTCTTTCTTCGGCTCTATTTTCGATAACCTGAGTTGAACATTTATAATTATTTATTACGGTACCTTTGGACTCAAACTTATTGACAATACGTTTAGTAGTTGAAATGGACGGAATGGGTTTGGTGAAACTGAAAACATTTCAGATACTGCTCTAAAACTGTTTCCCGCATAATGCCACTTAATTATGGCTATTTTTTCGTCGATTGAATAATTCATACTTGTTTTCAAATATCGACTGACTGTCACTGATTTATTGACACTTTTCTTCACGTCAATGACAATATTCATTTTACTGGTGCCCGTTTGGTTTTACCTGAACCGAAAATTTGCTAATTTTGCAATTACATTTAATTGAATAATTCAAGAGTCGCTTATTAAAATTTTTTGAAACTTTGCACAAGGGTTTGTCAGATTGGTCTCTTCAAAAAGTTATCTTACATTTTTCCTGTAAGATGTACAGGGAAGCTAATAATTGGCCCCCTTAAAATTTACATGGGTTTTCCTATGCTCGACGACGCACCACCCGGTATATTGTCATTTAGAAATTTTAATATTGTTATAATTTATTTTTGTCTTTTATATTTGAAGTTTTTCTTTGTGTTTTAGCCACAGAAAGGATATCTGAAAATATGCATATTGTTGCAAATGAGCCCTCTTTGGCTTTTTATAGACTTCAAGAACATGTAAGAAAAGCCTTAAACCCAATGGTTGATAGAAGAGTTGATGTAGATAAGTTACAAGTAGAGTTACAAGGAAGTTGTTATGACATGGAATATGCTGCGAGGTAAAATAAATATCTTAATTTATATCTAGATTTATTGTTTTAATATAAATTGATGCCATGTGTAAGTTGCTATAGTGTAAGAAATAATACATTAATATTAATAATTGTTTTTTAAATTGGGTGTGGGACAGAAAGAATGTACAAAGTTGTTTTTGGCTGCAAATTATGTTTCATATTTATAGTTTATTATGGACTATTATATTTGTTTTAACGCAAATTTTGAAATCAACCTAAATATTTAATAAACCTTGTAGGGGAAATAGAAACCAAAACAATTTAAAATCGACAATGTTTGAATCAAAAAAAGAGAAGAATTTCTGATGCCAGTTATTGACTGTTGAAAACTGTGTTTTCATATTTTCATTATACATCATTTTTTTGTGTATTCTTGTAAATTTTTGAAAGTAGCAGACATGGGTAAAGTAGTAAAGTATTAAAGTCTAATTTTCTAACTTTGCCATTATTGTATTATTTTAACATTGTCTTTATTTTAAATTTAGCACGACGTTTTGGTTGGGAAGTATCCTCAACCTTTATGAAGTGTAAACTGAAAGTTGAAGATAGCCTAAAATTACATTTCTTTACTAATATTTTGATGAAATTAACGAGGCAATAAATTAATAAATTCTATACAGGGTTATTTAATAAGGGTCCAGTATTTCCCAGGGTGATTTTTTAAGTATTTTTAAGGTAAAAAGATATATACATGTGCAGTCTAAAATGCATAATTTCTTAAATAATTCTCATTTCTGAATCAAAATTGGTACCTGGTACCGAGGTTCTTTCAAATGAGAAATTTGAATTTTTCCTTAATTCAGAGCTATTTCAAAAAGTCAATATTCATGCTCCACTGAGAACAACAATATCCACTGTACCACCAACTGTGATGGAACAGTTTCGAAATATTTGGAATTATCTTCATTGTTTTTGCCGAAAGAGACCAATTATTTCAGGAGAATACTGACAGATAAAGCAAGCAAGTATACAAATTCTAGAAAATTAAAACTACAGGGATTTACAATAATATAACCTAAATAACCTAAATTAAGGCTCTCGAACAAGATGAACTACTTAAAAACTAAACACTACAGATAAAAATAATAAACCAAACGTAAGTAGAACCCTAAAGAAACCCTACGAATCAACTTTAACTACAGAATACTAATAAAATTGTACAAAAACTAGGAGAATAATTAACGTATTTACATTTTCATAATAATATTCTGAACTTTAACTGTGACTTAGAATATCTTTTAACAATAAAACATTGTTTCATTCATCTACTATAAAGTTCCTGGGCCTGTACATTGGCGAATCCTTAAAATTTGAAAACCACATAATTCAGTTGGACAGAAAACTCTCTTCTGGTTGGTCTGCTCTTCATATTATATCATTCAATCTGGGATTGGCAGCGGCCTGTATGTCATATTTCTCCCTATTCGAACCACATCTTCGTTATGGTATTTCATTCTAGGGGTCTTGTTCAGATTAATTGTTTCACTCAGTATTCCTACTACAAAAACGGGTACTGCGTACAATGTGCATGCTACAATTCGACAGTCTTGAGCGAGTGAAAAAGTTCATAATTTATAACGGAAAAATATTATTTAATCATGTCCTCTCATTAAGAAAACACCACTGTGCGAGGAAATTTTGAAAAACTTTAAAGAAAATATTATTGACACTATTAATAAACACTATTTATAAACTATTATTGCGAGAATATTTTAACGATTTCAATTAGTTAATAGGTTTCAATGCAATTATGATTTTTTTTTGTTTGTAGTTTTGATCGAATGCTTTTTATTTTATTTTATTAAATTTATATACCCTATCGGACAAAAGTAGAGCAACAAAGTTCAATTTTATTCATGTTTGAATAAAAAAAATTATTGGGTCGTGATTTTTCGCTAAGCTTAATGTACACACTATCCTTACACTGAAAGTAATATTTCAGTACATTTTGGTGTACTTTTAATCATTTTAAGAACGGTAAATATTAATGATTATAAAAATTGATAAGAATGGGGGCGACAAAAGTAGAGCAACAAATTGTATTTAACAGTATTTTATTTTACTTTAGTTCAACAAAAAATATTTAACACATTAACAACAAAAACAATTGAAAGTAATACATTAGTAATTGATAGAATATTCATTATTATTAATTACTTGCTGACAACGGGGCGGCATTGAAGCAATCAACTTCTGAATGACATTTTCGGGAAGACTTGTCCAAACTTCACTAATTTTATTTATTAAGGATTGTTTATTTGGAAACATTTAGGTACGAATACGACGTTCTACTTCTTCCCAGAGATTCTCAATAGGGTTAAGATCTGGGGATTGTGCTGGCCACTGTAAAACACGAACATTATTTTCCCGAAACCACTGTTGAACAACTTGTGAAGAATGTTTTGGATCGTTGTCCTGTTGAAAAATAAAACGCAATGGCATTTCCCATTCTGCATAAGGAAGCATAACATTCTACGTGATATCCCTATAAACAAATCGGTCCATCGTATCATTAATAAAGTGCATAAGGCCTACCCCATTCCATGAAAAACAACCCCATAAAAATACACTACCATTACCATGCTTAATTGTAGGTGTTACGTATTTAGGAATAAACCTTGTATTGATTGGTCGCCTCACACGCCTCATTCCATCAGAATTGAATATTTTGTAGCGCGTTTCATCACTGAATAGAACTTTTTTCTAGACTTCCAAGGATCATTTTGGGAAATCCTTTTGATGCGTCTGTCAGTCATTACTGATGTTTTCCTTGGCCTTCCCGATTTTGGCAATTTCTCTAAATGTCCCCTCTCATTATACGATGATATTATTTTGGACACAGTGTACCGGGGTAACTCAAACAGTCTTGAAATATCGGCTTGTTTGTTACCTTCCATGAATCCATTCACAACTCTTTCGAAATTGGAATTCCTCTCGGCATGATTAATCTTACACAGAAATGTTCAAAAACCATAAAAATCACCTTACACAATTTTTGTATCCCTTTACTTTTGCTAAAACCCTTTTTTTGAACAAATTATTTGAATGTTGCTTTACTTTTGACGCGTTACTATGAAGAATTTAAACTTAAACGTCAAAATAAAATAATTTGTTAAAATAATTATTTTATATGCAACTTAAAGGTAAAAGAATAATAAATGTGCTTCGTATATTAACCAACTTAAATTAAGAAAATTTAAGGCTTTGTACACAACATTCTTTTGTTAGTTACAAATACAGCTACTTAGAAATACTGAAAAAATCATCCTTGTGAAAGATTATAACAAAAAAAAAAAATAAAAAACTTTAATGTTATGAATTTTTATTTAATACTAAATGTCTGTTTGTTTATGTTACAGCAACTTTAACGATTCCGTTTAATTCTTTTAATATTTTTAGCGCCATAAAATCCATGCAAAATTCAGACGAAAGCTTTAAAAACATAAAAGAAAATTTAAAAAATGCAATTTTCCTAAAACAACAACTGAAATATGAAGAATCAAGAAGAAAGAAATCGGAATCAAACTCTGTATACAAACGGCTGTCTGTACACATAACACTCGATCTACCTGAGCTTCCAGAATTATCAGATGTCGTCCGGGAAACCGCAAACAGGGTGGAAAACATAATGAACAAAGCTACCAGTTCAGGAAATACATTAAGCAGCTCAAAGGAGTGATACGTATATCGTTTACATATATTATATGTACAGGATTTCCAATTTTTAGTACTTGGGAAGTATTGAGGAGTTTTTAACGGGGTTAAAATAGTCTTTCTGGAGAGTTTTTTTTACATGATCAGCAAATTGTAACTGTCAGTCCGTTACTAGTTTTTGGTTTTATATGTAATAAAACAAACTGTTCTTAGGCTTTTCGTTTAATAGGGACCAAAACAATACCCTTTGTAAAAGTGATTTTTTACAAGCTGAATTGGTTACACTTATAGACATTTTAAGACTCGTATATAGATTTAGGCAAATCTAATTAATTATTTGGTGAACAAATCAAATCTAACAAATACAAATTCAGCTCTAAAAGTAAATCAAATTTTTCACAGCAAATTGATTCTAAAATTACAATCGTCTTGATTTTATGAAGGACATTTACATAACTAAATAATTGTTTGAAAACCATTATTGTCTGAATGTTCATGTCGACCTTTATATATATTTTTTTAATTTCCACCTTTATTATACCAGAGAAGATCTTACAGCATACTTACTTTTGAACCTTATATGAATGTGTCCCGCTTTTCCAATAGGCTAAATTTTCTTCATCCTGGAAAGTATAACAAGTCCAACAAAGATGCAGTCAAAACTGTCGTTTTTGTGATCTGTGCGTCCTGGTTTATTATTTGTCGACCCGCATGACAGCTTTACCATTTCAACATTCATTCAATTTTTATTCATTTTTTATTGACATCAGTTTAGAGTTGTGGTTTAATATTTAAAATTTAATTTTTCTTGTTAATGTTTCTCCTTAGTAGGTTTGTTTTGCCCGTTGGGCCGCGACAAACAAACTTATAACTTGATTAGTTATCAACAGTTGTCAACTTCAGTATTTCATACCGCTTATTTTGTGATATTTTTGTTAAATATTTTGATATAACGCCTGCTTTTTCGAATTCTGAATACGCTAATAGAGTATTTATGTACGGTAAAGCGGACGGCAGCGCAGCAGCTGCTCGGACATTTTATGCTGAAAAATTTCCTCAAAGAAGAGTACTTCATGTAAAGTCATGAGATTTAATTAAAACCTCAAAAGTTAAAACCAAAATTTATTGTAGGAGCGTTATAAAACTTCAAAATAAGTTTATGTTAAACGGCCCAATAACTAGCGAAGACTGCCTGCAACTTTCCGGTTTTTATATCCCCTAATTTGTCCTTTTAGGAACCTAGTGGGACTTAGTGCGGGTATACAAGATCCGGATTTCAACGGATGCGGTAGAAACGGAGCGGTACCGCATTGGTACGACGACACATAGATTTAAATAGGAGGCGATACACGATCCGTTAACACCGCATCGACGGAAGAGCAACGCAGCTTGCTGCGGTAGAACAACAAGCTGCTTCTAGCAACAACAAAAAAAACTATTTTCTAGCAACAAGCTGCATGAAGGTGACCCTGTTCGAAGAATCACTTTCTGTCGAATCATTTTAAATACTGACATAGTAGATAACACATTTTCACGGAGAATTTTGTGGACGGATCAATCCAATGTTTCTCGTGAAGGGATTACTAATTTTCACAACCTACATTATTGGACAGACGAATAATCTCATATGAAGAAACAAATTTCATTCCAACGAAAATTTAATGTAAATATGAGGGCAGGTGTAATAGGCAGAGTTTTAATCGGTCTGTATTTTTTGCCCCAAATTTAAATGGTGAAAGTTATATAACATTTTTGAGAAATAACTTACCTGATATTTTGAATGAACTGCCTCTGGATATAAGAGATCAGATCATACACTAAAACAATGGATAATTGTTAAACAAAATTATAAAAAACAAATATTTTCTTAAAAACCATTTTGGTAATAAATGGATAAGCGGAAATGGACCGATATTATGGCCAGCTAGATCTCCCGATTTGACCCTCGACTACCATGTTTGAGGAAGAAAAAAGAACTGGTGTACAATGAAGAAATCCTAAATCAAGAAGACCTTACCCAAAAAATTTACGCAGCAGCAGAAATAATGAAGGCGGAACTGAAGCTGGGCGTACTACAAAGATGCGACGAAAATGTCGACGTTGTATTAGAAACGGTGGTTCTCATTTCGAGCAGGAGAATAATCAATTCTCGTAAATAATTTCACATTCCGTATTTTCCGGTGTATTTTTTTGTTTATTTAGCTAACTACTCGGTGCTAAGTAATCTTCGGTTAGATCTTTAAACACTAATTTCTTACTTGAATTGAATTGTCAAACAGTGGGCTGCCAAGGCAGTTGTGCATATAGGTCTCCTGACGGACCCGTCATGCCCCACCGGGGTTTATCAAAGCCCAACGGCCTTAGAGAAACCGATAAGGCTCTCTGATCTGAAGGACTTAAGTCACTCGGTACACTGAAAGTGTTACCCAAGTATTTGAACCTGGCGCGAGTGAGTGTTGGGACTCTTACTCCTCGACTACATGGTCAACGGTTTCATCCTCCTCACAGCACCATCGGCATTCCGGGTTGTCCGCAATACCGATAGTATGGAAATGGCTTCTTAAGTGCCAGTGACTGGTTAAAAGACCTGTCACTAGCCGAATTTCGCGTCTTTTTAGGCGTAGTAGATTTTTGGTGAGACAGGCAGAGCGCCCACCTATGTGCGCTTTGGCCTGTCTCATACCAGGGGACTCAGTCCATCTTCGGTGGGTCCACTTGTCCAACGATTCACTTCATTGACGCGACCGCAACGCATTTGGCGATACCAACTAGGGGTTCCGGCCCCATCGGCACATTCGCGGATCCCAGTCTGGCAAGAGAGTCTGCTTCCTCATTACTTGCATGGCCTGCGTGGCCAGGTATCCAGAAGAGCTGGACCCTGCAGCCAACATGCACCAGTTTTTTCAGGACTTTTATGCACTCTAGTACAAGCTTGGAGCTTACCTTTGCGGCCGTGATAGCCTTAATGGCAGCTCTGCTGTCCGAGCATATTGATACGACTGTATTGCGGTGTCCGCAGCTTTCGATTGCGATTTTCTGTCCGCATTTTAATACAGCGAATACTTCGGCCTGGAAGACAGTGGCGTGCTCCCCCAGCGAGTATGCCCTACTGGTATGTGGGATCCCACCACAAAGCCCTGATCCAGCTCAGTTATTCATTCTAGAGCCCTCTGTGTACCAGATGGTCCCCTTATTTAGCAATGCAGGTCTGTTGGAATGCTGCCACTCCTCTCTGCCTGCAATGTGCGTCACGAATTCCTCGCAGTTCACAGTCACTGGAGCCATGCAGTTACTGCCCATCAGAAGGAGAGGACATTCCTGTATGGCCCGTGACCAAATTTTTGCGTGACCGGTCTTAAGCGCTCTAGTTGGCACCCGTTATGCTGAGACATGCAAGACGTTGGACTCAGTTGAGTCCCAGTTTGTCCAGTTGAGCACGAATATTCGATTTCTCCGTACATGGCCACGAAACGATAGCCCCGTATGTGAGAAGAGGTCTCACAATGTACGAGTAGATCCAGTGGAGGATCTTAGGAGACAGACCCCAGTATTGCCGAAAGCCCGCCTGCAGGCCCATAGCGCGCAAGTGTCCTTCTTCATTCTGGTGTCTGCATGATCGTGCCAGGAGAGTTTGGGATCTAACTTGATTCCCAGAACGTTTCTTACTTACAAATGCTTTTTCCTTTATTTTTTTCACAACACATTATAATATGCTTCTTTAAAAATTTAATAGTTAATAATTTGTTTCATTTACTTATAAGTAAAAATCATAAAAGATGAGTTTGTTCTACACTTTTTTTTATTAAATGTAAATCTCAGTACGTCTTTTATATCTCTGAAATATACACATTCAGGTTTATAATAAAAAAATAATAATTAGATAAAATAATTAACAAAAGTTTTATTATAACTTTTATGGATCCGTCACCAAATTTGGTACAATTCGGAAAAACGATGATATCTCGAAAACCGTAACACTCGGTATTACATTATATAGGGCTACATATGTTCAAAATGATCTCACCTATCACCCTCTTTTTTATATACGTCGATGAACCAACCCACCCTGTATATACCACTAATTTACGCATCAACGTTATCGTCTACATAAAAAAAATTTATCTCCCCAAAATACTAACCGTGTAATACTTTATTTACTGTTATTGTATCAAATTTAAAAAGGCTTGTCGATGTGTCGATGTTGATTTTTTATTTAAGAAAGTTCATTGTTTTCTTACAACATAAGTAACTTATAGGAATCCATTAATCGCTGCTATTACAAACATTTTTTTTCATTTAATCAATATTTTAAGAGGTAAAATTTAAAAAAAGTAAAATAAAGTAGTGTAACAAATTATTCTTTATCTTTATATACTTTTGATTTTTTTTTATCCCTTAAAAAATTAATATTAAACATATAAAGTATTAGTAAGACAAGAAAGGAAATGTGACCTACTACCTACTTAAACGCAAAATCCACATGAATAAGGCATATTTAAAATTTGATCAAACGTTTGAAACGAAAGTATAAAAACCTATGGAAAATTAATTGGGTTTAAAATCTGCTGTGTTTTTAGTTTTTTCTTATGTTTAATTCAAGTTGTAATCCTACTCTTATAACCCCTGTAATGGTAACTAACGTATACTTCGAATGTTATTTAATGTGTTAAGAAAATCCTTATAAAACACACAAATGTAGATACATTTTTACCCCAGCTGTCCTAGACTCGTTAAAATAAAAAAAAATGTAAAATTTTGTCATCAAACGTTGGCTTTGTTGTACCATAATGTATGCTGTAATTGAGATACGTAATTTAGCATTTACGAATTATATAATATATAATAATTATAATTGATTATATGTATACAAGATGTCCCGTATCGTTATGTTCAAATTTTAGGGGCATAAAGTACGCTTTATTTTAAGTAAAAAAAAAACGCAAAACTTGTAGGTCCATTTTTATTTGTTTCAAAGTTACTCGCCCATGAAAGTGATGGTATCTTTATCAAAATGCCCTACTGATTTTCTTCTCAAGAGTACGCAGACATGCATTGCATACTGTAACGGCAGTGCTTGTCAAGCAGTTATCGAGTTTGAATATAGGTTTCCAAATAGGCGCACTCCTAATTACAGAATATTTCTGGAAGTATGCGTGATTAGTATTTCGATCGAGGAGTGAACTTGCTAGCAGTCTTGGATTAACGAGTATTAGATACTGTTGCAAGAGATCCAACTATCACTGTACGTCGAATCTACACAAGTCGGAGTACCGCGAATGACGGTACTCCCTAAGGTACCCATCGTAAGGTACAAGGTTTGCTTGAGAAAGATCACTATCCTCGTCTATTTTAACTATCTTCGCTTATTCTAACTGGATATTAAGACAGTCCCGTCTTAATTTTCATTTTTGCAGAACAGTCCTGTGGACAGATGAAGCGACATTTACAAGGCGTGGTATTACAAACCTGAGAAACCTGCATAGGTGGGAATCAGAAAATCCAAAAGCTGTACGTCGTTGTAATTTTCAACACGAATTTTCTGTTAACGTTTAAGCTGCTTTAATCGATGACTTGTTGCTTCCTCCAAGGTTGAATGCGGGCAGTTTCTTATGGAAGAAGTGCAAGAACTTTTGGAGGATGCCCCCACTGAATATTCGTTTATACATGTGGTTGCAAATGGGCTCCACCGCATTTTGGAATTGCTGTCCGAAACTGGGCCAACTATTCAAGATGGATTGGTCGAGGTGGTCCTGTTGCCTGGCCAGCTATATCACCCGATTCATCACAATTCCTTTGATTTTTATTTATGGGGGTACATGAAAGATTTGGTCTATGCGCAAGTTCAAGTTTTCATACGAAAGAAGTTATTGGACCGTATTCAGCAAGCTGCCGACCACATAAGACAAAACAGGGATCAAATACGGATAACTACGTCATCTGTTGGCTTACGGGCATACAGTACAGCATTAAACACGGAGTTGGATAATTTGAAAATATTATCAATTTTTTTTAGCAAAATAATTTTTTAGTTACTTTACAAATAAATTTTTAGTATTATCTTCTAATAATATTCATAGGCGTGTAACTTTGAAATAAATAAAAAGGGATACAAGGTATATATGGAAAATAAACATTTTAATTGAATACTACAAGACTTGATGAATTCAAGCTTGTGCATATTTATTTTTAGTGTAAAATCAAAATGTATTTAGCTTGGTAAGCATATACACCAAATATTTTTTTTCTGTTAGGTGTTACGACAACTATCTGGCTTTTTTTTTGTTTTTTTAACTTAATTTTTAGACATATATAATAAATGTTATAAAAAAAAAAGTTTGTCGTATTTTATTCTTATCGCAAAACTTAATAACAAGTTCGAAGACCTACACCTACGAATCGGGACCACTCAGGTCTTAATGCGGAAATACCGATGCGTTAATATGTAATAGAAAGTTAAAGAGAGAACAATATTTTACTCATTTCCTGATTCCCCACTTGCACTGACCGCTGAGGTAGAGAATGTATTTATGCGTAGCAAACGGTGGCGCCCATGAGTTTCCTGATTTACATTCTTTTCGATTCAAACAAAAAAAACTGCCAAAGCATTTCGAGTTCTAGTCAACGCTCTACGTTTGTAAATTACTCCTTAACCTTCTCACCCTAAACGGTCCTGTATACATCCCTAAGCAAATCCATTCTCTCCCGGACTACATAGGGTGCATAAAAAAATTGAAACAAATCCCACAACAAGATTTACATAAAATTTACATTTCTCACTCAGGGGAAAAATAAAAAGATATGCCAAAGCTACCAGATTTTGCAAAACAATTTGCCCATTGTGTTACTAGAAGTGTAGTAGTGCCATGTGTAGTTTTCCCATGCTCAGTGTAGACAATTGGGCATGGGAAAAGAACAGGAAAATCTGGAGTAGGAACAACGGTTGTTGATAGGCAAAAGAACAATTTTATAGGAGGGTATGAAGGATGGCCTAGGACAAGAAGAGAAACCGTGGGTCGTCCGTTTCTGCCACGAGAGGAGCTAAAGGACCTTAACTGGGAAGACTGCTCTCCTTTATTAGGAGGACGGGTCGCCTGCTTAGGGAGGTCAGCAGTGATGACGGGGTTTTAGGGGTTGGCGGAAAGGGACTTTTAGGTCTACATGCCAGACACTGTCCCCCCACCATTACTACTAGAAGTGTAACTTTAAATTTACGCAGAAATATGTGATTTCAGTTAGATGGTGTTATACTACATTTTGCTTGCCAAAGACTGCAATTTTAACATATATTTATAAAAGAAAATGAATAGGAAGAGGCCGAAAAACCTTTGGCCTACCACAGTCCCCATATCTGAATCCTCGAAAAAAATACTTTCGGTATTTTTCTATCGGAATGGAATTTTACTCTCCGAAATTTTTACACAGCGAATAAAATACCAATAAATCTGCTTTTCTAAAAAAAAACCTGAGAAGCACTAAGATAATATAGAACATGCATATCAAACACTAAAATAGAGGAAATATTATTGTCGATGTATTTACTTCCAAAAATTTACAATGAAACAATGTCACTTACTAGTAAAGACCCTTATTTCATAAACTTTTTAAGACTATAGAGTTTATATAAATGCAATATGTCGCAAAATTATAAAGAGGATATTAAAAAATATTATTCTGGCTTCAAATACCCAATTAAGTTTTCATGTAATAACTTTACCAAATAGTTAGGCGTGCCTATAACCTTTGCTAAACTTTCTAATAATTCACTAACATTAGTTCCAAAAATTATACTATGAAACAGAAACTTCTTGATGATCTGTTAAACTGTTTGAGATCTGTTGTGATTCTTGAATATTCTGTTGTTCATTTGCTTCCTTAACTCTCCTATCTACAATCTGTGACTGAGCAGTTACAAAGTTTTGCATAAGCCTATTGTTGTAAGTTATAAACTTTTGGGCACAACTGTCAACGCATATTAGCTCTTCGGGATCTAGTGTTCTTGAATTTGTGTTTGTTATGCACCTTTGAAAACACATTTCAGTCATCTTATTGTATAGTTGTAGGAAGTCTCTGAACTGTAACAAAAATGTTATTTTGTTATAATTATTATTAAAGAGATATACAGGGTATCTGGGAAAGGTTGGCAAATCTCGAAACTGGGAATTTTGCAGGCTAAAATATGCGAATTTACCCAAACATACCTTAGTCCAGAAGTTAATAGTCTACAGGATACAGAGTGTCAAAGTTATAATTTTATTTTCTATTTTTCCTTATAGCGTCCTAAATGCTTCTTAGCATTTCAGATTTGGCATAAAATTTGATATAGGTTTTCTAAAGCTTTGATACGGCAGTGAGAACTGAAGGTGATCTTAAACAAAGCATTTTCCAACGTAGCTAGAAAATGAAAAATAACACCCAAATACTTTGGAAAGTGCAACAAGGATTAATTCGTTGAGCTCGAAAGTATAAGAGGCAAATTTTTATAATTAGTATTTTCTTTTATTAGTTTTGTTGTTATATTCATTTATTATTGCTGGAAACCATAGAAATACAAGAAAATAGGATTTTTCGGTCAGTTGCTGTATACAGGGCAGCACAAAAAAAATTATAATAAGTTATTTACCGAAATAGTGCTGTAAGTGGCGCCCTTTAAAAGTTTCATCATAAAAAATAATAGAGCCTCGTTTCTCGTACTAGAAAACCTTCCTATACCGAGTTTTATGCCAAACTTTGGAATACATACATCTTAAACTGTAAGGAAAAATAGAATTGGAACTTTGACACCCTGTATCTCGCAAATTATCAACTTTCGCACTAAGGTATGTTTGGGTCAATTCACATATTTTGGTCTGTAGCATCTCCAGTTTCGAGAATTACCAACCTTTCGCAGATTCCCGGCTGTATACAATATCAGTAGATAAAAACTTATATTATATAATAATAAACAATAAATATTTAAACATAATAATAGCCTTTTACTACCAACCAAATATTCTTAAATATTTGGTTGCTTATTTAAGTATTTTTCTTAAGTAATAAGCATTCTTAAATAAAACATATAAACATTCAAATTACAAAATACCAATTTAAAAACAATATGAAGAAAAATAAGCATCAATCAAAAAGAAAACGTTGCGATAATTAAGTAAAACTAAAGGAGTAGTAAACGCCTGTCTAGTAACAAATCAAGCACTACTCTCTTAAAAGGATTGAAATTTTGAATGCATTTTATATTTTGTGGTAGCATTTAAAAAGCTCTCACCGCTCTAAAATGTGCTCTTCTTTCATAGAAGCCAGAATAATGTAGGGGGATTTCGAGTTGGTCTTTGCTTCCGGTTACTATAGCGATGCCATCAGAACAATGGTCAGAATTTGTAAGGAATAAGGTACTGTGCTTTTTTATACGGAATACTAAGGATAAATAGTAAAGTGAAGGAGCTGTCAGAATTCTAAGTGACCAAAAAACATTCCAACAAGGGTCCCTAGCTCCCCAACCCAGCATACATCCAATGATTCTTTTTTGGCATTTAAAAAATTAATGGCTTCCCCAGATGAGCCCCAGAAAATGATACCGTACTTGATAATTGACTGAATGTGGACAAAGTAGAACATTTGAATGCTATCCAGTGTTAAGGCGTGTCTTAATCTAGTTATTAATGCGCAAGAGCAGGCCAAGTAACTTAACTGTGTCTGTAGTGAGCCTGGAATGTCTGTAAGCCAAACCAAAGATGACTTCCTCAAGACCATCTTACTGAATCTCATTAAGCCAGTCTTGGTTTCATTTAGCCGTAGAGAGTGATCCATACATCACAAAGGCATCTGCTCCGTTGTACACGAAAAACACTTCGAGACTCCCACCGAAGATGGTGCAACCATAATAACCGAGGTGTCATCGACGTTACGACGTACTGAAAAACGTCATCCGCCCGGGAAGGTCATTCACATACAGCAAAAACAGAATAAGCCCAAGTATGGAGCCCTGGGGCATGCCCTGCCCCAGCTGTATTACACCAGAAAAATGTTTTATTCACACCATTCCTACGTATACACACTGTTTGAGATCTATCTCCCAAGTGGGACTCTATAAGGGATAAACAATACGAAACAAACGATACTCAAAATATAGCTTAACAAGATGAATGAAAATAATTATACCTCAATAAAGTAGTAAAATATAAATTATAAAATATACAAAGTAGTGGTAAAACATATGATTTAAGTTATAAAACCAATTATGAAATAGCAAAACAGAATAAAATATGAAAATCTGGTAAAACTTAAAGTATAAACAATAAAAGGTATTAAAACAAATAGATATATCATAAACTATAAAACTAATTAAAAACCATATATAACTTTATATATAACTTTAGCCTCTCGCATAACAAGAAAAGAACCCAAAAAACTATACAATATCCTCAAGGACGTCCCGGTCGAACTCTTCCAAGTTATAATAAGGTTTGCTTAAGTGACTTCTACAGCAATCCTCTAAAAGTCCTTAATGAATTAGTTGCTTTTAAACCAATAGGCAATAGGCAAATGATTAAAAACTTTTCGACCCTCATATAACAATGACCTCTTCACCAAAGTACTGTTAGGAATCGGTAAGGGTAAATTAAATTTCTGACGAGTCACATGCAGTGGTGTTGAACCTTGCAGCAAGCTACGATTTTTAAAAATAAGGGAAGATGTTTCCAAAATGAAAAGAGAAGTCAGCGTCAAGATCTTCTGTTTCACAAAGTGCAAGCTCAATGGACCGATCTGGACTAAAGCCAAATTGTTCACTAACCACTATGTTATGAGGTTTAATAAAGTTTATAATACGGTTCTCTTAAAAACTTTCTCCACATTGAAGACAATTCGAGAGACGGGTCGGTTTGTTGGATTAGTGGCATTCCCTTTTATATAAATCGGGGTTAACTTTGCAGTTTTAGGCCGAGTTGGCAACTTACCTAACTGTAGCTTTCATTATCAGCATTCATTAATAATAAAAGCTAACAGTTTGCAAATAAAACAAGTTATATGTTTTAGAATTATCATAGCAATATCATCCAATCCAGCTAAAAAATTTTTTGACGGGTTCATATAACTCATTGATATCAAGAATATTGAAGGGTAATTGAAGCTGGGATGGCCATGAGTTTAGAAATATGAAACTGATTGCTAAATGAAGTGTGGATCTTCTATTCTTTCACCGTCATTTCCTTTCAAGTTGAAATTGGCACTATCATTCATTTTTTTTATTTCCGTATTTAAATTGCTCCAAACAGTTTTAATTTTATTTTCAATTAAAGAAGTACGTTAATTGGCAAGATATTTATGATAGATCTTTCTTGAATTTTTCCACGGTTTTTTTGTCTGTAGAGGTTTTACATATTGTGAGTAGCCTATCTGTGTTAATTCACTTCATGAACTTATTTCTAATTCAAGTGGTACAGACAGGCAATAATATGTCAAAAAAATGAAGCAATGTGTGGTAGAAGCTTTTATATATCTCCTATCTGATACAATTTATACCGTGTTTTTCCCTGCAAAATAATTCTTTAGATCTGAGATATCTATGTCAACCAATCTGACTTTCGCAGAGGTCATTGTGATTACATTGGAAAAAAATGCAAAAAAATTGTACTTTTTCGACAGAATTTCATCAAGTTTGTCTTATAGATTTAAGTTGATGGTTTCTAATACAATTGTCAAGCCTTATTTTGACGTTGTGCCTGAATTTTATATTTATTTAACTTAAACCAAACTAATACACTTCAAAAGCTTAAGAGTCGGCGAATGAGAGTAATATTGAGGGCACGTTGCCTTACACCAATTTCTTTTATGCTAAACTCACTCAATTGGTTTTCGGTTCACAAAAAGGCTTTGTTTTCTGCCTATGGTATTCATATATAAAATATCAAATAATTTTGCACCACCTTTATTTTACGAGGTGTGTAATTTTTCATAGAAATGTCCATGATTACCCTACAAGAAATAATGACAATCTGTATACTTCAAGAACAAATTTAAAAAGTGCTTTTTAGGGGCTTTCAAGAATATAATAGGTTTCCTTGTGAAATCAAAGATTTATCACCTGATGGATTTAAAAATGTATTAAATACATATATGCATAATAGCAACTAGTTTGGTTGAATAGTAAATTTATATTATTGTAATTAGTGATTTAAAGGTAAATGTTATATTTTCAATTTAGATCATGTAAATTATCTTTTAATAATTACTTGTTTTTAGTGGTTTTTCATTTGTTTTATTTATGTAACTTATATGCTTCCAATATTGACATTAATTCAACCAGTCTGAAGAAGTTTAAAAAAATAAACTGAAACAGAACTGAACTCATCAATGATGTGTTTGGTATTTGATATTGTATTTTATTAGTCTAGGTAATTTCTGCCTTATTATGTACATTGTGTTGTTCATTTTGGTTTTTCCTTTTATTATTTATTTCAGTACTTTTTATGGTATGTTAAGTCAGTATTTGTAAGGGCCTTGTAGCTGTTGATACTTGACCTTGGAGAAATACAAAAGGATAATTAACTCAAACCATTACTGCCCTAGTAAGAGACAAGACATTGGACTCTTCTTTGATCTATGTGGGTCCACACACTACAAAATCGAGCTTCATCTGATAACTTGGTCTTATTCTGTTCTATATCCTAATTTACCAAAGACGATGCAGATGTCAAAGCTGAAAGGTGCTTTTTGGAATCCGCTCAAAATTTCAAATGGAGCTAATGACTGAAACGGAAATCCTCCAAGATGCCAATATCAATACTTTCGCATGGATTGCCTGTTCACTAGAAGAGGATGCTCCCTCTAACTAACAATGGCTGCATGATGTATAAGTTGTCTGAGATAATATACATACTATGGTTTGGTTCTGAATAGGTGAACTAGGAAATCTTGAGGTAAAAGACTGACAGAAATAAATTATACATACATTATACATTTATACATCCACCAATGTCTGATGTTTGCTAGAACACACTATTTTAGATCTAGCAAAGTAAATAGTAGGCACCTATATGACACCAGATATGGGGGAAATCTCTTACTTCCACAACACCTATATGACTAATGCCATAAAACTTTTTAATGCAATACCCAAAACCATAAAACAACTACATTTAAATAGATTTAAGCAAGTAATGTAAACCTGTCCATACTCAGTGGACAAATTCTACAATAGTCTATCAAAATTTATCGAATATTATACTTTCATACCTATATAAAATTTTAGATGCCTTTTCATTGTAAACAAAATGTAAGTTTCTTGTTTGCTATGTTATGTAGGTAAAACTTTGGTACATTAATGTCTCCCTTTATGCACTGTACACTGTATTATTGGCCTTTGACAGTCTATATTTTTTGACGATGCTAAGCTGTTGGATGTATATGAGCAAATAAAGAAGTATTATTATTATTATTATTATTATTATTATTATTATTTCTTGGGTAGGCAGTAGGTGATAAAATTAGAATTTGTTCCATTTCTAGTCAAGTTTTCATTTAAGACTTGAGAAAAAAAAGCAACTTACTGCCTGTTCGTCCCCAAACACTAAAATAAATCTACAACAGATACCACAATTGGAATGTAGTAACTGTAACAGTTGGTATGCTTACAAGACACTTCATAGTAAATAATCAACTGACAACTTTGAAATTCACAGATAATGGACACAGTTAAGACAAGGAAGAAATCTTAAAGGTGCTTCAATAAAACTTATCAGCCTACAATAGCAGAAGAGTTTTTTATTGCTGCAGCTATCTAATATAAAATATGATAATTTAGATCTACATATCTAAGTCGGTTTAAGATATTCCAAGAGAATACAAAAATTTTTGCAACATGGTAGGCAGTTTCAGTAGGTAAAAATTAATCCAATTATTAACTGAAGAAATTTTTAATATATAGACTGCAAAATTCAAATTATTTCTTAAAGAAGAAATAATGAAGTTTATTCTACTAATTCTTATTGAGGGTGCAATTCAGTGTATATTTAATATATAGTATGTAATACAGAGATCTGCAATGCCTTTACAGAGTAAGTAGGAAATTATAAATACGTCTTTTTAAAGCTTCTTACTATATTTTTTAACATATTAAATAGCTGCTCCCTTTTAGGACAGCTATTGTACATGTTATGAAAATATACATTTACTTAACCAATATGTTTAAAAAAAACCTACGTTTCTGACTGCTCCTTCATTTGGGTCCATTATTATGTGTTAATTATTTTCCAAATAACTGTAGTTTTTCTTATATTCCTTTTAAATTTAAAAGTAATTTAATTGTAAAATGTATCAAGCTTTTTTCTAGGTTAAGTTTACTAAAAATGGATGGCGTGACTTCAAGTAGGTTAACGTGGAAACTGCGAAAACAGTGAATGCCACTACCTTCTATTCCATAAAAATAAACTTAAGTAATCTCAGGTTTTCCTTTATTTTTTTTTAAATTGGCGGCTCCAAATATTAAAACTTTAAACATCATTTTTTAAATTTTATTCGTTATTTTAATTGCAAAAAAAGGGTCGTCTTTAAGTACCTATCTCCGGTAACAGTTAACAAAACGGTTTTCTGCTATTATACGCTGAAAATTTTTCTATATAGGCCTTTTCTAGTGTCTTTATAGGATACAAAACTGTCGGCGCTGCTTTAAAAAAAATGTTTTTTTTTTGTGGTTGTTTTTAAACTTAGAAGCGTCCGGGAACCGGGAGTAAATAGGAGGGTTGGATCGGGTAAATTAACTATAAAATAGAGTGAAACAGCAGCTGTACTACAGATCTAAATACAAAAAGCAGCTACAGGGTGTTTTTGAACAAAATAAAGGTCAAAAAACCCTAAGAAACAAAATTATCTGCATATTTTTTCAAAAGATACATTGCAAAAACTCCACATCAGATGAAACTTGTTTTCCGCTAGTTACGGGTACCAACCCGCCACCTTATGCCGACCCTGCATACTTTATTTAGAAATAGCTTAGTTTGTATTGTCATCATTTTTAGAACCTATAAATATAATGTAATAGACAAGAGCAACAATAATTAATATATGTAATCAATGTAGTCATTATCTATCAATCAAGTTAGTTGTAAGTTAGTTAGTCCCTGTTCTCAATAAATTTGTTTTTTAAAAAAGCAAATGCTGGTTGTTGTCCTATAACTGGCGCAGTCGGTAGTTCAGTCTTTCCAATATTGGACAAAAATCGCCATATTTGGGTCCGTTTCTACGGTTTGAAGACCGCTACAATCCCTGGAAGCTGAAAGAAGACCTGCAGAAACCTTCAAAGAACAAGAATCGTCGGAAGTACCTGCAGCGATCCAACTGAAGCAACCACCCGTTCAACACCGGATTGAGAACAGCTATAGTTTAGGTCCTGGGAATACAAAAATCGATACCTTTAGGAAATTAGGCTAAGAGACAAATGGAAATTTTGGCAAGAGCCTTACTGTAAGTGAACATTTTTCCTTACCATTATTTTTTAATCCTTTTGGTGATATATTTTTGCATTTATTTTCGAGTATTTTGGTACATTTTAATATTTACCAAGGTGTATTTTATTTTATTTGAGTGCAATTTTAATTGAAGATTTTACCATTTATTTTTATTTCTTTATAAAAAGACGCTTTACCTTTTTATAACCTTTATTTTTACAATTTTTACAGTTAATAATTGTAAATTTTACTAGACTTTTGAATTTCTTTTATGTCTGAGCATGAAATAAGAGAACTCAACGAGTTCATAAATTTTTTGCAAACCGTTTCTCACGAAGAACTTAGACCTTTACCTTCAACTACTATCGAAAAAAAGAAAATGAATCAAATAGATATTGCTATGTTAAGATATCAAGCTGACAATATCCCTACTTTTGACGGCAATCCAAGAAACCAAATACCTAGAACAGACTTTTATAAAACTAAAAGAATCAGTTCTTTTACAATAACTCCTTTAATCTAGTCAATTCGTTAAGTGCTAAAGTAAACTTACAAATTGAACAACTAAATCCCTTATTTAACAACCGAAACAATCGTGGACTTATTAACGGTTTAGGTTCCATTATAAAATCCATAACTGGTAATCTCGCACAAGAAGATGCTGAAAAATATGACAAAGCTATTTTGGAAATCTCTAATAACCAAAATTCGCAAAAAACGTTTATAAAAGAGCAAATAACTGTATCTAAAAAATCTGTCGCACATTTCGAAAGCATAAGCAAAAATTTGTCACATAATCAACGTATTTTAGAAAATCGTATAAAAAAACTAGAATTGGTGGCTAAACAAATGAATTTGAATAATACAAATACATACTCTTTCTTTTTAAGTGAAATACTTGTCTTCCAAGTGATAAATGCGTATCAAAATATATACGATATCTTGGATAACATCGAAATAGCGATTACATTCTCGAAATTAAATATATTTCACAGCTCAATAATTGACCCAAAAGAACTTCTAAATGAAATAAAATTAATTGGCCCTAACTTAAGTAAAACTAAGTTACCATTTGCGACAACTTTAGAGAACATTTTACTATTCGAAAAAATTGTCGAAATTAAGTGTTATACAAAGGAAAACAAAATATTCTTTATAATAGGTATAGGTACCTATAGTTGAACTTGAAAATTATGTACTATATTACCTCTATCCTTTACCCGTACCCTTAAATTCCATTTACCAAATAATTATCCCTCAAAGTCAATACCTTATCCTAAATGAACACTCATATGTACTGTTCAATGCCAGATGTCAAGAGGTAGCTACAGAAATCTACCTCTGCAAAGAAAACAGTCCTCTGAGCGTATCCGAGTATCCGCCATGTGAAGTACAAATGATGTTGTATTTAAAACATCCCTCAAATTGTCGAGCCATTCAAACCGAGGTCAAGTCTTTGAAAATCCAGAAGCTGGAACAAGAAAAATGGGTAATTGTTTCACCCCAAAAAACCATAGCTGTCCAATAATGTAGCCATAATAAAGAAAATATCCCAGTCGAAGGCACCCTTGTCCTTGAGTTAAACCCTAGCTGCACCATACAAATTCAGGACTTCCAGATTAGAAGTTTCCACGATACAAACACCCATTTTCACAACATTGAATTACCCAAGCTGACCTTAGACTTAAATGATCGCCCTAATGCTATTGATTTACAGCCCTTTGAACTCGATATCTTAAACTTCGATGAACTTAAAAACATTCAAACAATGATGGACATCCAAGCCAACAAAATGGAAGAAACCAGCCAAGTGTTAGTGTATGAACCATCATCCTGTATATCCTGATGACCACTGTAGCCGCCTTCCTGTTGCTAAGAAAGACAAGAAAATTAATCCAGACCAAAAGAATACATCCCAACCAAACCACCGACACAGACCAGTGACGACGAAGAAACCCTACAGAATTCGAGCCATATTGTCATATAATTCACCCCTGGGCTCATTTCTTAGGAGGGAGGAGTTATGTCGACCCTGCATACTTTATTTAGAAATAGCTTGGTTTGTATTGTCATCATTTTTAGAACCTATAAATATAATGTAATAGACAAGAGCAACAATAATTAATATAGTAATCAATGTAGTCATTATATATCAATCAAGTTAGTTATAAGTTAGTTAGTCCCTGTTCTCAATAAATTTGTTTTTTAAAAAAGCAAATGCTGGTTGTTGTCCTATAACTCGCTTATTCGCTGATCTAGAGCGATGTTGCCATATTGACATACAAATAAGCAAAATACTAAAAGTTATTTTTATATGCGGAAAAAGGTTGTGGCTCTCCAAGTTATATTTGTTTAAATTTTATATAACTATTTTATTGAATTATACAATATAAAATCCAACAGACTTTTGCCACAGTCCATTAATTTTCACGTCCATTTTTCAAATTTTCCGCCGATTTGTTCCTTTAAAATATGCTAAAATAGGGGTCTAATCTAGACTATTTGATGTTGCCATTAAATTGTCAAATTTGGGAGGCTTAAGCTCCCAATGCCCATCCCAACCCGTTAGGCACACGAGGGGTTTAAGATAGTTTTTTACTATTTTGATTTTGTTTTAATTGCCCTTTTTTCTAATGTGATAACAGTCAGCTCCAGTCTATTTAGGGGAGAATGGGGGAATATCGACTACTTAAGCGCTACTGAGTTTTTTAAATAGAAGTATTTGTACAAATATGTCTAAAATGGTAAAATTGCTTTGTTACTTTATCTAGTAGAAGATTTTTCTATTGCTTTCGCAAATGAACAAATATTTTTTTTCTAAGATGGGTTTTTGTAAACATGGAAAAAAATCGGGTAATTTCGACCGATAGGATAATATCGACCACAGTGTAGGGTAAAATCGACCAGGCAGTAATATTTTGGAATTCATTTTATTTTAACATTTAAACATTAATTTATACTGAGCAAAAGTCACAAATATATACTGAAGCTTTTTCTGCGCTAGTACAGTCAGCATGAGCCCAGGTTGCACAAGAACGGCACCGCCACCAAATCTCATTATTGTATCCAAATTGTTCACAAATAGCGCAGATTTCATCAATTTCTCTTTCCTCTCCAACCGGGGTTTCCACTTTATCTGTAATTTTTCTTGTGACCTTCTTAATTTTATTATTGCCCTCCTCTTCATCTGTAATTTTCCTTGTGACCTTCTTAATTTTGTCATTTCCCTCCTCCTTACCTGTAATTTTTTTTGTGATCTTTAATTTTTGATTTTCCTCCTTTTTTTGTTTTTTAATGTCTTATTTTCGAGCTCTTCTTTTAAAGGGGTAGATGTTAAAATTTGAGAATGTTGCCTTTTTCGCTGTGAAATTCTTCGTTGAAACACTGGAGGTGGACATAACTCGTGAAAGGAAGTATTTTCCAGTGTTCCTTTAATTTTCAGGGTTTTATCACCATCATCGCTTAGACTGTCTTCCGCAACTTCTTCCAAACTGAATTCAGAATCAGACGAATCTGATGATAATCTAGTATTACGTAAGGTATTCAATCTTCCTGGAACAGATCCACTTAATCCACTTGGCCCTGGTTTTAGAGAAGAAGTCTTCTGTCTGAATTCTATGGGTTCTAAAATATTTTCTGATGTATTTTCCTGCAATGGTAAATCTCCTGAAGCCGTTGTATTTGGCGGATCATTATTATCTTCATGGATAGGTACAAAGTCTTCCTCACAAAACGCATCACGATTGATGGGAAATATTCCGGTCGTTTTAAATCCGTTTAGAGCCTTCTTTATTGTGGTCACCCTATTGTTAGCATTTCCAAAAAGTTCGGCAATATCAGTGTCTTTTATTTTTTCATAATTTCTGCTTTTCATGTACTTATCACATTCTTGGTGGTAAGCAGTTTTCAAGGACTTGAAGAAAGTTACGTCCAGAGGCTGTGTCCTGTGAGACGTGTGGGGTGGAAGCGATAGTAAATGAATGCCAGCATTTCGACAAAAAGTGTAGGAAGCTAAAGAAGAATGAGTGGAATGGTTATCCAGTATTAAAAGAATAGGTTGCTCTGGAGTAGCATTAGCGAATTTCGCAAAATGTTGCAACCATTCGGTAAACAACTCTTCGGTAATCCATCCAGATTTTGAGCATTTGTATATCGCGCTTGCCGGACCATTTTTTTCCAAGCCATCTTTCATTCTCATTCTCTTAAAAATCAACATAGGCGGGATATATTGCCCGGATGCACTAAAACAGCACACAATCGTAGTATTTTGACCCCTTTCTCCGCTTGTTATCGCACCGACTTGCTTCTCTCCTTTTCTTGCCAATATGCGACCCGTATTGTGGACATTGGAAATACCAGTTTCGTCAACGTTATAGATGCGATGAACTTCAAAATGATATTTTTCAAATAGTAACTTAGATTATTGAAAAAAATATTCATTTCTTCTCTGATCTTGAAGAGTACCATATGGTACATTAAACATTTGTGCGGCACGCCTAATGGATAATGTCTTTTCTCCCACGGCCTTTATTGCTCTTTTCATGGAATCCTCCGTCCATGAGGAACGTCCAGTTTTTCGGACGTATGTTCGCGGCATCTGAAATGAAATGCTGACATGTAGGTACCTAATGCTTGCATTTATGGCGCACTTTATTATATAAAATATAAATATATAATTAGGCCACAAACATTAGGTAGGGTAATATCGACCACTGCAGGGTAATATCAACCAGTGTGATCGATTTTACCTGAACCGGTAAACCTAACCTAGATTTTTTTTTTACTCAAAATATGTATTATAAGTGCACCAAATTGGACCTAATAAACGAAAGCATATCTGCAGCATCATATAAACAGGAAATGCAATACATTTAGAATGTAAAAAGAGTTCCCTACCTTAATAACGGCAGCGGAGTTTTAATAAAAAAAGTCTAAACACGAGCAAAACTATCAACAACACAGAACGAGTTATGGAACGATACTAATCGTATAAATCAGGCTCATATGAAGCCATCTCTCGATCGGCTGGTATATTACGCCCGGATGGCACCAAGTTTATGAGATTTGAAACTGGTCGATTTTGCCCGACGGTCGATATTCCCCCACCTTCCCCTATACACCCAGAGCCTTATTCTTAACCCATATTCTTAAAAATTCCAAAAGAGACATGAGAACTTCGCTTTTTAATGAAATATTTAGAATCATTTAGCCATGTAATCTTGGACATACGTAATTATACCTTTGTGATAAGAAGAAAAGAGATAGATAGAAACAGAACGAACGTTTTACAAAATTTTGCCGATTTTATTAAAACTTTTGGTTTTTCTACATTTTTCTAGAGTATTTGTGAAAGTAATACCTAACATTTTAGGAAAAACGGAGAAAATATGTCATCATTTAGTGAATTAGTGCTCAAAATTTTTTTTAAGCCACCCAACAGTGCGATTTGCTTTAAATGCCGTAAGTTTCGGTTGTTGTTTTCCATAAAAAAAAAAACAGGCTATAATTGACTTTCAAAAAACAAGGCAAATTTCTTTCAAATTTCAAATCTTTAAACTTTATAATCAACACAAAGTGCCTAAACCAGAAATATCTCGTTTATGGTTTATTACTCGTATTTCGGTGAAAAAGTTGAAAAACGTTTTGTAAATAATCTCCGATTTTGAAATATTTTAAAATTTGAGTCGATCGAGTACTTTGAAAAGAATAGATTATAAGAAAAAAATTTGCGATCTACTCTAGTCTATTTGATGATCGAAACTCATCATAGAAAGTCTCCCGTTAGAAAAGAAAAATAAATAGAAGGAGCGTGTCGGGTTGTTTTGAGGTTGTCCGCTCCATGGAAAAATGGCGCGGAACGGAATTTTGCAGTATGTTGCAGAAGCTGTTTTGTTGTATTTATTCTCCGATAGATGAGGTTATTACCTCTTTCAATGTGAGGAAACGGATTAAGAGACAGATATAGACGAGAGCGGAGTTCAGACGAATATATGCAACAAAAAGTGCTACGAGTGCAAAACTAACCATAACAGTAAACCGAAGAATTATCCAGAATATAATAGAGAAAAAGTATAAATAGTTTGAAGGTGTTTGAAAATATCTCTTATTATGATGCTCAAAAAATCATCTATCTCTTAAACGATTTGAGAATAACCAATTTACATGCATGGCTCCACAGTTTCCGTCTCTTTCGACTAAGAAAAGGCAATAATACGAAAAAAAATCCGTATCAGGTTGTCAACGGCTACCACTTTCTTAAAAACTTTATGGAGAATCTAGAAATAAAAAATAGGGTTTTTATTTAAACATGTAAAGTGTAACGCAATATCTTATTTTTGGATCACCGTGTGTTATATGGTTCTCGATGAAAAGATGTCCTCTTAGAAATCAAAATTGACGTGTCCGATCTTTTTTTCCAAAATATGCCAGGCGAGTGACAAATAGACTTTCGATCTTTTCGATGGGCTCTGTATTTCACAGGCTGGTCACTGTTCGTAAGATATTCCTCCCCACAATTAATATTGCCAAAAAAATCATATTTCTGTAATTTTCGGAGTAATATATGTCCTATCAATACTTTCAAAGTCTTGCTTAACTTTTGGATTTGATCTTTGAAGGAAACGAAAAATGTGTTCTTCTAAGTAAAAATTTATGAAATATTATCCGCTATTTTTTTTACATCAATTATTTATCTATTGTCTGATTCAGAGTAATTTTCAGTCATGTACTTAATATAATTTGAAAAAGACTCTCATAAAAAAAATTACATTTAAAACCGGCTTAAAGTTTTTCGTATACTGGTACCATGTTATAATTGAATGAAACTCTTTAATTAATCTTAATTTTTTGATTTTGGATTGCTCTTGTTATTTTCCAGTGATGAGAAAATCCTTCAGATTTGAAACTTTTATTCTTAGTATGCAGAAATCGGTCACATATAAGTTGAATTTTAAAGAACTGCTTCAGGAACAGAGATTCCTTGATAGGCTACAACAACCATTTCCTTTGCTAACTTTTCCTCTAATATTTGACAATCGGTCGCAAAACGTAAGCAACTAGTAATATTGACAAACCACACCAGTACTGCTATCTCACCATAATTCCTGGAATCAAATGTAATATTTATTTAATTATAACTCATTAGTCCCATTTAGTAGGGTAATTTATATGCGGTTATAATTATTTATTTCAGAAGTGGTTTCTGGTTTACCGAGTGTTAACCTTCTAAAAGAAAAATATTTTGTTAAGGAAAGCTTCAAGTCGTTATATATAAAAAATAATCTTATAATTTCCATCCTTTCCTCCATGGGTTACACTAAATGAAACTTCGAAAGATAAATAATGTTTCTCAAAAAAGGAATAAAATGATCCCATTTATGAAATTGCAATCCAGCGAGAGTCATATTTATTTTTCTGTACAAAGAAAGTTACATAACAAAAAAAAAGAATAGTCGGGTTATTCCGTATGTGGAAAAGCAGAAAAATTACTTGCCGAAGCGTGTTTCTGCTTATTGGCTTACTTTAAAGATAAGTTCACTGTGAATCCGCCTGGTTTCAAGTCAATGTAATAATATTAGATCAAATATGTATGTAAAATTCGGTTCTTTGTAGCCTCATCTATGTTGATTCAAGGGACGTGACTATATAATAATATAGTCACAAGCTAAACACAAAGCTAAACCCCACCATTAATCCATACAAAAATTCTTAAGGCCATGTTTTTAAGTCCCTTGACCAAACCTACATTTTTTAAATCTCTTTAGTTAATGAAAAAACTATGGTTATTTAAAATACGCGTAATTTTCGTAAAAGAATGTATCGTATAAAAATCAAAAACCAAAAGGTAAAGGTCTCAAAATCTACCGTGAGCAAATTTGGAGGACAAAGTAATACAATATACAGGGTGGCCATTTGAAAACGAAACAGAGCCTATTTTGGGTCCTTCAGAACATTTGCGAAAAAATCCTCGGACCCGTCAATTTTTGATTTAAGGGTGAACCATTTTTTTGCTAGTTTCGCCCCCCTGAGGGCAAAGTCCTAGCGGGAGTGACAAGAGCCCCCAAAATTTTAAATGGAACGGGGGGTCGAGTGATACCTTATTTTGAAGGTATTTTTATGTGGATTATAACCCTAAAGTTTTAAATCGTTACTATTTGCCTAGTCGATACAGGGGCTAATAAAAGTTACAAAAACATGTCAAAATTTTTTATGAAAAAAAATGCTTGTAAATTTAGCAGTTAAATAAATACAAAAAAATTTGTTCTCCTACATTGTGAACCGTACTTTCTGTTGTTTTTTTTTTACCCGTAGGTATCTATGCCAATTCTACAAGGGAACTCTTGGTTATTGTTGAGACTGTTATTATAGCAACATTTTGGAGTTTAATAGTAGTTGTCAATTACTGCTGTCAGATCATAGTGTGTCAAACAAATAGCTCTTTAAAGTTAGTTAGTTACAACATTGAGTGTGATAATGGTTTATTCACTTGCTGAAAGAGTTGAAATAATATCTCTTTTCTTTGCGAACAATGAAAATGCTAATAGAACTGCCCAGCTCTTTAACACACTACAACACCCTAATCGACAGGTCCATCGCAAGTACATTTTGGAATTGGTTCAAAAATTTAGGGAAACTGGGTCTGTGGCTAATGAAAAGCGCGAAATGGATAATCCAGTGGTGAATGAAGCTTCAGAAGTAGCTAGTTTAGGCCATATTGTGCAAGATCCTACACTGAGCACAAGGAAGTTATCAACCGTGTCTGGTATTAAGAGAAGCAGCATTCAAAAGATATTAAAACAAGTTTCATCCGTACAAAATGCATCTTGTACAAGAACTAAACGAAGACGATTTTGATAGGCGAGTACAATTTTGTGAAACTATATCTGAACAAGCCGCCAATGATCCACACTTTCTATTTAATGTTTGTTTTTTTCACGGATGCTCCTTTTTCCTAAACGGTACTGTGAATCGTCACAACTGTCGCTATTGGGCTGATTCAAATCCCAGAATATTTCGTGAGGTGCATACACAATATCCTGAAAAATTAAATATTTGGGCTGGCATTTTTGGTAAACATATCGTATGCCCCTTTTTTTTACCTGGCAATTTAACAGGATAGATGTACCTGGAGTTATTAGAAAATACAATTCATCCAGCATTAGTGGAGATACTAGAAAATAACAACGAGTACTTGGAAAATCGTCTAGTATTTCAAGATGGAGCGCCACCCCACTATGCTGCAAGGGTTCGTCAATATTTGGACCAAGCGTTTCCAGGACAATGGATTGGAAGAAGAGGAGCTATTGAATGGCCTCCTCGTTCCCCGGACTTAAGCCCGTTAGATTTTTTTTTATGAGGCCATTTAGAAACTAAAATTTATGCTAGTCAGCCAACATCGCTAGACCATTTGCGACAAAGAATAATTGATGAATGTCGTCAAATCACCCCAGAAATTTTGCAAAATGTACGGGAAAGGTTTGAACAAAACCTGTATTATTGTATGGAAGTCGAAGGCCAACATTTTGAACATTTACTTGATTGATTTTATCTTTAAGCCCTTTATTTAAAATTATACTTTTTAAAATTTGTTTGTAACATTTATTAGCCCCTGTATCGACTAGGTAAATAGTATCGATTTAAAACTTTAGGGTTATAATCCAAATAAAAATACCTTCAAAATAAGGTATCACTCGACCCCCCCGTTCCATTTAAAATTTTGGGGGCACTTGTCACCCTCGCTAGGGCTTTGCCCTCAGGGGGGCAAAACTAGCAAAAAATGTTTCCCCCTTGAATCAAAAATTGACGGGTCCTTTTTTGATTCAAGGGGGAAATTGAGGATTTTTTCGCAAATGTTCTGAGGGACCCAAAATAGGCTCTGTTTCGTTTTCAAATGGCCACCCTGTATTGTAATATATAATGCATTATATTGATGAGATAATATATTACTAACTTTTACACTTTACTTCCGAGTGTTCAAGGAGGAACTTCAATGACGCTCCAGAGAAACTAAAATTCTTAATTTTTCGGACATAAAAACTGTACTCAACTTTGTCAACATATTATTAGCTTTTTTTCTCATATATAACAACAAGTTCCTAGAGTTGGTGGGAACCCACTGTCGCATTCACTCTGGCCATCGTTGATCATTCATCCTGTCGACATGGCCATATGACCATAGCCTTTTGCATTCTATAGTTTTCCAAGATATCGATGTCTATGCCCATACACTCTCAGATTTCAGCATTCCTTATTCTGTTTTTTCTTGTTAGTTGGCAAAATTTACGCCAAGAGTTTGTATAGAGAGTATTTCCATTGCGTTTATTTTGGAGGCGTTTTTATTTATTATCCAAAGTGCTGAACTGTAAGACTGATGTGGTTATTCCAGAGTATATTATTTAGTTGACGTATTGCCGAATTACCTTGTCCAATTCTACATGCTATTTCCTTTGTATTCCTATTATATTTGTAATGCTAGTATCGAGATGTTTATAGCTGTCAGTATTTTTTTGATTTGTGTGTTTCCTAATTCTAAATACCTTCCTTCACCTCCCACCACTACATATTTTGTTTTTGATTGGTTAATTAGCAAAGATCTTAGATCAACTTTATCTCTTCTGTCACTCTTTGTCTAATCTTTATTGAACTAGTCAGTGGAATTCTCTTATCTTCTAGCACTTGCCACAATTTGGTTAATGGGGCACATCATACGCTTCTTTGAGGCCAATAAATAACAAATGTGTCTTCATATTGTTTTACAAATGCTTTTCTCTTATTTGTTTTAGACAGAATACCTTGTCTATAAAAGAACGACAAGTACGAAAACTACTTTGATCTTCTTCGCGTGCCTCTTCCCAACAATCTTCAATTCGGCTTTTAATTACCTTTCCGCTTAACCTACAACTTGTGTTGGCTACACTAAGCCCTTGGTAATTCGTACAATCCTTCCTATCGCCTTTGTTCTTCTATAGATTGCTGATATATGCAGTTTTCCATCTAGGGTATAGCTCTTTACCTCTCAAGAATAAATTAAAGGTATAATCCAATAGCTGAAATGGTTGGTAAAGGCCAATTTTAATTAGTTCTATAGGGCACTCTCTCCGGTCCTAGAGTCTTCCCAATTTTCATACCGTTAGCATGTTTTTTTAATTTCTTCTGGTGTTATTTCAGCATTACGAAATATTATATTTTTCGTTGCCAATATTTATATTCTGCTTGATCTGCATTTTTCCATAGCACTCTACTTATTCTTCGGGGAAAATCAAATTTAACTGGTTGTTCTGCACATAGATCTTCTAATGAACCCATCGTGCTCCACGCCCAAGTCGCTCAGTATATTGTAGGTGTTTTTCAAGAATTCCAATCTAGCGCACGTGAATGCTGTGCACTTCCCGATAACGTGGTCTGCTGTTTTGTTATCCTCCCAAGACCACCGGAATTTCGAGTTGTCCGCAATGCTCGGGCCGCTCACCTTCTTGGCGGTTCTTTATTTCCAGCGTTACGTAAAAAATGCTCTACCTTATGCCACGCTTGATTCCAATCTCATTTTTTTGCTCTTTTTACCGCCTTTATTACTTCGCTGTGTAAGCTATGGTACTGTTACCGATCGTTAATGCCTTTTTCTGCTAGCCATTTAATTTATATATCTTTTTTCGTTCTCACAAGGGCTTTTATTTCATTAATCCACCATTTATTTCTATTCTTGATATCTTCCACTTCTCCCAATAACCTTCATTGGTGCTTCGTCATGAGCTTTAATGATTTCGTTATATGTATTAATTGGTGAGGAGTAACAAACGCTGTTTAATTTGAAGCTCAGTCTCATTTGATATAAAAACTGGGTAGACTCATTTTCAAAGCATTGTAAATTATACCTCCTCGATGAGATGTCTTGTAGTGTCATTGAACTTTAAGTGAATTGTGATCAGATTCACACTCTGCTCCTCGATAGATTCTAACGTTATTAACCTTCATTTTGGCATTTTCCCTGCATATGTAGTAATCTATCTGTATATTATAAAGATAATTGATTTTAAGTTTCTCGCTGATTGGGTCCACGTGAGTTTATGGATATCCTTGTCTTAATAGTTCTTTAAATTCATATGATCGTAAATCGTTTCTATTTACTCGTTCTTCTTCAAATAGACCGACCACTTTGCAATTTACTTCTCTTTCGGTTCTAGCATTTAGGTTAACTAGTATCCTTTACCTAGTCTTTTTAATCTAATCAGATGGTGCCTATGCGCCTTCGACCACAATCATAACCTTTTAGCTTTATCTCATCTTTTATTAACCTTTCATTTTCCAGTTCTTAATATTTATTGACAAACTTTTCTTACTCCACTATAGAAACGAACATAATATTTGAACTCGTCTGTACCTTCCTCCATCTTTTTTGTTTCTGTAATGACTTACATCTGATTTAAATCTCTTGATTTCTTTCAGCACAGTTGAGTCCGAATGTCTTGCACATTCCACGTTGCAAAACTCATTAACCTTTTCCGTAAGCTGGATCGTTTTCCGTTAAATCCGTCCGGCGTTTTCTCTCCAGCATTTTTTGCATTATACTTTTTTTCCATGTGATGGGGAGCAGGTCAATTACCACAACCTCCAATTCTGGTGGACTAAGATTTATGTATCGGCTTTCTATCCTTCCATCTAGCCGAGTGGGTCCAGTTTTTGGGCGCTGGAGATTCGCCCTCGTCCTTCTCATTCTAAAATAGGAATTGCTGACTATCGTATATAGTATATATTATATGATCATATATAGTATATATCGTATATATTATTATGTATATGTATAATAATATTAGTATTAGGTGTTTTATACTTCGGGTCGTTACGTCAGCCGTTTGATCCTCCTTCTTTCTCAATCGGGCATGGGACCGACTACGACCGAGTTATTTTTTTCTTTTGTATGGTTTTTATCTGAAACATAATAAATTTATATTATTATTGATATTATAGATTTCATGCCAAACGGCAATCGCACTCCCCCCTGGAGAAGAGGGGATCATTCACTTATGCCAGATATCTTAGATTTCAGAAGGATGAACCTTTGATGGAGTCCTTTGCGTGTTATCGGACTCTGTTTTTTACCTTTATTAACAAATAATACACTTAGACTAAAAGTATATATGTTTTTTAAACTAGTTGATGTTATCTGCATCTCCAATGAGTTTTTTGACGATTCGAGATGTGGGTAATAGCGTCGTTTTCCATAAGGTTGAAGAGTTTTTGTTTATGATCAGGCTCTTTGTATTACTCCTGTTGTTGACACAATAATTGGAACTGTCTGTTCCATTTCTCCCATTTCCCATTGTCTTCGTATCTAGTGTTGTAGATCCCTGTACTTAACAATCTTTTCATTATGTTTTGCTCCTAGGTTGTTGTTATGATTAGGTATAGCTACATCAATAACGATTGTCTTTCTAGAAATTTTATTGATTAGTATATTTATAATTATATAAACAAATTAAAACAAATAATTTTAATATGTAGTGACTAGTCTCGGTCCGATTTTACCAATTTTAACTGAATTTCTACCTTTGACTTGTATCATGTAGTATTGTTCTCTGCTTTCTTCGTTCTTTTTATTAGTGAATACACAAGTGGATCTGATGATGCCTAGTATGGGCGAAACACGTGTAATCCTCTGACTTTAATTTAATAAACTTGAGATCTGTGACTTAGAGTTTATGTCATTACTATTTAATGTAAGCTGGTCTCTTTGAGAAGAGATGGACCGTTTCTTGAAAGTTAGTAACTTCGTCAACTGAAAATGGTTAAAATGCCATTTGATTATATGTTTGACACTCGTTCCCTATCCAGCCATTCAGTGATGTTGCATTGACTATGTAAGTCCCCCAGAACTCCTCTAAGTTTTCTTTAGTGAGGTAAATGCTAATGACAGTGTTTGTTGGAGCAGTGTCGTTGAGCTTTCGATAAAATTGCTTCTCTGAGCGTTGAAAAAGTAAATTATCTTGTTTCCTTTTATTACTGGATTTCAAGGCCTTTGTCATCATTATTCAAAGATTGTAACCAATCATTGTACCAAACTCAAAAACACCCTGACAAGCCCACCCCCTTATTGTATCTTTAAAAGCAGGCTCAGCAAATACTTTTGATATTTCAAGAGAACCCTGGTATATTATTATTATATACAGGGTGTTCCGTTGATCATGTTACAAACTTCTAGGGCAGATAGAAAACGTCAAAAGAAAAACAAAAGTTCATATAAACATGGGTCCAGAAAAGCTTCAGGGAGCTAGAGCTCTTTGAAAATAACCTTTAAAAACTAGTTTTTTTTTAATAGCTCCGGAACTACTTTAGCTACCGCAACCAATTTTGGGAGGTAAATTATTGTTAGTACGTTTATTCTTTTGAACCTACTAAATAAAAAAAAAATTTACCAGGGGCTTCAGAATCAGGGGGGTATTTGGTAAATTTAGGCCCATTTCTTTAAGACTTTAATTTCTGCCCGTTTGGGCATTAGATTATGATGTTCCTATGCTTTTTACATAAAAAGGTGCTCTTAGTAAAAGTCGGTAAATATCACCGTTTTTGTGGAAATTGACTAAAACCAAACTAAGATACAGCACCTGAATTAATTATTTTAATAATAATAATGATGCTAATTCATTGCCACTGTCAGTATTTTTTACATGATATTAATTCCCTTTTTATTACGGTTAAGTAATGGAAGATTACACTTTTGCTGAATACGCCGATATGCTTTTAATTTATGAGGAAGTTCGATGTAATGGTAGAGCTGCTTCTCGACTATATGAAGAGCAGTTCCCGAAAGGCGAATCCCAGCTCACACACTTTTGAAAGGGTCAATCAACGGCTCAGGGAGACTGGCTCCGTTAAAATAAAACGCCAAGATAATGGCGCGCAATCGGATGTTCCTCCGAATCCCGGATTTTGAGGAAGAAGTGCTTCAGCGATTTGAAGATAACCCATCAGTAAGTACTCGAGCAGTAGCTGATGCGATGCATGTAAATCATGTTAGGGTATGGAACGTTGTTAAGGAACAGCTTCTTCGGCCCTACCACCTGCAAAAGGTGCAATTATTAGGACCCAATGATTTTATGCCCCGCGTGAATTTTTGCCAGTGGTTTTTTGACCGGTGTACAGAAGAACCTCAATTTCCAAAATATGTCCTTTTTACTGACGAGACTTTATTTACAAAAGAAGGCATTTTTAATTCTAAGAATAATCATGTGTGGAGTGAGGAAAACTCTTATGGTATTCATTTTAGGAGCTATCAACATAAGTTTTCGGTCAATATGTGGCCCGGCATTGTTGGAGAACGCTTAATTGGTCCATTTATGTTGCCTCCTCGTTTAACGGGAAATATTTACAATTTAAATTTTTTAAGAAATGTACTGCCAGAACTATTAGATGATCTGCCCCTTAATATACGACAGAACTTATGGCCACAACACGATGCAGCGCCAGCTCATTTTTCACTTATTGTCCGCGAGTTTATAAATGAAAATTTTGGAAGGCGCTGGATTGGCCGCGGAGGCCCTGTCACCTGGCCAGCGCGCTCACCAGATTTGACACCCTTAGATTTTTTTCTTTGGGGGCATATGAAAAGTCTCGTATATGAAACTCCAGTCAAGTCAGAAGAAGACCTGGTGTCCAGAATTTCCGCAGCTGCTGAAGTAATCCAAACCACGCCTGATATTTTTAACCACGTCAACCTTAATATGGTGCGTAGATACAATAAATATATCGATCGTGGCGGCCGGCATTTTGGGCAATTAATATTTTAAGTTTATTTTTGTAATACCAATTTTTAATAAAATTTGTTTACGTTTCTAAAATTGTTAATTTGTTGGTTTTTTATTACACTTAAAATCATTTAAACATTTTATGCCTCAAGGTAATTAAAGTGACAGTTAATTAATTTGAGTACCAATTTAATAAAGTGGCTACCTTAACTTTTTTTAAACATTTATTTTTTATTTACGCCAGATTTTTTTTTAATTGTTTATTAATAATAATAGGTAATTCATTTTTGTATCTCATAACTTACTGCTTTTCGTCAATTTTCACAAAAACGGTGATATTTACCATTTACCGACTTTTACTAAGAGCACCCTTTTTATGTAAAAAGCATAGGAACATCATAATCTAATGCCCAAACGGGCAGAAATTAAAGTCTTAAAGAAATGGGCCTAAATTTACCAAATACCCGCCTGATTCTGAAGCCCCTGGTAAATTTTTTTTTATTTAGTAGCTAAAGTAGTTCCGGAGCTATTAAAAAAAACTAGTTTTTACAGGTTATTTTCAAAGAGCTCTAGCTCCCTGAAGCTTTTCCGGACCCATGTTTATATGAACTTTTGTTTTTCTTTTGACGTTTTCTATCTGCCCTAGAAGTTTGTAACATGATCAACGGAACACCCTGTATATATTATTAAAATTCATTTCTCCAGGAATACCATTTTTTGATTTAGATTTTATGTGACTCGAAAATTTATAAGAATTAATGTTAATGTCAAGTTCAGTTTTTCTTTGAAAGCTGTTCATTGTCAGAGTTTGATGTTTCACTTTATTTTCTAGATAAAAACTATACTATGTTATACTGAGAAGCATTAATTGTTGCTGCTTTAATTAATTTATGGAGTTTATTTTTTAGGTTAATTTTATTTATAAGATCTTTGATAAAATAATTAGGGTATTTAACCTTTTGACTGATTGACATTATCCCTGTCCTAAAATGTTTAAGGAACAGAAAAATATTATATTACAATATTAGGATTGTCATCTCAGATTTCAAGGAAGAAGGCGCTGACACCCATGGTGTGAGATATACATATTACGTACCCGGTGCCTTAAAAAATACACGGGCTCTTAAAACTTATACCTTGTAATTGTGTTTTAAATATAAATTAATAACGTGCCGAAGTGACTTTCTACAAGTTCATGACATTACCAATGGTTTCATTACCAACCGCGTGTGCGCGTCCTCGCTTGGGAATTTCCGATTTATTCAATACATCAGATCTATAGTATCGTGACCACAGGAAAATAAACATGTTGTAATTTTGCATAGTGATTCTCTTATTGTTTTCACAGTCGTGCCTATTTGTGAGAAGTTCAATTATTTTTTGTTATCAGTGACTTGTAATTTGTTTGCCTTGGCTACATAATATTATGTTCATATTCTCCCATTTAAGCTAAGAACAGTATGCTATTAAAGTGCCTCGCATTGGTGGTAGGGCTTAAATTGATATTCTGCCAAGAAGGTACGTATTCATTTAAAATATACAGTACAGAATACCAATTTTTATATAATCCAAAGTATCGAACTTGTGTATTAAAAGACAGGAAGAACAGTATTGAATTTTCATTAGCCTTCTAAGATTTTTTTAATATTTATAAGATGTTGAAAGTCCAGATTGAACGAAAAAAAACTTATGACATAGGGTGTAATTCTATAGGGTGTAATAGAATTTTCAAGTAATTTTTTATTTTTTGAATTATACAATAAGAAAATTTGTTTTTGCTACAAAAAAAACTAAAAAATCTAAGCACATCTTATTAGTGATTATATAGAAGTAAACAGCATGATTGTTGATCTTTTCTTTGAAGTTTGTTTAGAATTCGATAGTTCTGAGAAAATCGAAGAGACAATTTTTTTTTTAAATTTCTGTTCTTTTAAAATTTGGCGGTAAAGTACATCATGGACATTTTTATACTAATCACAATATAATACTATATCAATTCCTTTACAGCAAAAGTATTCCAGCTCTTTAGAACATACAATTTCTTTTGGCACCCATGATGGATCAATATTTAGTAAAATTTACAAATTTTTTAAAGATGCAAAACTATCAATTAATAAAACCTCAATCAATTAAAGACACAAAGTGTAAGGTTATTGTTACCGAAAAAAAACAATATAATACGCTAGGTTCAAAAAAGCGTGTCTGCTATAAGTTTTGATATATTAAATATACCTGTTTCTTTAACCCTTTCAGTCACAACTTTTTCTTGATGATCAAAAAATTCTGAAATTAAGTACAAGGAATAATAGGCCAATTTGAAACTCCTTTTATCTATATATTTTATCTATGACTTAGTATAGAAATTTTACCAGAGAAAACAGATGTGTGCAAAAAAACTTTAATTTAAAAAAAAAGGTATTTTTTAGTAAAGTTTATATTTTTAATACTTATATATTAATAAAAATTAGGAACATGCGAATGATGGGCCTAATTAGTGAGTATGAAAATTATGAAAACAGTTTCTGCCACTTACAAAACACAAGTGAACGTTACAATTTACGCAATAAATCCTAGATTTTCCTTTACAACTTTCAAATTTACATCTTGTACTGTTTTTATTATTATCTATTTCAGGAAAATGCCCATAATTATCATACCTTTGCCATGAGTATAGCTGTTTTCTTATTGGGTCTTTGGGGTATATTATCACTTTCACTTGGTCTCTCACTCACTCTCTTAATAAGATCTTTGTGGAGAATTAAATGTTGCGCAATATTCATTCTAAATGCCCATAAATCCAATATTTTGTTTGTTCCTAGTTGGAGAGCTTGTTTTTTATATTCAAGCCACGAATTTGCTGCCGCCATATCCAAAGCATAGTTAATCATGCTTACTGTAGCATTTTCTGGAGCGTCGATAAGACCTATATATACTCAGTAAAAAATATAATTTGTTAACCCCCCCCCCATATTTGCATTGTAGAGTTTTATAGACTCTGGGCGTGGGACATCATTATAATTTTTAGATGCCTTATCCCACCTCTTGCAAATACATATGTAATTTTCCTTCTGCAACTAAATTTGAAGCAACCAATACCACTTTGTTGTCAACTATATTATCAGTACTAACTGCAACATCAAAACTGCTTCTACCTTTGAGTTTTAATTCCTTATCGCTTTCCAGTTTTACCCCAGCAAATTTGTTATTTGTTACGCGTATTACAGCCATTATAGATTTGCTGTAAACAAATTGTAGTTGCTTAAGTAATTATCGAAATGAAGACCATATATACACTCGCCGGCACAAAATTCCGCCACCCTGAAATATTGGCCAAGTTTGACGTTTTATAAATTTTTTATTTTTTATCAGATTCTCACGATTTTGCCATCAGTTTTTAGATACATTTGTTGTGATTTTTTAAAATCATTTTGTAAAGTAGCATTTTTCGATTAGGCTATATTATACAGAAATAAAACAAACTGTTGTTTTTTCTCGTAATTTCAAAAGACCCTGTAGGAAAATAAAGGTGGATAATTCGT
Source organism: Anthonomus grandis grandis (assembly GCF_022605725.1). Lineage (NCBI taxonomy): Eukaryota > Metazoa > Arthropoda > Insecta > Coleoptera > Curculionidae > Anthonomus > Anthonomus grandis. The sequence continues at coordinate 41,302,874 of NC_065567.1, forward strand.
TTTACATACTGTTCCTTGTAATCTTTGATGTATTCTAAACATTTCGATTTTTGATTCATTCCATTATCTCATTTCTGCTGCGAGCTGCAAATTTTTTATTAAAACGCTGATTTAAAGCGTATTTTTATTAGGAGAAACAAACACTAGGTATATCATAAAGTTAATAAAAAAAAAACAATTTTAATAGCGTGTATTTCCTCCTCTCGCAGCAATAACAGCTTGCAGTCTTCGCGGCATCGAATGAATTAGGTTCCTTATTCTTTCTTGAGGAATAGTCTCATATTCTTCGATCAGCGCTAGTCGTAAGTCTTGCAAGGTTTGTGGTTCTACAGGACGACGACGAACGGCGCTTTTAAGTTGATCCCAAAAATATTCTATTGGGTTGAGATCCGGTCTACATGCGGGTCATTTCAATCTTGGGAGTCCAACTTCATCCAGATATTCGCTCACTACATGTGCAACGTGAGGTCTAGCAATATCATGCATTAATGTAAATTGGTTCCCAATGAATGGAGCAAATGGGACAACAACTTCTTGAAGGATTTCCTCAATGTAACGGTAGGCGGTTAGAGCTCCATTTTCAATAAATACAAGATTGGTGCGTGCTTCGGTAGAAATACCCGCCCAAATCATGACTGAACCGCCACGATATGAGATTTGTTCTGAAATGGTGCAGTCCACATATCTTTCATTTCTACATCTGTATACCCGCTCACGACCATCCGGCGTCCTTAAACAAATCCTGGATTCATCTGTGAATAGTACGTTTGCCCACTGTTCTAGAGTCCAGTCAAAATGCGATCTTGCAAACCTTAGTCGGTGTTGTCGATGCCGAGAAAGTAATTGTGGACATCTTGCTGACCTTCGTGAATAAAGTCTAGCTTCTGCTAATCTTCTACGTATCGTTCTTTCACTTACACTTACTCCATGAAGTATTCGCAAGTCATTTTTTAGACACACAGCAGTAGATCTTCGATCTCTTAAAGAACTAATGGTGACAAAGTGATCATCAGCTGCAGTGGTCATTCTCTTTCTGCCAGAGCCTTGTCGTCTAGTAAAAATTCCCGTCTGTAAATACCTTCCAGGCATCTCGAACTGTAGACCGCGGAAATCTCAGAGTACGGGCGATATAACCTTTTCTACGGCCATCCTCTATTAACGCAACAATTCTACCCACGTCTGCTGGAGTTAATACCATATTAAAACACAACAAATTATAATAGTGACACTGTCAAACTTTATGTCACATTAATTGCGTCCTTAGCCAACGTCGATAATTTTTAACCGAAAACTCTTATCTAAAAATAAGCTTCAAATCAGCGTTTTAATAAAAAATTTGCAGCTCGCAGCAGAAATGAGATAATGGAATGAATCAAAAATCGAAATGTTTAGAATACATAAAAGATTACAAGGAGCAGTATGTAAACAGAATCATACACCTTAATTTTCCTACAGGGTCTTTTGAAATTACGAGAAAAAACAACAGTTTGTTTTACTCCTAATTGAAAAATGCTACTTTACAAAATGATTTAAAAAAATCTCAACAAATGTATCTAAAAACTGATGGCAAAATCGTGAGAATCTTTTATTTCAGTTTCTGACCCTTGGTATATGATAAAGTCGTAAATTATCCCACTTTGGCGCTTGCCAAAATCCATAAATCACTTTTTAGGCTTATTTGGAAAATATTGTTTGATATTTAGTTGTCCTTTGAAAGGAATAATTTGTTCGTCCAGACAAACATTTGTTTCTAGTTCAAGTTCCAAACAACGGTTTCTAATCGCATTAGTTAATATTCCTGACTTTCCATAAACCACCTGGATTGTCATCTCTTGCTGTAATATCAGCTGAATGTATTGTACTGTGCAATTCGCAACACGAGAACCGGTTAAAAGTCACGTTATCTCTTATTATGGAAATGTCAGTAATTTGATTCGTAACAATATGAATAAATCATTTCATTTCTTCTTTGCATGTTGGAGAAAATAGAGCAACGGTTTTTTGGTTTGCATACAAATTGGTTTTTTCTGACAATTGTTGAAAAAAAAATTATGGGAGCAAGTAATTCATGTATAGGCTCGGGTATAAATCTTTTGACTGATCGTACTTGATTATGGATGCCGTTATTCCATATGATATTCTTTTTGTCGGTAAAACTACGAAATTTATAAAATTCTTTTCTCCTATTCGCAATCTCTTTCACATTTATATTTTCGTTTTCTTCATGTCCTGTTTTGTCGTCATTTTCATTCTCTTCTGGTTGTCTTATTTGATCGTAATTTTGTTCTCTGTTATTTCTAAATCGTGTATAATATCATCATCAAGTTCTCTTAAAACTCGAGTAAAATTAGTTTCCTCATCCCATTCTTTCAAAATTATCGTCATTCATTAGACAATCTAAAGGTTTTTTTTCTGTCATAGGCTGGTTCCATTTCTTTGGTTTACTGGTTGAAGGTACATCCATTGCGTATTATAATATTATTTAAAAAGAAAACTAAACGTAAGCCTACTGCGAAAACCGTTAAAATTTGAAATTGGTTTTTTGACGTAGGTATTATGTCCATTATGATAAACACACTAATTCAAAGGTCTAAAAGAATATTTTGCAAAAAATATTTCCACATTAATATTTTAGATTAAATATTAATATATATAATAATATTTTAAAGTAATGTTAGACTAAATATATATTTTTTTATTGAGATTTTGCTTTCTTACTACTAATATAGACTGCTCAAGCAGAATCATTTTCTAGCGAAATTAATATCTTAGAAAGAAAGTTTTTTTACGCAATAATAGCAAAGTATTAAGGTTGTATTAATTTATGATCAAATTAATAAAATCTTACGCGTAGGTGGGTGGTTACACAATTCAGATTTTCTATATTCGAAGAAATACCCCATTATGCTAACTAACCCCTAATCGACTAACTCTTTGCAATATTCGTGAGGTGTTTTGTCCTATAATAGATAGGAATCTCGCCCAAAAAATGGTAAAAAACTGTCAAATGTGTTTTAGATATAGTCACAAGAAAATGAATCCTATCATGGGGGATTTACCTGCGATGCGTCTGCGGCCAATGACACCATTCTCAGTTGTGGCAATTTATTACGCGGGACCGTTTGTCATGAAACAGAGGCCGGGTAAAGATTTCAAAGCCGTCAAGTGTTGGGTGACTCTGGTTATTTGTTTTATTACACGAGCGATTCATTTGGAACTTATTTTATCATTAACATACGCGGATTTCCTTTAAGCTTTCAATCGATTTATAAGTAGGCCATCCAAAATATTTTCTGATAATGGCACTAATTTTATCGGAGCACACAAAGAGCTGAAGGATATAAACGAATTTTTTACGAATAGCCAAAATATTGTTGCCTTTGCGGCAAATCTAAGTATTAAATGGCATTTCTTTCCTGCCAACTCCTCTTATTTTGGAGGAATTTGGGAAGAGGGAGTTTCATTTCAGACATCACATAAGGCGAGTTTTGGGAAGTCATTCTATTTATCATTTTGATTTTCAAACGCTGTTGATTAGTATTAAATCAATACTCATTCGCATATATATCCCTAAAGAATTCGAGTCAAAATGATCTGATGGCCCTCATACGTAAATTTACTCTTCCTTGAGATTAAATCCTAAAAATTTGATGCTTCACTTTCTGTTTTGAGATCGGAGTTCTGTTTTGAGATCAGGACTAACTTTTGACCTTATATATAGTTTTGGCTGTGTTTTGGCTTGTCCGGCGATTGGTCGGATATTCTTTGTCGGATATCGGATGATGCCTAAGAAGACTTACACTGTTGATTGAATAATAGGCTAGACTATTATTCAATCAGTGCTTACACTTTTTATAATTTGAATTTTGAAACGTATCTGCGTTGTCGGGTTGATAGCTTCCGAGCGTTAATTCGCTAGAGGTTGCTGGGTATTGGACATTGCGTCTCTGTTTGATTTAGTTTTAACATCTTTAATAGTATAAGCTTGCCTGTTTACGTAAAAGGTGTTTTTCTTAATATAAGCCGTTTGGTTATTTTCTCGTGATAGCTTTAAATGAGGTTTTAGACGCTTATTTCTTTAGTTTTCTTCGGAAATATAACCCTGAGATTTACATATATTTGTCTCATTTTTACGAATGTCGGTTCTGACAGTGTTTAGAAGCGAACTGACAAGTTTTACGGAGATTGGAGGAGTTTTCTTTTTCTTGACGACCAAATTTGTAAATATTCCTTATGTCAGAAAAGCCACAATTCGCTCTGACTCTGGAGTTATTAATTATACTATTAGAATCTTTATATAAAATTATTTATTTGCTTTCACATGCTGAAACGAATCCTCGTCAATTTTATATCTCGACCAAAACCCGATTTTGTTCATGTTATTTTTCGGTGTCTGATTCCGCATCTCTTTATTCATAAATTATCAATAATATATATTAAACAGTTTATATTATTAATAAACAGTTTTTTTAATTTTATATTTGGATTTTTACTATCCGTATCGTTATTTAAAGATTTTCACGTGCCTTCAACCTTTTTCAAATATATATTATTACGTCGTACTTCCTCTCCAGTATTATCATTCTTTAGCCCTACATCTCCTTCTTCGTCATCTATCATTGTCTGAGTTACTGGATAATATAAAGGTATTACTTTATTCTCTACTTAGTTCCTTCTTTAAGCCTTAATTTTTTATCAGCGTAATTTATTTATTTCTCTTTTTTTCCCTTTGATCCTTGTCTTTAACCTCCTTGCTTATTATAGAATGTTTACTGTCTCTAATATGGGCAATCTTACTTGTAGAAGTAACAAAAAACAAAAAAAAGACACCACACGACTGAAGAAAAAACTTCTTTAGCTCCATTCATATGTATATACGTATAATATATGCATATGTATAATATAGCAATTTTCCTGTGATGGTATGTGGTGTACTATTATACATCATTAAATAATCCATTAGTTCTTATTTCCAATCTTTCTTTAATACTTAATTAATTTTCAAGCGTTTTAGAATGTCTTGGCTCTTAACGTCCCCATTTTGCTGGGGCTGATAAGGAATACAACGGGATAAATTTATGCATCTTTCTTTGCAGAACTTCTTAAATTCAGCACTTGTAAATTGCCTCCCATGATCTGTGGCTATAGACAATGGATTTTCTAAACGAGAAAATATATCTTGCAATGTTTTTACAGTATAACTGGTTGATATGTCCCGTGTGATTTTGATTTCATCGTAGACTAAAATAGTCTATAAATAAGTACTCTCCAGTTGGGTATTCTCAGTACTCTCCAGTACTGAGAATGGTCTTATGAAATTAATCGCTACATCAATCCAAGCTTCTTGTGGAAGTTCTCTTTTTTTAATCGGATTTGATAATAAGACAGTCGAAACTAACGTGTAACGTATAGTTTTCTAGGTATGATAATTCCCATTCATCTAAGTAGCATATTGTCTTGAAACAAGTTAGGTTTATAGGATCTTATATTACTTAATGCTCTCATCCCAAATATTTGTAATCAACCCGTCCCATACTTTACGAATTCCATAATCCATTTTGGAATGTGCCCTAATATCTTTTAATGGAACTGCTACTGGTCGAGATTATTTGATAATTTGTTAAAGTGTTCTTCCTCGAATTCTTAAATAGGTCTTTATTGCACACAAAACCTAGGAATAGCTTGTGCAATATTATGCAACTCTAAAGTTAGGATTGCAACCAAAACACCCATCTTTCAATTGTTGCACATGGTCTTGATTTTGGGTGAAAAATTATTTCTAACGGCGTATGATCAGTAATTAATTCGAATGAGTCGTTTCCGTATAGATAAACTGTAAAGTGTTCTACCGCTCAGACTAATGCGAGTGTCCCTTAATATTTATTTATATCATCCGACTGGGCTAGCATCTGCATCTTTCTGCTAGCATCTTTCATTTTAATTGAAATATCCCAATGTTCTTATGTGGACTATCCTTGAATTGTCGAAACAGTGGGCTGCCAAGGCAGTTGTGCATATAGGTCTCCTAATGGACCCGTCATGCCTCACCGGGGGTTACCAGAGCCCAACGGCCTTAGAGAAACCGATAAGGCTCTCTGGTCTGAAGGACTTAAAGTCACTCGGTACACTAAAAGTGTTACCCAAGTATTTGAACTGAGTGCTGGGCACTCCCCGACTACATGTCAACGGTTTCATCCTCCTCACAGCACCATCAGCATTCCGGGTTGTCTACAATACCGATAGTATGGAGATGGCTTCTTAAGTGCCAGTAACTGGTTAAAAGACCTGTCACTAGCCGAATTTTGCGTCTTTTTAGGCGTAGTAGATTTTTGGTGAGACAGGCAGAGGGCCCACCTATGTGCGCTTTGGCCTGTCTCATACCAGGGGACTCAGTCCATCTTCGGTGGGTCCACTTGTCCAGCAGACCCTTCATTGACGCGACCGCAACGCATTTGGCGATACCAACTATGGGTTCCGGCCCCATCGGCACATTCGCGGATCCCAGTCTGGCAAGAGAGTCCGCTTCCTCATTACCTGCATGGCCTGCGTGGCCAGGTATCCAGACGAGCTGGATCCTGCAGCCAACCTGCATCAGTTTTTTCAGGACTTTTATGCACTCTAGTACAAGCTTGGAGCTTACCTTTGCGGCCGTGATAGCCTTAATGGCAGCTCTGCTGTCCGAGCATATTGATACAGTTGTATTCCGGTGTCCGCAGCTTAGGATTTTCTGTCCGCCTTTTAACTATCATTGTGGAGTATCCTTTTAGTTTTTTAAATGAGCTCCCTTATTTTGTCGTCCCATATTTTTGAATTTTTTCTTGTTTTGTTAATGGTAGTCACAAAAACGTTCTAAACGACTCTGTCAGTGTAGGGAGATTTGGAATCCATTTACCAACATGATTTATTAGTCCCCTCAGAAGACTTTCAATTTCTTCTATAGTGTTTCACTTCCGAAACGATAATATTACTAGAGCTGTAACACTCTGTGAATTTAGTGTATCACCCAGACAAATTATTTTCGAAATCCGTATTAAATTATTTTATCAATATTATTTTCTGTTGCTAACCTCTTCTTTAATCGTTCGTCATGTTCTTCATCTTTTTTTCCAAATATTACTATATCGTCAACAAAATTTTTTGTGCCCTCACATCCACCAAGAATTCGTTCTAAAGTTTCTTGAAATATCTCTGGAGCACACGCTATACCAAACATTAAAGGTTTATAACGATATAAAGCCTTGCTGGTTATGAATGTTGTAATACATCTACTTTTTTTTGTTTTGAGTTCTATCTGATGAAATGCATTTCTCATATCCAGTCTAGAGCAAACTTTGGCATCCCTAAAATTTGGTAGAAGTACATCTGAAGGGCACAGGCTAAAAAGAGGGAATGTCACTTTTTGCTCATTTTGAGCTGTTCAACTTTTAATAGACAGAAGTATCACCTAGTAACATTATACAGGCGAAAAAAGGGAAGGGTCGCCAGATATCGACAATTTAAATTAAGCTGTACTGGCTAAAAAGGAGGAGAGTCCGCGCGCCACATGCTAAGAAGGGGGAACGTCACAAATGCACGTTATTCAGGAACTGTCAGAAGGCTCTCTTGACTGCAGTTACTTTTATTTTCTGATTGTGTTTACCGGTTCTGGTATTTATTTATTGTTCGTCAAACTAACTGGAAATATAAGTGCAAGTCGTATTTTAATATTGTAGTGCTAATAAACAGTATAAAATGAATCCAAGGTCAGTGACAGTGAAGACTTTGTTATTATGCCAGTTCAGGGAAAAAAGAGAAAAAGTTACGGAAGACTAACCGATGTTTCTAAAAAACTTAACCTACAAAGCCACGTGACAGGAAGCGACTGCCAATGTAAACGTCTCAAGTGTTATGATAAAGTTCCACTTAGTGCAAGACAAAAGATAATAAGTGAGTTTAATTTATTAAAATCCGTGGATGAGCAAAACATCTATTTGTGTGGACTTGTTAGTGTCTGTCCTGTACAAAAGCGACGTCCACGTAACGCAGAAGAGGTCGCAAGATTACATGAGAGTTCATTTGCTTATCGTTTCAGAATCTCTTTAGATGGTGAGACAACAGAAGTACCAGTTTGTTTTAAGACTTTTCTTTCCTTACATGGTATAACCAAAAAAAAGCTTGAAATTCTCCAGAAATCTTTAAAAATGATTGGTAGCGCCCCAATTGATAAACGAGGAAAACACTTAAATAGGCCTCTCAAGCTAGGAAGTTAAATATCTAGTAGTCAATCATATTAGTTCTTTCAAAGGACGACAAAGCCATTACAGCCTAAAGGATTCTTCAAAAACCTACCTGCCCGAAGATTTAAATATCAGAAAAATGTACAATATGTACAAATTCGTTACAGATCAAAAATATTGTGTGTCATATGAAACATATAGATCTATTTTCTCACGAGACTTCAACATTTCATTTGGTTACCCAAGGTCGGATACGTGCAGTATCTGTGACGAATACTTGGCAAATATTAGGTCCGTAGAAGCCAAAATGAAGAATGTGTCAGAAAATGCCATAGAAAAAAAACAACTAGATGGCAAAATCACTACCCTCCAACAGGAAAATCTACTTCACAAGCATAAAGCTGAAGTGTTTTATTCAAGAAAAAAGGCTGCAAAATTATCTAGTCGGGTAAATGAGAACAAAGAAGCAATATGCATAGATTTTGCTAAAAATCTGCCAGTGCCCAACTGCCCAACAAATTAGCACAAATGATGTTTATTATAAGAGACAGTTATCTGTATTTTCCTTTAAACTTTTTCAAACTAAATCCATTAATACATTCAATACAAAGTAATAAAATAATAAGTTATTGGGTTTTAAAATTAGAAATTGATTTCCTGAAAATCAACGATTTTTGACATTCCCCCTTTTTAACCTGTACCCTTCATCTATAGTAGGCAATGGATGGTTTTCCCTCATTATGGCTTTGTTGGCTCTCCTCATGTCAATGCAAATTCGGAGCTTACTTTTTCCTTTTAAGATTGGCACCATAGGCGAAACTCACTTAGATAGTTCATTTACAGCTTCTATAATATCAGATTCTACTAATTCCAGAAGTTTAGCTTTGACTTTGCTTCCAACGGAACTGGTATTCGACGATAAGGCTTGGACTACTGGAGTTACAGACTCGTCAACAGGAATATAAATTAGTACATTTTTAAATTTAGGAAAATATTCTACGACATTAACATGAGGACCAATTTTTAAAATACCCAACGCGGTCGCTGTTTTTTTCCAATTAGATTATTTGTCCTATTTTTATAACATAAAATGTGGCGACATTTTTATTTCGACCAATTTCATACGTATTTCTGCTTCAAATAAACCAAACCATGTACTAAAAATACCTTATCTAATTTCTTAATTTGGTTGAATACTTTTTCTTTATTTTAATTCAAGTAAACCCAGGGTTTATCGGAAATCAAATTATTTTTATTACTAGAATCGATAAGCATTTGTATTTCTACCAAACCTATAATACCCGGAATCTGAGTATCGTCATCGAGATGAAAAACATATTCGTGATCGTCATTACTTTTATACTCTAATGTATTATCGTTATTATGTTTGAACGTTTCATATCTTTTATTGTTGGATTGCGAGGATGCATTTTTTCGCTTAAAACTAATTAAAACTAGTTTTCAGTTGTAATTACTAGCGCTACGAAACTGCTTTCTACATTTAAAACATTTTTTCCTAATGCTGGACAATATCTAAGTTATCTATAGGTAAGATATCCGTAGCTATGATATCTAAGGTAACATTATCACCTGAAACTAATATTTTCCTTCTTAACTCAGAATTAAACTTCTCTACAATTTGATCCATTAGGTATTCATTTATATCCGAAAATCTACATTTATTAGCTTGACTATACAGGGTGTCCTATTTGTCATGTGTGGCTATTACGCGGTTAAAAAAAAAATCCAATTTTGATGCTTATTCAAGTCCTTTTGCAGCGTTGCAAAATGTTTTTTACTTCGTGAGTTAGAAAGTGATTTATAAAAAACCCCAAATTTAATTACTATTTCTAGAAGTATTGAAGTTAGAAACTTACTTTTAATTACAAAGTTTTATAATTTCTTGTGCTCTACAAAACTTCACCTTCAATTTTTGTTATGACGTTTGGTATTTTGGCAACGGCTATCAACTTCTTTTTTTTTTTAAACACAGACCTGACAAGCAAACTTATTTTGAAAGGATTTGTTATTCCCTTTAAAATGATGTATCTGATTCATATGTTTCCCAACATTTTAACGCATTAATAGCCACTATCAGGAATTTGCGGGCATGATTTTTTTAAATTGTAAATTAATTACTTATTAAAACAGTAAAAAGTTTATCTTTTTGGTTGTTATTTTAAAATATTTATGATCGCTAAAATAATATAAAAATGGTAATATTAATAATAATTCCATTTTAGACACAAAATGACTTGGTTTTTTAAATATAACCTTTAAAGAGTGTACAGTTTATTTAACTGTCATCATTTTATTTATTCAGTGATCATCTGCTGAATAACATTATTTCTAAATGTTAAACATCAGTATTAATAGGAAGTAATTAAAAAAATAAATATTACAACAATGATCTGACTAACTTTATAATAAATTTATATTTAATAAACAATTGGACAAAAACATATGGACAAATCCATGGGTGTTATATCAGGCGATCTTGCGGGCTAATTTATAGGACCGTTATTACCAATCCAATAAATATTACCATGAATAAAAAGTGGCACAAAAGCTTGATGACTTCTGTCAAAAATATTGTTTTTGTTTGGTACCATGACAACGTAGACTTCAACTACTGTCACAGCCAACTAGATTGAACCGATAATATCAATAAGTATCATAATTTAAAACTACATTTTTTAACATTTAGATGAGGGTTCATCGGGTTTATCACAAATAACCACTAGTTTAATAAGCTTAAGCTTTTAATTAATTAAATTTTAAATCATGAGGAAAAGAATAAACATTTAAAAGTATTTAAGTTTTAAGGAATTAAAAACGTCAGATCCGCACTAAGAAATTCCTGATGATGGTTGATAATACGTTAGGAAACATATGAATGAGATACATCATTTTAAAGGGAATAGTCAAGTTAAGTCAAAGTCAAAATATACTTTATTCGCTAAGTTTACAAACTTGTGCTAAAAGCTTCCTAATCCTAGAATTTATAATACTAGTATTTATTTGGTTATACAGGATACAGGATAAAAAACAGAATACAAAATCGATTTTGATTGTACATAGAAGCATATTTTATATAATCAAAGAAAAAACCAAAAAAGAAAAAAAGAAAAGGCAAGAACCAACATAAAACAAGAATAATAAAAAAAATCTGATCAACAGATACATAATTAATTTTAAATGTTAAAATGAGTAAATGATGTTAAGGAGTCCCTTGAAGCACAAACCCCAAAATGGCAACCCATAACGGATATAAGAGTCTATTAAAGCGAAATCAACTGAACAAGCAAACAACCCCCCTAACTCATGCCTGGCAACCCTGACTGCAAAACAACCAGAAGAAAGTTTAGCAGCGAGGCCCAAAACGTGGTTGTCAAACCTTAAACTCTCATCAATGAAGAGGCCGAGAAATCGACAATAATCCCCACCATGTAGTGGGTTCTGCTCATCAAACAAAAAACCCTCTACATTACACCTAAAGCCTAGAACAAAAGTCTTATCAACATTGAATACAAGCTGATTAGTAGATGCACCACTTTTTAATTTTGTGAAGGTCATCTACTATGAGAGATCTGACTACTTTTTGATCTTTATTATGCCACAGAATTGTAGTATCATCGGCAAAGTGAACCACTAGTCAGTGATAGAGAGCTTAAGTCATTAACGTATAATAAAAATAAAATAGGATCAAACACTGACCCTTCAGGTACACCACATTTAAGGTGTGTTATTCCTGACGAAAATCCAGATGCAACCACCCTCTGGGTGCGACCAGACAGGTATGACTTCAACCACCCCAAAGCTACTCCCCTGAATCCCTAAAAATCAAGCTTTGACAGCAGTATTACATGATCCACATAATCGAAGGCCTTGGACAGATCACAGAACACCGATGCTGCAGCCTCCTTGGAATTCATAGATAGATACACACTCTCCAAGAATCTGAAAATGGCATCCTGAGTGCCCTTAGATGACTGAAATCCATACTGGTTAGGGGACAGCACATTGTATTTGGTCAAAAAAGAGACAATTCACTTTTTTGCAAGCCGCTCAAGAACCTTGGAGATAATAGACAAAATTGATATGGGACGGAAGTTAGAGGGTCGGTCCAAGCTACCACCTTTATGAATAGGGATAATCATAGCTTCCTTTCAAGAGGATGGGAACTCGCCCTGATGAAATGACATGGCACCTCTGGTACATCCTGTCTGTTGAGTCGCTATGATACTATTTTGGTCACAATGTCTGTAAATACGTACTGTAATGCGGAAATGTGGAAAAAATTCACAACCGAATAATGATTATCAAGCCCCATTTTTTCATAATAACTTGTTTTTTGATTCGTTCCGATATATGTATTTTTAAAGAAAAAGCACTGTCTTAAATGAAACACTGCGATAATGCTTTATTAGCAACACATTTTTAAAAAAAAACATGAATAACGGCGGTATTAAGATTTATTCGTTTTTTCTATCTGTTATTTCCCCCACGAGCTTGAATAACAACAACTCTCGGGCATAGACTTATTTAAAGAAGCAATCGCATCTTAGGATATTTATTGTCACTCGTTCGTCAGTGCTTCTTCTAACGCAGCCAAAGTGTAAAACTCGCCATAGTTCTGACTAACTCTTCTTCCCAGTATATTCCACAAGTGCTCAATAGTGTTGAGATCTGGACTGCTTGGGGGCCAGGCTAATACATGAACGTCAGCGTTGATTAAATATTATCTATTTTTTTTGTACTATGTGCGATCGAGCGTTATCGTGCATCAAGATAAAATGTTCTATAAATGGCTTATAAGGCACCCCATGTTCTTCTAGACATTCTCTAAGGTCTCTATCGGCGGTAATACCTCCTTGAAGTGTAACAAGGTCTGTAAGTGTTTCCAATAAAATATTACCCCACACAATCACCCATCCGCCCCCAAATTGCACTCTAGGAGAGATACAACATTGAGAGTATCTTTCCCCGGGCATTCTCCCTACTCTTTGTCCGTCTGGTGAATATGTCGTAAAACGAGACTCGTCTGTAAAAAGAACATTTTGCCATTCGTCCATGCCCCAATCGGCATGAGTTCGAGCAAACTCCAGGCGCAGCTTTCGATGCCCCGCATCTAATAGAGGACCTATACGAGGTTTACCCCTACACGAGATGTTAAATTCTAATCGGCTAACCTTTGTACGGTATCAGGTGAAACCAAGGTACCATGAATACTTGCCTGTCTTCTTACCAAAGCTGGAGCAGAGGCTGTTCGCTCTCGAAGAACTTAAAGACAAGGACATCAATCCTCAACTGCGTTTGTGACCATTCATCTTCGCTGTCAAGGTTTACTTGAATAAAAACCAATTGTTAAACCTAATTAAAATTTCGATGCCCTGTATCTTCGCAGGGAAGCATTTTCCGACATAGATTTATAGGAAGTTTTTTCAATATTTTGATCCAATGAATACGGTCTTAAATATTCGTGGAATATTATTGACTCACCTGTAATTTTACATATTGCACTACTATGCACAGAATTTTTTTAAAAAATTGCCATGTCGCCAAATTTTTAAAAAAATTCTGTGCATAGTAAAACTGCTTTCATGCATTAACATTGTACTAACTTGCTTACCCACACTAAATTGCTTACACATATTTTAATAAATTTGATCCTTTTTAGATACATATATTAGATATACAGAATATAGGACCTTTTTTACCATTCGTTAAGTGTGAATTAAAACACTCGATCTAAAAGTCACGCCAATATTTTGACTTAAACGGAACTCCTGGCGGCAAGCCCTACTTGTATTATATTCGCTAGACCATGGTTCCGGAAGATTTGCTATTCTTCAAAGATCGGATCTCCAATAGCTGTTATATTCGCGATGTTGCCAATATCATAACAAAACTTATCATAATTGAAGTATTTAAGTACACTGAATTAACTTAAAAGTTTTTAAAAGAAATAGTCTCTTGGGGCTGTATGCAGCTATGCAGCTCTTATAATTTTTTTTTAATCTATAAATAAGATTAGATCAAAAAGACATGCTGTAAACGCTGTTTAAAAAAAAACTTTTTTTTTTTTGATAATTGGTATACAGATTGGCGAATAGAGGACTACACATAGGCATTATAAATGGCAACACCGCTTCTCGCTTACTTTCCGGTTGATAAGCGGACAGTAAACGCGCGGCGGATTGCATTCTGCACCGATTTCTTATGCTAGAACTATTAAATATCGTGTCTAATTTTAAGACATGTTTTTGCCTCCAAGAATGTAGAAATTGTCACATCAAAGTTTAAGAACCACCTATTGGAAGGGTCCAGGAGAACGGCGGGAAGAAATGGTTATAAATGTAATAAATTAGAAATGTACAAGGCAAAAAAATGCACAATCATCTGCCCTTCAAAATCAAGTCTAGATCATCTTTTCCCGCATTTCGCAAGGCTTTTTTTTTAATTATTTTACTACCTTTGTCTACAAAATTGTTTTAACATTAAACATTTGTGTAGACCACGCGACGTTTCGATTGGTTAGTAATTTCAACAAGTACGTAGTAGTTTCAAGAGTAAGTTGTGAGTGTACGCTTGATACTGGCCTGAGATAACAGTCGAAACGTCACGTGACTCAAAAAAAGTGGCTGAGCTACCCTGAGATTGTTTTTAACAATTTATCTTGGTTACCTAACTAATAACTCACTATTATTGATTTATTTAGTTGGAGAAGAATGTACACTTAACGCAAACGAAGGAACCGGAGTATGTCGCATACATGCTGATTGTCCAGGAATAGATGAACTTAGTAAAAGGCAAGTTCCCATAAAACTTTGTGGTTTTTATGAACTTACAACACCAGTAGTTTGCTGCCATGGTAAGTTAAGTGAACATTAAAATAATTGCATATCATATACAGAGTATCTTAAATAGTGTATGCCACTCATGCTCTTAAGAGGGCTCCAAAAAATGTTCAAAGCAGTAAATGATCCAAGGTAACGACCTAAAATAAAGAGGAATTATCTTTTTTTATGGTTCTTCGTGATATTTGTACCGTATTACGAAATATCTATTAGTCTCGCGATAATTTGTAAAAAATATTCGCAAATAACATTTCTAAATTGAAATTTAAAGCTTTTATATTTTTTAACGGTACAATATGGGATCGAAAAAATTAGAGTCTATAAAAACAATTATGTTTTCCAAGTTTAGTATCATTAATATTCAAATTTCTCTGAAAAAAGGCATATATATTTGTAGATACATTCTTTTTTAAAATACATATTATACACACTTTTTTTTCTAAGACATTATCTTACTAATTAATTAAATTGTAAATATTTAATGGTAAAATAAATATGTAATACCAAACTATTAGTTTAATCTTTTACAATTTTATTATTTTTTTTTATTTCATCGCCGAGTGCGGTTATTATAAAAAAATCATTTTTTTTATGGTAGAACTTATTTTCTAATATGTTCCGGTCCAATTTCCCGGATCCTTTGGTCCCGCAGTCATTTTGTTGAACAATCGTTCAATCGAACTACTCATTTCCCGAAAAATCAATTTCTTGACCGATCATTTTCCAGAACATTTTTTTCTCAAAATTATTTTACCGAATGGTATTTCTCCCGAACAACTATAGAATTTTTTCCAGTATAAATTTATTCACGGTTGAAAGAAGTTATAGCCACTGTCGAATGGCGCAACGATCCTAACGAAAGTTGGACATAATGCCCTATTCGACAAGATACAGGACCTCGAGGGAATGGCACTAAAAACGGTAAAACCAAGATCACACAGCCAGACAAACTTTTGGTAATTAAAGAGGGAAAGGGACCACTGGGCACAGAAGTTACTTACGGCTTAGGCTAGGCGGCTGCTCAGTATGGTACACTGCGGCCCTACGATAGAAGATCGGCCAGGCAGCTTACGCTGAACTTGGGCCTGGAAGCAACTGACTTACACGCAAACATAATAGGTATCCAGACCTGTGTCCCACTGATATGGGACGCTAAGGGGCCGAACCTTCGCAATTATTACAGGAGACCAGTAATAAATTCTTTAGGACAGTTTGAGACTAGATCAAATACTGTACAAGACTGCTGCGAGGATCTCAAACATAGCCAAAGATAATTCTGAATCACAGAATGTGGGTAACCATGGTGCTGCAAGAAGGAGGCCAACAACAGACTCATAGGCCCAGACCAACATGCTTTGTCAGCGATAAAACCTGTAAAAGGCGTATCAGACACTGGTTGGAAGTTGTGAATAAAAACTATTGGGAACAACTGCCAAAGCTGGAACTCTCCAAACAACTTTTGGGCAACCTGCCTTTCAGGAAGGGTGAGAACATACTGGGCCACTCCAGGCAACAACTGCGAAAGGTATCAGCGCTGCTCACAGGCGATGCACCCTGTAGGAAACACCTGTCTAAACTCGGGAAAGTTACATTGCTATGTAGGGGTTGTGAGAAAGAGGAAGAAACCACTATTCACATTCTGTGCTTCTACGAAGTATTCTATATAGTATTCAATGTTGATCGAGAATACGAAAGTTCGGGGAAAAAAACGGGACAATTGCAATTCGGGAAAATGGCTGCTCAGGAAAATTGAAGTTCGGAAACTGGAATATGACCGGAAATCTTCTTAATAAAGTATTTAACCAATTTAAATAACAAATTCTTGTAAAGAGTATTTTTATATACTCTTGGATGTGAAACTAATGCATAATCTTACACTGATCAATTATTTAAGTAATTTACTTAATACATTTTTTATTTGTTCCATTTTAGATGAACCAGCAAGCCCAAATGATTTAGTTTTTGAAGAAGATGTATCGCTTCCATCTGGAAATAATCCCAACGTTATTCAAGGAAATTTTTTTAGCCAAGTTGGAAGAAAAAGCCAAGAAAGTAAATAAATACTAGTATATTAGTGGTGTCGCAAAAATGTATTGTTCTTTGGAAAATATATGCAACCTTTTCTTATTTCTATATAAGCAATGTAGCGAAACCCATCCAAAGAAAATACATTTGTATAAATAGATTTAGATTTGTTACTAGATTTAGATTAGATTTGTATACACTCCTTTATTTATTTTTACACTTTTTTTACTTACTTGGGTATTAAAATATACGATAAATCAAATTTTCTGTCATTGTAGAATGCCTTGAATATACTAAAACAGTAACAGATAGTGTTCAAGCTATCCCTTTAGTAACGAACATGGATCCTATAAATATAAATGTAACGAAATGTGAGTATAACAGTGTTGCCCTTATTGTTGGTGGGACGCCTGCTTCTAGAGGTGAATTTCCGTTTATGGTAAGTTACAAATATACTCATTCACAAAATCCTTTTTCTACGATATTTTTAGAGCTTTCCGTTATTTTAAGGTGGCTATTGGTTTCCCAGATAGTGATAATGCTGTCGAATGGAGATGTGGTGGAACACTTATAAGTGATAAGTGGGTTATGACAGCAGCTCACTGTACAGTTTCAAGAGAGTAAGTCATTAATTTTAAGAATTAAATACAAATTTGTATTAGACCTAGTTTATTCATCTTCATATAACTAATCAGATTTCCACTTATATCGAATATTTTGATAATTACGTATTTGAAACAATAACACTACAGAATAAGTAGAAAATCAAAAAATACGAGTTAATATAATTTAATAAACAATCCGATAAAGTTGCAATCATTCTATCCTAACTGGTTTGTTGACTGTTGCTTTTTAACTATTAACGAATTAGACGATAGTTGATTTAATTAGTGATGGCTGTGCGTAATAACCATTAAAACATTATATATTTTAACATAATATCTAGAAACTGAAGTATGTAAACGCAATGTTTTATATGTTAACTGATTATTGTAGGTGAAAAACATTATTGAATACCTTAATAAGTAGAACTTTTGAAGATGAATTTCATTAGTATAAGATATATATCTCGTATAGTATAATATATATATAGATATAAATCAACCTGGGGTGTTCAACAATCAGCTTTGTTATTAAAGAGACTGTTATAATACGTTTTAAAGTCCTTACAACACTTGTTGTTGTAGGTAGAGTGAAATATATATTGTTGTTATGAATTATACAATAATTAGTTACTTACTATATACTGGGTACGACGTCAATAATGAAATAATTATCAATTTAAAAAATACTATTGTCAATTATTGTAGAGATGATTCACGTATTGAAAGGGTAGAGACCTTTTAAATAGCACAAGTAACTTACATTAATAAAAATAGTAAAATGTTCATAACTCCTTTTTGCCAAAAAACAGTAATTAATGGATGCTACTTTATGGATTTCAGAGAGATTGGCCCTAAATGGATTCGGATGGGTGCATTGGATATCGGTAGAGATGAAGAATATGGCCGTGCTGACTACCTGGTATCTAAAGTAATTCATCATCCAAACTACAAATATCCTCTTAAATACCACGATATTGCTTTACTAGCTACAGATCAAACAGTGCAGTTTTCAAAATTTGTGAGGCCAGCCTGCCTTTATTTAAATCCAGATATTTCTCAGCGAGTTGTTCTTGCCGCAGGTTGGGGTCAAACAGGTAATATAATTGTCGTAATGAAAAAAAAACTATTTTGTATTTGAACATTTTTGGACTATAGCCAGAAAACACCAATAATCGGTGACTGAACGTTTCTTCAACGTTCGAACTAAATTATATAAAATGACTACCTAACGATAATTAAACAATTTTCATCTTCAGTTTTCTTTGTCTGATGTTCCTTACTTCATTGTTTGGACTAACTCCTGTAGTCTACATTCATATAATGAATCCTTTCATGATAAAGCTAATGATATTCCACAAAACCGCCAAATGCAATAAACTGATTTCATGGTAACTTCAATGAATCGTTTGCTTTTGCTATAAGAATTTGAATTCTAAGGCAGTGGTCAGCCAAAGCGGCTCTTATGCACGTAGGTCTCGTAATGGACCTATCGTAACCCACCGATGGTTACAAGGAGCCAATAGCCTTGGAAAATCCACTAAGGCTCTCTGGTTCGAAAAACTTAATGTCGTTGGGTAAAGTGTAGGTGTTTTGAAGTATTTAAACCCGATATTTCAATCTAGTGAGCGTGAGTTCCGTGCACTCTCCGATCACGTGGTTTATCTAACTACGGCTTCATCCTCCTCTCAACAGCAGCGGTATTTTGGGTTGTCCTCAATGCCGATGATGTGGAGATGGCGTCTTAAATGCCAGTGTCCGATTAAAAAACCCGTCAATAGTCGGATTTCGCATCTGTTTAAGCGCAGTAGTTGTTTGGTGTGACAGACAGAGGGCCCATTTATGTGTGCCTTAGCATATCTTACGCCAGGTGCTTCTGTCAATCCCCGGACCACTTGTCCTAGCACTGTTGAATTGAACAGCTACACATTTGGCTATACCGATTAAAGGTTCGAGGCCTATCAGTCGTTTCGCAGATCCCAGTCTAGCACTTTTTGAAACTCTCCAATTAATGACTTGAATAGGAGAGGACGGGATGTGGAATTCGAACATTTGCGGACATAAGGGAAGGGAGGGTTCAAATCAGCCTAAAATTAGCAGATGTCTTTTATAGACCTCCCCTCCATAGCCTTAGTGGCACCCAGGCTAGCTGAACCCTGCAGCGTATCTTCACCAGTTCTTCCAGGATCTTTATGCACTCCAATGCGAGCTTAGAGCTCACTTTTCGGCCGTAATAGCCTTAATGTCAGCCTTGTTGTCCGAGCAGATTGATACAACAGTATTGCGGTGGCCGCAATTTTGGATTTTTTGGAAGACATAGCGTGCTCCCCTAGCGAGAATGCCTTGATGGTATATGGAACCCCATCACAGAACCCTGCACCAGTTCTGTTGTTCATTCTGGAGCCATCTGTATACTAGAGGGTTTCCCTGTTTAGCAATGAGGCCCACTGAGGTTCTATATGGCAGATTTCTTTTAATGAAAAAACATTGTCGAGCCTATAGAAAATATTATCTATCTATTTGTATTTATTTTAAACGAAATACATTTATTTCTTTTACAGACTATTTTGGCGCTACCAGCGATAAATTGTTAAAAGTTCCATTAAGCATCTACGATAACAATGTTTGTCAAAGGGCTTACAAAAAAGAAATAACAACAAGTAGAGATATTCCCAGAGGTATTATAGACTCAATGATTTGTGCTGGAGATCTTGCGGGTGGAAGAGATACATGTTTGGTAAAAAAAGTGCACATAAAATTTAATTAATAAATAAAATCGAATTTACGTTTTAGGGAGATTCTGGGGGACCATTATTTATTACTGAAAAAGAGAACATGTGCAAATTTTATATTTTGGGAATCACATCTTTTGGAAAGCTATGTGCTCAAGAAAACATCCCAGCCATATATACTAGGGTTTCGGAATACATTGAGTGGATAGAAAGTATTGTTTGGTAGTTGATTTTTTTAAGGACTTTATGTACTTTATTTAATATTATTATATTAAAATAATAACTACAAAATGCTTTATTTGTTGACTTTTAATTGACTTGATTTTGTTGATTTTGAAGAAATATGTGATGCTTTAGTTTTTTCCTTAACTAAGTTGATTTTAACTAAGGTGTTACTATTTAAGTACCCCGTGTAGACTTGATTGAGATGAAAAGAAATGAAAAGGTGCAAATCGTCAAATTGCTAGTTCTCGACTCATTGATTTAAGTCTTTTGGCAGTTTTGATATCTATTTAGGGCATCACCACTGGTATTGAGGCTTAAAGATGAGTTCACATGTATCATTACACACGCATCATTGATCACGTGACCACAATCTTTATCAATTGATTGTTTAAGGGGTACATGATATTATTCGGCACAAGGCCTCACAGTTGCAAATGACATGTTGGACTGTTCCTGTCTCTGGTTCGCACAATCGGCATGTTTTGCCAGTTTAAGTTTATGGTTCTTTTTCTATCTTGATTCGTTAGCTGCCTCTTGTATGCATCTCCTAATTATATTCCAGCTGTCTTCCACATCTTGTTGTTATATTTCCGGATGTACGCTTTCCACTTAGTCTGCTTTTATATAGATATTTGGTGCAGTCGTATCCAATCATTCTATGTTGTATTTTTCAATCATTATTGTTTTTTGCTTTTTTCTTCTATGCCTCTTTATAATATTTTATATTATCTGAAGAATTATTTAAATAAATATAATAATTCAAAAGGCAGGTGCAAATATTTTGAATTTTTTTTTAATTGTTTTGATATTATTTACATAATGACACATACTCGGATGGGATTTCTTGCACCCACTTATAACTAAATATTATCATATTAATCAATATAATCGATAAATAAATCAATTGGTAAAATACAGGAATTTCGTTTATTATCTTATACAGTCTTTTTATTTATTTAAAAGTTAATTAATTCTATTCAAAGGGGCAGCCTTTTTTTGTTTCTGTATGAACACAGTATGTCCCAAAAGCCCTAAAAGTAGGAAGTAAATAACAAAAATATTTGACTTTTTTATTCTTACTAACCCATATGGAGCTTCCAACCCCATAGGTATCGATTTACCAGGAAGTAATCCCCAATTACGGCCTTTTTTCGGACATGATTGTGTACATGGCTTCCCAATTATTGATGTTGGATATTTTAGTGATTTTGCAAAAAAACATGCGGACTGAAAATGACTGCATCGAGATACACCTTAAAAGATTTAAAATTAAAACGCTTAAAAGTAAAAACATCATTTAAAAGTTACGTAATGCATTCCCTTTACACCCGGGCTGGGTAGTGCCTCCATTGACACAAAAATCTACATGTCCAAGCTGATCAACTTCCCCCAAAAAACCGGCGTTGGTGTGAATAATTTGAACATGATAAGCATCATCTTTGGTTAGTCGAAAGTGTTTATTCGAATATCTATCTATAAGAGGCCGGGCTGGATCTAAACCTATGTCAAAGTAAACAAAGACTTAAACTTGAAACAATAAAAAATACAGTTCCTTGAATAAAAATAAGAAAAAAGAATATTATGGTCATAGGTCTTAAGCTTCACGGCTTTTTAGCTGCAAGGTGGTGAAATTTAAAGGAAAAAGTTCTTTGTTACGCAGGTACGAAGCATTTATTCGTCAAGGGGTACTTCTTACTAAATTTAATAAGCAAAAAATGATATGTCACCATGATTCCCTAACCATAATCTCAAAAATTGTTGTAGGTTTGTACGCTCAAGAAAAAGGAATAACGCAGTCCCCCCAGTGACGACTATTTTGAGAATTTCTCAAGAAACTGGCCATGACATTGGTCTTTTTACCTTTTATTTCTCAGATATGTATAACACATCAACATCACACCATCATGATTCTACGATTCTAGATAATATAAATATCTCTCCCTGGTATCTTTTGTTGGTTCTGTGATAAGTATGATACACAATTTAGCTTGGTGTCAGGCAGGTTCACTGAGTGAGATGTTCTCACTTTTGTTGATTTTGTTATCCATTCATCTGAAGTAGTTAGGTACATGCAGTCTACACTTCCTTTTCAAAATCGTTAGATCATGTGACATAAAAAACATATTGTTATAGTCTCTGTGGTTCATTCTATAATTGGCTGGGAAGTAACTTAATAAATCATAGGTAGATGATCAAGGTAACGTAATGATAAAGGTACCCTGAAGTTCCCACCTGGGACCGCTTTTATTTAATATCTAAATCAAGGGTATTGGTACTTGCTTTTTTACATGGTTACTATCTTTTATTTGCAGACGATCTTATGTTTTATTGTAGAGCTACAAACGAGGCGGATTTTAATAATTTCTGACTAGATCTGGACAACTTGGTGCATTACCAACAATATGAACTTAAATATTAACAAATCCATGATTTTTAGTCATACTGCAAAACGTTGAATGAATGAATTATGCCTATTCTATTAATGACAGTCCTTGAGGTTCTGCCTATTGTGGTGACTTGGGAATTATGGTGGATTTCAAACGTAGTTTGTCTTCTTATATTATGACTACTGTTTCAAAGTCCCTATAAATACTGGGTTTCATTTACACCAAGAAGAAGAAGATTCACAAAACACTTTGAAAGTGTTCATTCGTTAGTGTCTTAGTTCGTTCTTACCTTGAATATAGACCATGTATATGGAGCTTTACAATAGAACCTAGGAAAGGCGAATATCATCAAAATGCTGATGCTTTATCCAGGCGACCAGCCTTTCTTTCCAGAACTTAAGAAAGTCCAGACCTAGGAGCAGTGTGATTTGGTCTTATTTATGAACTGTCAAGGCTCAAAGAAATTTGAAAGCCAGAATGAACATATATTTCCGGCAAATCTACAGAACTAAGAGCTTACTGGGCTCAATGGGATTCGTTGGTTATACAAGATGGATTATTAAAAAGATTTTGGAAGAGCGTAGATGGAAAAGAAAAGACAGATCAGACAGTCCTTCCTCGGAAACAAATTCCAAAAGTTCTTGAAGTTGTCCATGACAGTATTGACGGAAGACATTTTAGAACCTACGCCCTCAGTCTGATCGAATGGTTGAAAGATTTGATCGCACTTTGAAACTAATTTGAGAATTATGATAAACTCGAAGCTTATTAACTGAGATACCTATATACAACCATTCTTTTTAGCATATAGTTCTTCTACCTACGAGCCTACTCGAAAAAGGCCGGCAAAAGCTGTCTTCGGTGATAAACTTTGCTTACATTTGAACATTATTACTGGGAGACCCGACAAAGCTGAAGCCCTTGAAGTACGACTCTACAGCTCTTGAGTACGTCAACAAGAGTATTTGCAAATGGTCCTTGAAGAGGAACGGGATAAACTTCACCTAGAAAGTGACAGAATGAAATCACGTTATGACATAAAGGCGAGTTATAGCGGCTTTAAATCTATGGACAGAGTCTGGTTATATAATCCACGGAGAACAAAGGAAGTCACTAAAACTCCAGAAGGATTGGGAAGCTCCATTTCATGTGGTCATCGGAATCAATGACGTGGTGTACCAGATTCAGCGACATCCG
This sequence comes from Anthonomus grandis grandis, assembly GCF_022605725.1. Classification (NCBI taxonomy): domain Eukaryota; kingdom Metazoa; phylum Arthropoda; class Insecta; order Coleoptera; family Curculionidae; genus Anthonomus; species Anthonomus grandis. Next base: position 41,327,118 of record NC_065567.1, read on the forward strand.
ATAACGAATATAAAAATTGTAAATATCGTCCGGCTAGCGCCTTATTGTGATATGTGGTAGTTTTTAGTTCATTTTGTTTGAGGGGCCCCATTTGGGTTCCAACTGAGAATATTTAGCTTATTTTGTTGTGAATCGCGGTATTTTATATTTTCTAGAATTGCTTTGACTGTCCGTATTCTCTTGAAATTATTATTCTCCATCGATAAAAAGAATGTAGAAAATTCTAAGCATTTTCAAATTGTTTTATGGGTCTTTAAAAGCGACCGCGTTTCGTGATATTTTAATCAGATTTATTGTTTACCTTGAAAACAGTTAAACAGCAGTCAATGCGAGTCAAGTTAAAGTTTTGACCTCAATAAAAAGTGTGTTCATGTGTTCCTAACATGAAAGAGTATTCCTGGAGAACATGTGTTCCAGAAAGGAGTGTGTTCCTGAATTACGCTACAATACTTAGGAAAGTTTACAGACATTTATCTCTATGACTGCTTCTGGCGCAGTACTAAAACGAAAAGAAGAGAAAGTTTGTCACGCATCCGACAATGCTGTCTAAAAAATTAGGTACATAAAAAACTGATGTTATTGACCATCTTTTGTTTTTTGCTTAATCGAACAAAGTTGGTTTTTATTCAACAGTTTAGGAAATTAAAAAAAAATACTTTTTTAAATATTTAAATATTGTCCTACCAATGATTGTATGCTGTTTTACTGTTAAATGGTTGCTAACCATTCCACAAATGTGAGCTCCGAGAGAATGTCCAACACAAGTGGTTTTTTCAGCTTTTCCTCCATTGGCCATTACAAAAGCGTAGAGCTTTGCTGTACATTGAGCCACAAGTCTTGTGTTAGATAACGAAGATAAATAACACGGAAAGTTTGTAAGGTCACCCCAATTGATTGTAAATATATTATGGTCAGCTCTAAATAAGTATGCTAAAATAAATATTCTTTTGTTTTATTATAATTATACAGGGTGCTTAAAGAGTCTACCGACAAATTTTAGGATATATACACTTGTTCATCTAATTACAGTGAATGGCATTTCAAAATCAAGTACTGATTTTTGAAAAGAATAATTGAACGTTTACAATGCAAAATATTTTTAAAAGTATCTAATCTATAACAATAAACGAGATTTTCTTAAAACCTCAACTCCTTGTAGCTGTTACATTCTTGTTATGATTAAAAACAATATATATGAAAGATGTCGGTTTTTAAATACCCTGTATAACATAAGTAAAAAGTCTGTTACCATCTCTTAATATTGTCATAGGTGTTTTGCTTTCTGTTCCATTAAATCCATGAATGATGAAAACGTTTCTTTTGTCAGCATTAAATCCTGACAATTTCAGCGATAAGGGATTTCGTATATCGATTCGAAGCCTCCGACGACCTGAATGACTAAATAAATCAGGTAAAAAATCAATTTTTCAAGTAACTTACTGATTATACTTACGGTGTATATAAGTAGTACTGAATATCATCATCTGGACAATCATATTCTTTTTTGAGAACACATCGCCAATACCGTAGGTCAAAATATGCTCCTATTTGCCCATAAACTACAAAAAAAACATGTATATGTATATACATAAAATGTAACGAATCAAATAAAACACGGGCAGTAAAATTTGCTCAATTATGAGCAATACTGATCAGTTGTATTTGTAAGTTTCAATCTGAAAAAATGTTCTAGAACAACAATATTGTATTGATATTGGCAAAACCCCGAATATACCAGATTTTCTCCTTAATTCCCGAATCATTCGGGTGACGTAAGTACACCCACAGATGTAAATAGGCACTAAATAAGCTCCGCACTATTTAGTGCGGAGCTATTTACATCTGTGGTACAGCGCCCGACATTTTTGGGAATGCGTGGAAGGTTAGTGAATGGTCTGCCGAGTATATAAGCAGTATGAAACGAAATATCGCCGTCAGGAGGCCAGTTCAAGTAGAAATGGCGGCGACTACTGGAAATAAAACTATCTCTAGTTGTTTAAGTGATCGTGTTTAGTGTGTATTTGGAAAATAAATCTGTTTACTATTTTTGTGCATTGAGGGTTTTAATTCACACCTAACAAAGAGGTAAAAACGTTACATTGGTGTCAGGTATGAGGGGTGAATTACGCATCAGTCAACTGGACATTGGTGAAAAATAAATAATAGTGAACTAAAATAATTCGGACTAATATATGTGAAAATGCCAAAGTTGGTGAATTTAAAAGTTGCTGAGCTGAAAACAGAGTTGGAGGGAAGCGAGTGTGATACGTCGAAAAATAAAGCGGACTTACAGGAGCGGCTTGCATTACTTGAGGAATACGATGACCTTGACAGCTTTGTTTTTCTGGTATATGCGATATCGGTCAATTGTTGCAAGATTGGAAAATACTGCAAAGATGCAAGAAAATTGCACTAACTTAGAAGGATTTTGAAAAACATTCATTGGTGGAGAAGAGGATCAATGAAGCTAAAAACAAAGTCGCAACATTGGACATCAACACTTTCGATGAGCTGCCCTGTACAGCAGTGGACCACAAGAATGAAGTTTGTGCCAATACGAAATCTGTTGGAGAAATGAGGCCTTAAACTGCCTCAATTTGATGGTACTACATCATTAAATATTTATCAGGGCCTGCAATAGAAAACGGTTGGCGGTCCTCTCCTCTATCAAACCAGGAAGCCTCCACTGTCGCCGACGCTTTACTAAAAAAATGGATCTGCCGAATTGGTGTACCTTTAAATTAACGTTCAGACCAAGGACGAAATTTTGAATCCAGCTTGTTCCACAATATAAAAACGAGGACTACTGCATTACACACGCAGTCAAATGGCATGGTAGAACGAATGAATAGAACCATTAATCGGTGTTTCGCCAAAGTAGTCAGTCTAGGCACCAAAGAGATTAGGATAGATTTCTTCATGTTCCTGCTGGCCTATCTTCCGGCCATGAAAGCTCCGTCTTTGTAATTTGAAGTTTGGCTGTCCGCTAGGAGTTAACGCCAAAGACCAGAAGTATAACAATGGTTACTGAGTTTGGCTCTATCACCCTAAGAGATAGAAGGGTCTGTCATCGAAACTTCGAACATCCTAGGATGGGCCATACAAAGTACTCGAAGCAATCAACGATGTTCTTCACAGACTGCAAAATTCGCCGAGGGGTAAAGCTCGAGTAATTTACTTTACTCACAGAGCTGTAATTCTAACCACAAAATTGGGCAAGCACTTTTCTATGTGGTTATCAAAGAGGGATCCTATCAGAAGCCAACCTATAAGGATGATTGGGACGCTTTGTGTTCTCTAAAGGGGGAGTTCCTTGCCGAGGATCTGAAAAGCTTAACAATTCCCATACTCGCATGCGGGCTCGATAACCTGGACTTAAGGATAATTCGGAGCCTGTTTAATTAAAACGAAACGCCTACTTATAGGTGTTACTGGTACATATACGAAAATTTAATATATGTATTATTAAGTAAATGCCCGACCTATTACATCGAAATGTTACAACGTTACTCGTACGACACCATTCGCCCCCGGACTAAGCAATCGAATGACCTCGGTTCGTCGCGCTGTTTCTCGTGCTCGTGTGTTAACGCGTACTTCGGAGAAAATCGTCTGGCTCTCCGAAGTTTCTGAGGAATTCGAGATGATTCGATGGTTGCTGGTATAATATAAAGGAGAATTGTTTGGCGCGGAGAATTTATTAATCAAGCAACGTACCGCAAAATTTACACACACCGCGCTCAGTATTTTATGTTCGCTTGTCTTGTTGTTGTTCGTAGTGATTGTAAAATCTTGTATTTCGTTCGTCAAGAGATTCTATTTGTCATAAAATTGACCAAATCAAATTAGTGTCAAAAAAGAATGGAGCGCTGGCTTAAAGGTGTTGCAAAAAATGTGGTTCAAGTAGTAAAACATCTAATGATACACTGAAGGTGAAAAAACGAAAGTATGACGAATCATACATTAATCTCGGATTTGTTGATTCCAACGGCTCACCTCTTTGTATGTTGTGCAGCAAACTCCTTCCTAATAGTTCGATGATACCTGCCAAGATACGCCGACATTTAGAAACTGTACATCCCGGCTTTAAAAATAAAAGTAAAGAATTTTTTCTACGTAAAAAAGAACAATTATTAAGAAGCCAAAAAACTATGACGTATGCGACTCAGACTGTGAATGAAAAGGTCACGGAGGCATCGTGTTTGGTTAGTTACCGCATTGCTTAAGCAGGAGAAACGCACAATATCGCTGAAAAGCATGTGTGGTAGACATAACAAAATGTATGCTCGACGAAAAATCTGTAAAGCATCTTTCTACAGTGCCGCTTTCGAACGATACAGTTACGCGCCGAATTGGGGATATCGCAGCAAACATAAAACAAGAACTGGTTTCACGGCTTCAAAATAACAAATTCGTCTTGCAAATGGATGAGTCGACTGATGTTGCTGGACTGGCCGTCTTGCTAGTAATTGTTCGATATCCATATAAACGTTCACTCGAAGAAGACTTGCTTATGTGCTCATCGCTGCCTACTAAACAACCGGAGAAGACATTTTTGACACGATTAACATATTTTTTGAAGAAAACCAACTCGATTGGAATGATTGCATTGATATATTTGTACCGATGGAGCCAAGGCAATGACAGGTAGAACAGCAGGAGCAAAATCACGAATAAAAATGAAAGCGCCAAATTGTAGTTCCAGCCACTGCATCCTGTATAGACAATTACTCGCGGTTAAGAAAATGCCACCAAATCTAAAATTGGTTCTTGATGAGTCAGTAAAAAGAAATAATTTTATCAAGTCACGGACACTACAATCCCGATTGTTCGCAATATTATGTGAAGATTATGGGAGTGATCATAAAATACTATTGCTCCATATTCTCAAATGAGATGGTTGTCTCGGGGTAAAACTTTGACAAGGTTTTTTAAACTAAGAACAGAATTAGAAACTTTTCTTACAGATGTTCCTTTTAATTTAAAAGACCGTTTGTCCGATAAAAGCTGGTTATTTAGACTAGCATTTTTAGCAGACATGGAAAACTTAACGAATTAAACCTGTCACTACAAGGAAAACAGACACAGGTTTTCAATGCTAACAACAAAATAACTGCCTTTAAAAGAAAATTAGATTTTCGGATTACTTGTTTTGGTAAGAGAGAAATCGAAAGCTTTTCATTGCTAAGTGAGTTCCTTAGTCACCATAGTCTTAGTGATACAGAAATATTTGTGGAATTGGTGCAATATCTCAATGATCTGCAAGGGACTTTTAAATCTTACTTTCCTGAAGAACAGAATACAAAACTGAAAATAAACTTATCGATTCAAAACCCTTTTTTATCTAAATTGTAGAAGCCTGAAAATATGTCAAATCAGATCTATGAATCATTTCTAGAAATAACATCGGATACAAGCATGGAATCATTGTTCAAAACAATTTCACCAAATGATTTTTGGTGCAGGGTTCGTGATGAATATCCACAACTTGCCACAGAAGCTTTGAATGTTCTTCTGCCGTTCCCAACAATGTATTTGTATGAAACGGGATTTTCAGCATATACAGCTACAAAACCAAAATACCGCAATAGACTGGATGCCGAACTAGACATGAGAATTCAACTTTCTTCTATCAAGCCCAGTTGATGAGGAATAAAAAACAATTACATGCCTTGCATTAAATGAACTTAGTGTTATCATTTGCTTACTAACTCACTACTTACTGTATCTATCTTTTTTTGTATGATTATTAATAAACAATTCACATATAACTGCTTTTGCTTTTAGTGTAGAGTTTAGGGTTCCGTTAAAAATTTAGTTTTTTAAAAGGGTTCCGTCACGAAAAAAGTTTGAGTAACACTGCCTTAGAAGAAAGAAAGAAAATGTGCGCGCGGATGATTCTTGCTCCTACAGTAATATACGAACTCTCTCTCTTTCTATCTCTACTAACTCATATCTCCTTCTCAACTACCGTTCGCGTCTCCCCAACTCAAGCGTGCGTAAAGAAGTTTTACTTGAAAAATGGACTTTAAATTTCTATGTCCAATTGTCCAGTGTCCAGATATTCGGCAATTCGTGTTGGCGACATTAAACAATATAGAATACATGAAGCATTAGGAAACAATATTGCCAAAAGAATTGCAATATTTTATTTGTAACAATTTCTTATAGGTTCCATTAATTGATCGAGATTGATCCATAACCAAGCAGTAATTGCTCGAAAAATTGCCCGCGTAAGTGGATTTTTAGGTAAGCAATGTATGTAAGACAATTAATAATGTATGAATCAATGTATTAGAAATATTATAGCACAATGTTAGAAGTTAAAACTTTCAGCGAAAATAAAAATCGAATTTTACGGGTTTAAAAAAATTCCGCTTCCTATAACATACAATTGGTATTGCATTGCGAGTGTGTACTATGGGATAATTATTGACCTCGCATGTTGCTGTTTGGAGTAATAGATCAGAGGCACAAAAGGGTATTTGTATTCCAGAAAAGATTTATGAAACTGATTTTTGGTTTTAAATATAATGAGAGTTGCCGTCAAATATTCAAAAATATAACAGTTTAACAAAGCCCGCAATTTATATATTTAAATTATTGTTGTACATATTTAAAAATCAAGAACATTTCTCCAAAGTAAGTGATTTTAATAAATATAATGTTAGATGTAAGGATGCTCTTTATCTTCCAAAATTTATTTTTGTTTATTCTAAAAAAACCCGCTTTTATGAAGGAATTAGCTTTTTTAATCAACTGCCTGCTTCGTTTAAACGAATAGAAAAGTTTAATTTGTCCTGAAAGTCACTCCTGCCTAGTCAGTGTCAGTACTTTGTTTGTTGGTACTTTTGTGGTTAATATAGTTTCTAAGTTTTACATGTGTGTAATTAGGTTTTTTTTATAATAGTTTTGCTCTTTTAAATAAGTAAGTTAGGATTATCAGTTTCTTTCTCCTGACTTGTCTTATTCTGTTGTATATGTAGTAACAAATGACCAAATAAATAAGTAACCAACTAAGTAATCAAACTTCTTCAGTCGCTTTTCCTTTTATGTAATACGGAACTGATTATTAACTTGATTACTGCCATGAACCCTAGAAATCTCGAGAAGAGAATTGTAGAGTACGTGATTGTTGCTCAACCTGAATTAAAATCAACTTTTATTTGAGTTGTATCGGATTGTATTATTCTAGTCTAAGAATTACATTTTAATTATTGACAATCTTTTGTCCATTTTATGATGAAAATATAATTGTTATAAGTGTTCTTATTGGGATAAAATTATCTTATATCTAGTAAAAAAATCTTAATGCTTTTAAACAAATAATTCTTTTGCGTTTAAAGTCTTTTAAAGTATAATTATCATGAAGAAAAGCAGAAGTTTTTTTTTAATCAGTGATGTCAAGCATAATTATTTCTTAAATTAAAATCTTGTTACTTCTATTTGCTACCTACCTTCAATAAAAAGCAACCCACTAACATAAAAACAACCTAGACAATACACTATATCTATTTTCATTATTTAAAACAAGCACTTCTTTTCACAGATTTTTTTAAATAAAATATCACAGAAATGTAAATAAAATGTCAAGAACCTACTAGTGTTTAAGAACAACAGATAAAAAATGATGGTCAACGGCTGACCGAGATTTAGTTTAATGAGAAAGAAATTGTATTAAGTAGTAACCCAATGGTCTACTTAGAATGACTCGTTCTTCGAGCATAAGAGTGTATGAAGTTCTAATATCTCAAGTGAATGTTTAAGCATATAATTATGGTTAATTCTTGTCTATTATACAAGGAGGTAATTTGAAAACTTAATAAGGAACTAAAAAAAAATCGCTGAAAACAATTTCTATAATAGGGCAAAGGAAACAAAATAGTGTAAAATTAATAAATAATTTTACTTTAATTATTCATTAGATATTTGAATTATAAACGACCTGCTGTGATAACTGCACTATTACAAAATTAATTTAATATAACTAATAATAAGCATGCAATTTAATAATAATACACAATCACAGAACATAAACAAATAAACCTAAACCATAATTCTTTTTAACTGTTTTGTGAGATTAGCACATCTGTTCAGATAGAAGTTTTGTCCATAGTTGAAGGGTTAAGGAAAAGAACAAGGAATGTGACATTGTCTTTCTTTTAAGAAAATTGGAAATATAATGCTTGCGACTGGATAACTTCAAATTGATGCATTAAGGAAACACTATATATTTGTATTTACCAAAGTAGAAGTATATTCACGCATTCTTTCAGACACAAATCTTTGAAGAACAGAAAAATTTCAAAATATAAACCACCTACAAAGAAAAAAAGGTAAAAAGAGGGAATGTCCGAAAATCACGTTGTAGAGCACTAGTTGAGTGGTTGCACAAACTTACAGGAAGAAAGCCTAGAGCTGAAAAAGAAAACACTGTTTTTAATTTTATTACGAGCTAAACGAAGACGAAATTTTTTGCATACCCTTATTGATAAAATAAAACCTACTGGTGAGATAAGGCAGTGTAATAGACTTGCGCGTCATGTTTACAAAATTTCATCAGCGTCATAAGGTTTTAGCATTTTGCAGCAGAAATTGGATAATAATAAATAATAGATCCAGAAATATAGAAGCTTTTATAAAAGTTAAAAAAATAAATACTTTCATTGCACACGTTTCTAAAAAATCAAAATGATTTAGCTTTCTTTAAAAAAGATACATTAGAACTTTACCGGTATATGCAGTGTTGGAAGCTCAAACTGCCCTTCTGGTAGTACATTCCTGATTGCTGGTTTTTTTTTTGAAATTTACTGGAGTAATAGGGTTTTGTGTCCAGGCACCTTAAAAACTTGTTAGAAAACTAAAAAGCCTGAGATGTTCCTGGGTTGATTCTATTTGTTTAATTTTTTGTATGGGCACATCCCATTTTTTAACAAAATTGTTCCTTGTCTTAAACATGGCATAGTTTTTATTTTGGCCACCTGCGGTATATGTGTAACTGATTCCTGTTGTGATCCATAAAATTTGTAATGTAAAGGAACAGGAATGATAACTCTTTATTTGGCCCTTTCTTTCCAAATATTTCAGGATATGTGTAAAAAATGGATTGGCCTGTAGATAACACGTGGATATTAAAACTGTACATGGAAAATTGTCTTAGATAGTATATATCGATGGTGGAACATGTGTCCGATTTTGGATAACCCACAGACAAATTAAACTTTGTGTTAAAAATTTCCCTCTATGTAACGTAAGAAACTTTAATGGTCGGATCTTTTTCTTTAAACAAATTGAACATTTTCGTAACGTTCAGTCTCTGGCAAATGCTTTTTCTTAGATTCGTGCAAACTGTAGTGAGATAATCTAGTTTTAAGCGAATTTATGTGATTGTATATAGCATGATGAGTTTCAGGACACAACTTCCTATTGAACCTATGCTTACCTCGCATGTCATTCCTAGAAGTCTCCGTAGCTTTTAAATTTGTCTGTAGGTATTTTAATTTTGCCCCTAATTACACCATAAATTGACTGGAAAGCTTTAAAATGTTAGAAATAAAAAATGTATTAGCAACGAATTAAGCGTTTACTTAGTGTATAATTTGTACACGGTAAAAGAATATTTCTTTGTAGTCGCGGCAACACCGATAGCAAGAATATATTAGGTTCTATTTTAAGATGTCGATTTTTTTGACACACAGTTGTTGTTGCAGTTGCAGTTAGAGTAGTAGTATAATTTTCGACGCTAATAAAACGTTTTAAGTTTGTACGTGGGTGTTTTATTATCACATCCCTGTGTACCTGTATTAATATAAGGTTTGGTTAACAGGTTATGGGCCCAGGTGACGTAATCTAGTGATAAAAAGATGTGTTAAGGCGGGAGAATTATTAGCGGGACAACGGGACTAATAAAGGATTAAAAGATGGCAGACACCGGTAAATATAATATCGAAAAGTTAAATGGGCAAAATTATGAGTCTTGGTGTTTTATGACAAAAATGTTGTTGGTTAATGCAGATCTGTGGGACATTGTGTCAACAAATGTACCAGAGGAGAGTAAGCGAGATAGAGCTTGGAATAGAAAAAGCGATAAGGCGCTATCGACAATAGCGTTGGTTATCGATGCTAATCAAATTGTGCATATTAGAAATAAAACTTATACTTATGATGCCTGGAATGCTCTTAAGGATTACCATCAAAAATCAACTCTTTCAAGGGTAGTGTTTCTTTTAAAAAAGTTATGTAAGCTTTCCTGGGATGAAGGTGGTGATATAGAAGTTCATATCAGCACATTTTTGGAAATATTGAACAAGTTAGCTGCACTGGGTGAAGACATTAAAGATCGGTTTGCTGCTGGTTTATTAGTTTTTTCGGTTTACAGCTTTAGAAAGTCGACCGCCTAAGGAATTTACTTTGGAATTTGTAAAAGGTAAATTGATTTTACACGGCGGAGTGCAAAACAAGCTGGGGCAAGTCAGGATGAGGCAGCCCTAAGGGTTTTTCATAAAGGAAATACTTCAAACAATTCCAGGAATAAGGATTCTCGAAAGGAGGCAAGACAGTGTTACTTTTACGGGAAAAAGGGCTACTTTAAGAGGGATTGCTACAAGTAAAGCAGTAAAAAGAAGCAAGGACAAGGCAAATGTAGTGACTGAAGGAGAATATAGTGAAGCTTGTTTTACCGTGACTTCAAATATGGAAAAATATGAGAAATTTTTAAATGGAAAATCTACTTCGTGGTTCATAGACTCTGGTGCAACGAGTCATATGGTAAATGAAAAATATTTTTTTGTGGATTTTGACGCAAGTAGGGATGGTTTCGTGCAATTAGCAGAAAAGGGCCAATTATCAAAAATTGAAGGTGTCGGTTCGGGTTCAATTAACTGCTTAATCGATACTGGAAAAGTTGTTAAATTAAATCTGGATAATGTATTGTTTACACCACAACTTGACTGTAATTTAATATCTGTTAAGAAGTTGACAAGTGCTGGTTACAGAGTAAATTTTAATTGAGACACGTGTGACATTTCCAGAAACGGAAATCAACAGGCAACAGCTGTATGAGTATCACCAGAGCTGTATGAGTTATTGGTATATGATAAAGTGTTGATGGTTAGTGGCCATTAGACAAAAATATTGAAGCCATTAAGGAGCTAGAGAAAAAGGATTTGGCAATGGGAATTAAAATGAATGACTGCGGAATAAGGGAAATTTGCCAATGTTGTGTTAAAGGTAAGATTACACGTAAAAGTTTTCCTAAAAAGTCGTATAGTTGCTCAACAGAAATTTTGGATATGATTCATACGGATGTATGTGGTCCTATGAAAAATGTTACTCCAGGAAATAAAAAATATTTACTTACCCTCATAGATGATTTTTCACGTTTTACTATTATTTACTTAATGTCACATAAAAATGAAACATTAGAGAGTTTGTTGAATTAATGAAAAATCAGTTTAACAAAAGACCGAAAATAATAAGATCAGATCGAGGAGGGGAATATATAGGTCATAACTTGCGTATCTATTTAAAAGAGCAAGGTATTAAAGTCCAGTATATACTGCAATATTGCTGTATATTGTTCGGAGCAAAATGGGGTAGCTGAAAGAAAAAACAGGTCGCTAGTAGAAATGACAAGATGTATGCTTATTGATTCTAATCTGCCCAAGAAATTTTGGGGAGAGGGCGAGTAGTAACAGCAAATTTTTTGCAAAACATGTTGCCAACAAGGTCTAAAACAAGACTCCTTACGAGCTTTTGTATGAAAATAATCCAGATGTTTCAAATTTGCATATTTTTGGTAGTGTGGTATATGCTCACATTCCTAAAGAAATACGGCGTGACAAGCTGGAGGAAAAGGCACAAAAATTAATATTTGTGGGTTACTAAAAAGAATCAAAATCGTTTCATTTGTTAGATTTAGAAAACGAAAAAATTAAAATTAAAAGAGACGTAATTTTTGTGAAAATATTGAATATGAAAAATTAGAACAAAAGGCCCAAATGGATGAAATTTTTCCGAGGTCAATATCGAATAGCGGAAGGATTCTGTTTCCCATGTATAATACAAAAGATGATTGATTTGTAGTGTAGATGGTCTGAGAGCCCAGGCACCCAGACCATACAGCCCACCTTTACCAGTTCCTTTTTTATGCACTTCAATACGAGCTTGGAGCTCACCTTTTCGGCCTTAATAGCCTTAATGGCAGCCCTGCTGTCCAAACAGATAGATACGACTCCAGTTTAGGATTTCCTGTCTGCATTTCAAGACAGCGAAACAAAAGCTTCAGCGCGAACTGAAGTTTTTGTTTGTGATGAAGGGGGATGTAATGAGGGGACCATCTGTATACCCATCAGAAGGAGAGGGCACTGCTTTACGGCCTATGACCAGATTTTTACATACACTACCGCTCAAAAGTATTTGCCGACAATGTATTCTTTTTAATATTTTAAATTAGATACAAAAATCTTATCTTTATACCTATATTTAGATTGTACCTCTTTTGTAAATTGCATATATGCTTAAACAGTATACCTATCAACTATGGTTCGTTGAAAAATACTGAGTATTTAAAAATAGTCTTGCAAATAACAAATAATGTAGTGAAAATATGCAGTTCTTCTAAAAAACTAATCTGTTTACAGCTCGTTTCCGATGAAACTTGAAACATTTAAAGGTGTCTAGTCTTCAAGAATTGATTTTGTGTAACATAGGTAAATAATTTCGCTTGCTTATTGACGATTGTCACCGTTTCTTTGCTGGTTTTTCCACATTCTTTAAAATGGCTAAAACAAAAGAGTTATCGGTAGAAACAAAAGGTATTATCATTGGACTTCATAAGGCTGGAAAGACTAACCGTCAAATTTCGACGGATTTGGGAATTTCAAGGCAGACTGTCGATTATAATGTTAGGAAATTCACCAGAGAAGGGACTATTAGCAACAAACCTCGATCGGTAAGGCCAAAGGCAACAAGTTCAAAGGAGGATTTAAATATTATAATTACAAGCAAACGCAATAGAGGCCTTACCGCCCCTGAAATCACAGCAAAAATCAACAAGGAGCGTAAAAAAGCGGTCAGTGTTTCGACAGTAAAACGGCGACTTTATAATGCTGGTCTTAAAGGACGTTTAGCTGTATCAAAACCGCTACTGAAGAATGTCAACAAAAAGAAAAGATTTGAGTAAGCAATCACACCATGGAAAAGCAATCACAAAATGGACCATTGATGACTGGAAGAAAGTTCTCTGGAGTGACGATTTCGACTCGTTCGAGGTTTTTAGAACGAAGAGGCGAGTTTTTGTTCGCCGTTATGCCAATGAAAGGGTCGCTGAGAACTGTACGGTGGTGGTTCGGTGATGGTGTGGAGTTGTTTCGGAGGATCTGCAGTGGGCGATCTAATTAGAATAGAGGGAATTCTTCGAAAAGAGGGTTACAAAACAATTTTAAGTGATAATGTACTTCCTTCTGGTACTCGAATAATTGGGGAAAACTTCATCTTTCAACATGACAATGACCCCAAGCACACGTCGAAATTGTGTAAGCAATATTAAGGACAATTACAAAGGCAACATCTTCTGAAAGTGATGGTATGGACCCCACAATCACCGGACCTCAATCCTATCGAATTACTGTGGGATGAACTGGATAGACAAGTGCGAAAATCCAACACATCAAAAGAAGACTTGTGGAGGATCATCCAAGAAGAGTGGCACAAGATACCTCCGGAAACTTTGGACAAATTAATTAGAAGACTACCGAAACTCTGTGAAGCTGTTATTAAAAATCGAAGCGGACATGTAGATGAATCCAAAATTTGATTTTCTTAAATTTAATTAATTGAAAAATGTATTGTTTATATTCATTTTGTTATAAATAAACCGTTTCATAATAATAACTGATGGGCTTATTATTTTTAGTTATAACTTTAAAACAGCCATATGTGGGCAAATACTTTTGAGCGGTAGTGTAGCTAGTCTCATCAACCCGTAGTTCATCAAGGCGATGTAGCCTATGCGCAGTCCTAATTGCCTCAAATTGCACCACTAGGTCCAATAACGGAAGACTCAACAGAGTTTCTAGCGCTCTAGTTGGCGCCGTTCACATGGAACCCGTTATACTGAGACATGCAAGGCACTGGACTGGACTCTATCGGATTGTGCCCGAATTTTTGCTTTATTTGTACGTGTCCACTCAACGATAGAGGTTTGATAATAGATTAATAGATCCAGTGAAGGATCTCAAGGATAGAGCCCTGGTGTTGCCGAAAACCTGTCTGCAAGCCAATGGGGGGCAGGTGGCCTTCTTAATTCTGGTGTTTGCGTGATCGTACCGGGAGAGTTTGAGTTTAATATAATACCCAGAAATAAAACTGTTCTAGAGTCTTGCAACTGCACTCCGCCCAGAGAGACAGCAGGTGGTATGTAAAAGTTACTTCTCCTGGTTAATACTAGAAGCTCTGCTTTTTTGGAGTTGATCCTGAGACTCCTCGAAAGACATCATCTGTCCACTATACGAGTCTTCATCATCGGGCCCTCCATTGTGGAAGCTTTCCCAGGTACAAGATTACCAGGTTATCAGCGTAGGTCTATGTGGCCAGTTATAGGCCAGCCTTGTTTAAATATTTGATCAAGCTGTCGACCACTAGGCACCATAAGGTTGGTGATAATACTCCTCCCTGTGGGCACCCCCTACCCGCCAACGTTCAGCTCAACTCCCTGTTGAGCTGGGCAAATATATAACGCTGCAAGAGCATGACCTCTATTCAACTCACCAAACAGGGTTCTGACCCATGGCACTAGAATGCTTGGCAGATTATTTTGTAAATGCGTAGAGCATCCTCCACCTTACTTATGAGGTGGTGTAGGGCCAGGTTCGTGAATGGTTGGCATGGTTTCACAAAATTCTACTCTTTGCCACTGGTCTTCGGGAAATATCTCCTGAGTTTTGGAAGATTTCAAATATTTCTACCCACGTTTTTTCCAAATACTGGTAAAAGTTTTATGGTGCATACCCAGTTTATCTCCAACATTTCTACTTAATCGTGTTGAATTCACTTCTAAGGCTATAGAAACCATTTCTTCCATTAGCTCTTGCTCCTGGACCTTTTCGATAGAAGGCTTTAAATTCTTGTACTTTAGTGTGGAATTTATGATAATCTTGAAGACAATAGGATGTTAAAAAATTCAAAGCAAGATTTAAAATTCTATGGTCACAAGGAATCGGTCTATTTTCAAATGTAATTGAAAACAAATCCCTACATTGTACTTTTTTCGACAAATTTTCTCCATAAAACCATTTAATATTTTGAACTCCTTTGGAAAAAGTATAAAGAGTTATATCAAGGACTAACATAGTAAAATAAGATAAAAACAGCAAAATACGTATCAGAGGGAGCCGCTAATTAACGAGAGGAAGCCGTGTAACCATTGTTTTGACTATGCATCTTTAATTCGCCAACCTGTATATTACTAATATCAACAATTATTTTATTATATATTTAAGAACGACCGAGCCCCCATATTATCATGCAAATCTTATGTGGGAAAATGTAAAATACTTTTTAAAAATTAATTTTTACGCAGCGCTCTGATAAACATCAACGTACAATATCGATTAAAATTAATAATATATAAACCGCATGTCGAATCAAAACATTAATTTTTGACCCTTTTTTCTTCTAACACCTAATGGTGTCAATTAGGTACATTGATTCGAAAATATGAAAACATTTTTAGTAAACATTTTCGAATAAATTATTCTATAGAAATGTTAAACACGAATAAAACACGATGAGTGCATCTGAGATTTGGGAAAGTTTTTGTAAAAACACCGCAGTCCCCACTTGTAGTTTCTTAAATGAAAAATCTACATTTGAAAGGTAAGAATTCATATTGTATTGGACTTCTTACTTAATATGTTCGTTTCAGAGTTTTTTGGATATCGTGCATCGTTATTGGCTTAAGTTGCGTCGTATATGTAACATATGACATTAAACAAAATTGGGATAGAGAAGCTGTTTATATAACTTTAGATGTATCTAGTTTAAAAATTACTGAAGTAGATTTTCCTGGTGTAGCAATATGCGATATAAATAAAATTAGCAAACAGCGAGCAATATTTTTGGCAAACCATTTGTATGTATAAAACTAAAACCTCTTTTTTCTCACAATTTTTTCAACGGCAATACACAACAGGCATTAAATACAATCTATTCTTGTATGTACTTCACTTACGATATCACTTCCTGCTGGGCAAATAAACTTTAGGTCACACGAGAGACCAAGTTCCAACACAACTGCCGAGCTATCTTCTGTTCTTCCATGAGGATAGATTGATATTGATCGATAAGCCAGGTGGACCACATGAAATGTATTCCAGTTTTTTTAATGGCTATAGACTAGAGTGGTCAAATACGTATTAATGCTCCGACTTCAGTCGGACCATTCATCAGTCGATCAGTTCTACCACAACTGATGCCAGTGTAATGCATCAGTCTGACTGTTTTAATGTGGAAGTAAATTAAATTCATTCAAATTCATAGCTTGCTCTGAATGGAACTCTAGGTGTTTGCGCCTCAGTAATTACTATATTTTGAATCTCATCTTAATCCAAAAGGTTTCTCTATTGCTACGATTTAAAGAGTAAGATAGGAGAAACTAACATTGCGTACTACTCAAGAAATTAATTTTTTCTGCCTGAATTAATTAGACCGTTTATTTTTATTCTTGATTATTTGGGGCAGGAGACGGATGTGATATTTAAGTGTTGCCAAGCTAGACTCTTAAATATCACACGAACGAACATCAAGTATCAGTTTCGAAAAAAAAAATTCTCCTAATTTTTTATCGTGAATTGATCTTCTCTGCCGATCAATTTAAGGAGCATTTTTAAAGGTTTGCTTGATATAACTATTTTATGAAGATGTCTTCTTGAAACATTCTTGAGTCTCTAACTGGTAACAAACAATTTAGCATTGATTCAAAATCGCCAAAAGTATGCAAAAGGTCGAGACAGAAAACTCTAATTTAATAAGTGCACACTTTAAAATTGCTAGTAAGTAAAACTTTCAAAAATATGTTTTTAATTTATAGGAGCAACTTAACCCCTAATAAAAACATAAATGATACCTTAGAACTAGTAAGTTTGTTGGGTAGTCTTTATGACAACAACATTAATGGGGCAACCAATTTTCCATTACTCCAAGATTTGCTTGATATCTACGACAATGGAACAACCAAAAATGACATAGTTTTTCGTCTAGCGACGTTAATAACCCCTTGCAGTGATTTACTAGCTGACTGTAGCTGGGATTCTGTTCCAGCTGATTGCATGAAGTTATTTCAAACCAGATTAACTGATAGTGGGTTTTGTTGTGTTTTTAATTATATTAGAACTTCTTCAGAAGCTGAAGTGTAAGGGTACATTTTAAAGAAGTATGAAAATATTATTATTTTTTTGTACATTAGGCTAAAAGATACCAATACTCAAGTACCAAAAGTATCAAAGCAGTTCACAGGTATAGGGGTATCTAATGGGCTGTCAGTATCAATAAACATAAACGCTTCAGACTATTTCTACACTTCATTATCCGCAAAAGGATGTATGCTTAAAATCTTTTTGCCAGGAGATTTTCCTGATTTAATTAGTGGATCTTTAAGACAAATTATTGTACAAGAAAACTCAGAAGTATTTTTAAAAGTTGAACCAAATGTATTGCAGACTTATGGTCAAGTAAGAAGCTTGAAAAAGAAACAGGTAAGTGAAAACAAAATTTACTATTGAACAAATGCACATATTCCGATAAACAACAACAATATTCTTTTAGAGAAAATGCAAGTTTTCTGATGAGGAGAAAACCGCTTTTGGACTGTATACTTCAAGTAATTGCTTTGTTACATGTAAACTTACTAGCATGCATTTTCTTTGCAATTGCATTCCAGTTGTTTTGCCGATCGCCGAATTTAAAATAGAGAAAGAGGATGTCATGTTTTGTAACCTTGTGGATATACCATGCCTAAATAGATATCAAGGTACCATTACTATTTTTAATTCCATTTGACATGCGTGTTTTTATGTTATTTTAATTTCGTTTTTATTTAAATTTTAGTCTTTTTTTTTAAATATCATCAGATCTAAAATAGAAAGTCACAGAGATGTATCCGACACTGGCACAGAGTGCCAGTGTCGGATAATTTCGAGTAATATTTATTACTTGAGCTGTAACAATACCATTTGCTGTCATATTTGATAAAAAATCGTTATGTTTGTTATACATTAATCATTGTTAAAGTATTAGCAAGAAAAATATTTGTATGCCAGTCTATTAATTAATTTTTTCTTCAACCAAGTTTTACAGAAAAAAAAATAAAAACCGAAATTTTTTATATTTTTCCTGTGGATTTTTTGAGGAAGATTTTTTTGAGTATAACTTTTTTCTAGTAGATTTTCCAAAAAAGTTTTATGCGCCTTTTTTGAATAATTCATCCATTTCCAAAAAATATATATTTTTATTTGTGTTTTATACTTTGTTGTGAATATTGGTACGCAAATAATACTTGAGATTAATATTCAAGATTTTATTAACTCAAGACACCAGAATACATTCTGAACATTTTACGTTTTCCACTACCTGAAGCCTTTGCAAATGCTTGGGCGAGATGTCTGCCCAAGTGTCGGCGGCGAAGGTAATGATCGGGTGGATGTAGGTTTGGTAGATGGGAATCTTGGTCTTTTTAGAGAGCGGACAGCTGGCCTTTGGCCTTGGCAGCTGTTTTTTCCAAGTTGGCATATGGTCGAATGTTTTATCTGATGCTCTAAAAACCTTAAATGTCAAAAAAGGTGCAGGTCCCGATAAAATTGCTCCCATTTTTCTAAAAAATACTGCAAGTCTAATAGCCGGTCCTCTTACACATATTTATAATCTTTCATTAAAAGAAGGGGAATTCCCAGCGCTATGGAAAACTTCGATGATTGTCCCAATATACAAAGGAGGGGTAAAGAGAGATGTTACTAATTATAGGCCCATAAGTAAACTATCTACACTATCGGACAAAAGTAGAGAAACTTCTAAAAATTCTTTGATTTACGGAAACCATGTATTTAAATTAAATATTTACTACAAATATTGTAGTTCTCAACAACTGCGTTTTTTTACCGCATTTTACATGCCTCTTATCAGTTGTTTATTTACAATAAAAGAATTCAAATATTTTCGGATGGACATAAGTAGAGAAATCTAAATATCAATCGTCCAAATTTAGTATTTAGTTCGCTTTACGTGAGTTCTGTTGATAGTTTTGCATAGTTTTTTTAATCAACATGCCTCGCGGAAGATATTTGTCTGAAGACCTTCGTAGAAAAATAGTTGATGCACACAAGAGTGGTATACGACAAGTGGACATTAGTAAAACGCTTAATTTGCATAAGTCCGTTGTTAGCAAGACAATTTCTAATTTTAAAACACGAAATTCAACAAAAAGCATTAAAAAAAGTGGCCGCCCAAGAAAAACAACCAAACACATGGAAATGATGATAAAAAGAATTGCCCAGTCTGATCCTCACAAATCAGCAAATAAAATTTTAAGTGAATTACCTGGTGTTAATGTTAGTTCTAAGACCATACAAAGACGACTGAGGGAAGGAGGATTATTTAGTAGAAGAGCCGCTAAAAAGCCGTTTATTAGCAAGAAGAATCAGAAGGCCCGACTCAACTTTGCACAAAAATATTTGCATTGGACAACCAACGACTGGAAAAAAGTTCTTTTTACTGATGAAAGTAAGTTCAATTTGTTTGGGTCCGATGGAATCTCATGGGTACATCGACCACAAGGCAAAAGATTCGATCCAAGATATACACAGCCTACGGTAAAGCATGGTGGTGGCTCCTGCATGGTATGGGGTTGCTTCTCTGGGTTCGGTACAGGACCATTACACATCATTGAGGGTATCATGGATCGATTTGTGTATTTAGACATCCTACAAAATGTAATGCTACCCTTTGCTGAGGATAATTTACCTTTGACTTGGATATTCCTACAAGATAACGACCCCAAACATAAATCAAAGGTTGTCAAAGATTGGTTTTTATCGGAAAATATAATGGGGTATGGACTTTCCTGCGCAAAGTCCCGATCTTAACCCGATTGAAAACCTCTGGGAGGAACTAGACCGGCGTGTAAGGCAACATCAGATCAGTAATAAAAATGATCTTATAAAAGTTTTACAAGATTCCTGGAATTCTATTGGAGAGGAAACCATTATGAAACTGTTGGAATCCATGCCAAATCGATGCCGCGAGGTGATTGCCAATAAGGGATACTCTACTTACTATTAATTTTTCTAAGATAGAAATAAGAAATAACTTGTACTTTTGGAATAAAATTTAGTTTCTCTACTTTTGTCTCATAAATATTTTGTTTAATTAAATTAAATCTTAGGATTTTCTTCTACAATTTATTTTACTTTATACAAATTAAGTCTTAACAATTATTGTTGATTTTCATTATGTGTAGAACTGCATTAGTTTTGAAGTATTCAAATAAAACGCAAATTTAAAAAGTTTCTCTACTTTTGTCCGATAGTGTATATTGGCTAAGCTTTTTGAAAGGTTAATTTACGATTACTTTTCTCCCATTTAGGACCCCTTTTTTTATTATATACATTAATAATATAAAATCTTGTTTACGTTACACTAAATTTCTATTATACGATGATCTTAAAATCTACTGTACGATATTTAACATCGCCGACTGCCTTAAAATCCAAAGTGATCTGGAACGACTACGATGAAAATAGTCTCTTTCTTAACATTAAAAAATGTCAAAGTATAACCTTTTCAAGAAATAAAAATAAAATAAATTATCAATATAAATTTAATGATATTTGCTTACCTAAATTGAACTACGTACGCGATTTGGGAATTACATTGGACTCTAAACTGATGTTTGACATTCATATTGATCTAATAGTAAGCAGTTGAGTTCAGCAGTTGGAGCAGTTAGCAGTTAGTTGAGCAGTTCCGGGTCGACAGCAGTTAGCAGTTGCACCCAACAGCGTGATACACCCAATTTACTTATCAAGCAGAGAAGACTCCAAAGCAAAAACGGCGGAGAAAAACGTCGACTCGCCCCCCATCGTCAGTTGGGGGCACAACCATCGCCGGAGAAAAACGGAGGACAAGCAAAAAATGGACATATCGGATGGGTACTCAACGGATAGATCAACCAAAAGTGAAGACCATAAGAGAACAATAAGCAGACAAGAGAGAGAGCGGGATAAGACTTCGGACGACTCCTCTAAGTTCCTAAAACCCCAAACTAAATCCCGTACTGATCCCAGATTATCCAAAAGACCCAAAAACACTCCAAACCCCGACCTGGGAGCTGGCAAAGCGCCACCTCAGAGGGCGGAAATTGAGCAAAGTGAGGAAAGAGTACGCAAACTCGAGGAGAAAATTCGGGAAAGAGATTTGCAAATTGATAGTAATGCAAACGAGATGTACGACATTAAACTGAAAAACTCTCAGATCACCGAGAGAGCAGAACTATTCGACTATAAGATAAAAAAGTTGATCTCAGAAAACCATTCTCTCAATGGGCAGATCTCGGACTTAACGTAAACTCGGGGCGGTGTTGACTCAAAACGAAACCCTTACTATTCAAAACTCCAAACTCAAAGAGCAACTGACGGCACAGGGGGGTCTGGCTAGTGTTGGAAATCAAAAGGAACATAAAAATAATAAAAGAACCAGGGAAGAGGCGGGCCTGTCTCCGCCTTCACAAGAGGAAGGCGAGCCGGCATCGGAACCGGTTTACCCTAAAATAACAACAAACAGGGAGCTAGTCCCCTCAACATCGTCAGCCTCAGATCCTATCCAAAACTCCACCGAAAATCCCACTCCAAAATTTTAAAAAATTCACTTTACATGCCCTTAAACAACCTTTCCTTAGCGGAAAAGGGGAGGAGCACTGATTCCATTTCAAATATTAACAAAGTTCCAAAAGTAGTGCTAAGGGGCACAAAAAAACTGGGCCACAAAATACAAAACATTTTGTGAAAAAAAAAATCAACATCGTAAAAGTGCAGAAAGACAGATTAGGATTAGCGCTCTTCCCCAAAACCCCTAACGACCACCGCGAACTAACAGGACTTCTCAAGGAGGAGGGAATGGAATTCCATTCTTTTTTCCTTGAAGAGGACAGGAAGCTAAACGTGATGCTGAGAGGACTTGACCAAAACTTCAAGTTAGAAGAGGTCGGGGAGGAGCTGAGAGCGATGGTTTGAGCCGGAGGAACTCGGTTGGTTTAAAACCGGCCCAGGCCAACCAAGACCCACAGACCTCATCAGATTCCTCGTAACTAAAGAGCAAGAAAAATGTGTTTGAGATTGATAACATTTTAAACATCAGGGTCCGCGTCGAGCGCTTAAGGACTCAGACTATTGCAAACAGGGAGCAAATTGGGCAGTGTCATCGCTGCCAGGAACATGATCACGTCCTGAGCAATTGCAACGCAAAGCCGCGTTGCCATAAATGCAAAGGCGAACATTTCTACTCAGAAAGTGTAAAGAACAGAGCAACCCCGGCGGAATGTTGCAATTGCGGCGGTGACCACCCGGCGAGTTATTGGCGCTGCCCAAAAAATCCTAATATAAAAAACATAAATAACCAAAAAAAAAGCTTCGCTGAGACCTTGAAAACGACCGACACGGACTCTAATAACAGAAGGGCGGAGCCAAAGGATGGCAATACATCATCACACATGAAACGCCCCGAGCTATCAACCAAAAACACAAATCTCCTAAACCTCTTAAGTTTGCCTGAAAAGAAAATCGACAATCTAATGGCAAAACTTGAGAAATTAAATACCAACCCGGCGATCAAGCTATCGCTGGGAGTCGAGGCCTAAGCTCTCGCAGTGTCCGTTCGTTTCCTTCCTAATGTGTTCAAATCCCAATTCCCATCCTTACAAACCACATAAAAATAAACCTCATACAAAACACAATCCAACCGCCAAAAACCTAAAACATTACCAAAAAGCACCGTAAAGGACCGGTTACGTTCACACCTCCGCCCGACCTTTTCTCACCAGCCAAAAGTTCCGTAGCCTACGGAGCAGAGGCTCGCGTCCAATAACATCACACCCAGACCTCATAAATACAAGCAACCAAACCTTAATCCGACCAGTCGGTTCCTATTCACAAAAAACAGACCAATGAGTAAAAACAGACCAAGTTTTCCTCTTTGTGTTCTGTGTTCCTATTCTCTGAGTGAGTCACAAGTCTAAGCACCTAGATGCGACTCAGAATTATAAAAAGATGGCGCCTAATCTCGACAAAGGATCATTCAAAAGACCGGCAAGAGCAGTACACGCTAGTCCGGAAGTACAGTGTAAAACATCACATCATATAAATATAATATAGTATATATATTATAATAGTAACATAATCTTCTAGATTGTTGGGTTATATTTTTCGTAAATGTGAAATGTTTTCTAGTTCTCGAGCTATTAAATGTTAATTTAATACATTTAATCTTGGCAAATTGAACTTTGAAAGCATTATTTGGAACCGTAGGTATGGAATTTACATTGATCGATTTGAGAGCATCCAAAACAAATTTTTAAGATTTCTTTCTTTTAAAACCCGCTTCGGTTCATATCATGATGTCAATTCAATTCGAGAGCATTTTGACGTGATTTCACTTTTCGACAGACGTTTCATAACTGATGTTTCGTTTTTATATAAAGTAATGAATTGTCAGCTGAACACTCCTCCTATGTTTTCACTTTTTAAATTCAACATTCCTCAAGTCAACATCAGATCGAGCGAATAATTTTTTATTCCATTCAGGAAAACAAATCATGGTCAGAACTCTCCATTATGTAGAATAACAAAAAGTTATAATTTGTACTGCCGTTCATTGGACGTTCTTAACATATCACTTAGTACAGTCAAAAATACTTTAAAACGAAATATTGTCTTTGAAAGTTTATGAGGCTAATGTAGAAATTTAGCATTAGAAAGTTGTTTTTTTTTTAAGTATATTCTTTTATATTCAAATTATTTTGATTTATGTACTTAACCATTTAGTCTTAATAAAATAGTATATTTAAGTTAGTTAAGATAAGTTTGTAGCTACTTTTTTGGGCTTGTAGCCTGTTGTATCCCTATATGGTCACCAAATAAATAAATAAATAAATATATCGGACTGATCCCAGGTCCGAGTCTGAGATTGCTGCCTTCAAATCCAGGTGATGGCTTTTTTCCTCTTAGAAAAGAAGGGGTATTTTTGCAGTTGATCTCCAATACCCAGCGGTTCATCCAGGAGTGGATTAATGTAATGCGTCTTTGCAGTTAGATTTAATAAACAATTTTGTTTTGGGAAATTGTGATAATCGCGGTGTCATCGGCATATTAAAGAGAAGTTTATCATATTGTAGTCGTAATAAATCTCGCATGAACCTATTGAACAATAGGGAGTAGAGGGGAACCTTGTGGAACTCCTGCTCTTATTGGGCGGTAGGTGGATGCAAATCCATCTGCACAGACACTAAATTATGGAAGTCAAAAATTAATGGACAAGTTAATTAAAGCAGTGGAAAAAAGGGCAGCGACTACTCATGCCATATCTTATCGAAAGCCTTGCTTATATCAGGACATACAACCCCAGTGAGCATTACACGATTTGCTCCGGAGAGAATGTGGAAGGCAAGCGGAGTTCTCTGGTGGGTGTTTGGTTCTAAAATCAAACCGACAATTGAGGATTATTTCGTGTCTATTGCAGTACAAGAGCAGGTTAATGACGTACGAGAATTGAAATACACCGTTGATTATATTGGTAAGATCACTAAGCTGAGGTAACGACAAGGTGTTTCAAGGCGGAAGTTACTTGAATATTGGGGGATTCCGTTGAGGTTTCGAGGGCTATTTGGACAGAGTTTAGGATTATGCGGGCTATTGCAAAAGAGTGCATATTTGCATTTTTTTTAATTACATTACTGGATTTTTTAGGGAGTTAGGGAAGACCTTCGAGTGAGTTGCAAAGATCTGAACTTTTTGTTGCAGTGCGGAAAGGGATAAATTATTGAAAAGATTTCCTATCTCCTTTAACTAGTTGTAGTAGTAGTAGTAAGGGTGGGGGAGCTAGAACTCGGCAAGTAAGCCTGAGCAGTCCCTTTTCGCCAACCCCAGAATCACCCACCCCCACGCCTCCACTCCCAATGCGCGGTCTTCACTGAGTCGGTCCTTTTAATAAAGGCTTGCACATTGTCCCAGTCCAGATCTTTAAGATCTTCCCGTTGGAGTGTCGTTGCTCCGAAAGTTTTGCTTCTCAGGCGACTCCCCCTATCACAGATACCTAGTATGTGGTATAAGGTTTCCTCCCCTATACCGCAATTCGGAGAGTAGGCTTTCTCTTATACCAAGAAGGTGTAGATGCCTGTTTAGTGCCCGGTCAGGATTTCCACCAAGTCTTTGATACTTTGTCGGGTTTTGTTAGCAGTCACCTTGCTTTAGAGCCGTCATGGTTTGGTATCATTTCCTTGCCTGTCTACATCCTTCTGTCCTTCTCCAATTCTTCCTTGTTTTTTCCCAGGCCCACATATTAAGTGCTTGGGAGATTTGTTTTTTGTTAAGACCGGGACAAGGTTTGGGGCCTACGAAGAGGTTAACGGATCCTTGTCTTGCCAGTTCATCGGCCCGCTCATTGCCCTCTCCTTTAACTAAGTTCTGAGCTTGGCGGAAGAGCTCCAATGGATATTCAATATTTTTCTCAATATCGTTGAGTTTTTGCTCCCACATCGCGAAGTTGGATACTTCAGGTGTTTACACTCGACAATTAGCTCCATAAAACATTAATTTAATAAAAGTATCGCCTGATCTTAAGGCATGTTTTCTAAGATGGTATCGGTGTCTTTTCCTCTCTGCTATCGTCTGGGATGGGGGTTTTATTAAAGTGTTGAGGGAGCTCTCTCTTAGCTGATGACAAAGCTTCAGAGATGTTCTGGGTCAACCCGTTTATATCATCGTCAAGGATTGAAGGATCGTTTATTGGTGGGACTGGTGCGCAGGACTGCATATAATTTCTGTATTGCAGCCAGCCTGGGAAGACTCTGAGACAGGAGAAAGCGATTTTGTTCGTAAGGTCAATATAAATGGGGAGGTGGTCCGAGAAAATTTCATATAATACATGAACTTGTGTAAGATTGGGAGTGTTAAGGGGACAATACATTAAATGTAATGGTTTCTGCCATTTCCTGTATAAGGAGCACCTACATCCCCAAACTTGGTGTTTGGAGTTTAGTTCGCCTCCTACCAAGATGGGTATGTCAGAGGAGAAGAGACTACTTTGAAAGGTCTTGAGTAAACGGAACTTAGCAGAATAGGACCCTTACTCATTAAAACTGTTACAAAGGTGAATTCTAGAGTAGGATCGGGGTTTGGCGAGTGAAAGTGGAGAACTGACTTTTTGATCGCCAGAGAAGACAACCAATAAGTTTATATGGGAGACGTATACACAGAGTGTCCCGGAAAATGTGGGAAATCTCTCGCATTCAGGTAGAAAATAAAAAAATAATATGGAACTTTTTTATAAAAAAAATGTCAATCAAAAGACATTTCAACGAATTGACCAACGTCTAAGGGAAACTGGTATTGGTACGGGTAAGTACTGATGCTGGCCAGAGAAGAACAGTACGGTTTACCAAAAATGATACTGTGAATTTACATAACTCGCATGTATGGGCTGATAAAAATCCTCATGCCGCTGTTGTTTCTCATCATCAACATCAGTTCCAATCAATTAATATCTGGGCAGGAATCATTGGCAATTTTTTAATTGGGCCATTCGTATTACCGCTACGATTGAATGGAGAATAACGTTTTTCCAAACCGTTGGATAGGTAGAGGAAGATACATTACCTGGCTTCCTCGGTCTCCCGATTTAACGCCATTGGATTTTTACCTATGGGGTCACTTCAAAACCTTGGCGTATGCAACTCCTGTCGATATTCGGGAGGAACTTCATACAGAGAATTAGAATTCAGTATGATATACGGAACAATCCATGGTTGTTGTGGCGAGTACAGCACTCCACGATTCGTTGTACCCGCGAGTGTATCAGACGTCACGGAGTGCAAGTTAAACCTACACATGAAGTTTTTAGTTGTCTCGAATTACTAGCTTTTTTATTTATTACATTCTATTTTCAGGTTGTTTTTTTTCCTTCAAAACGATTCATTTTATCGATAATGAACAAGAGTGCCTGTTCTTCAAAAGTTCTTTATCCAAAAAAATATAATCAACTTCCTTTGCATTTTCGACACAATCATATATATATATATATAATTGCATTCCCTCTTATTCATTAAATTTATTCGTAAAATCCCTTTTAAGTATATAAAAAGTAGGTAACAGGTAAGATAAACAATAATAATCATTCTCAGCATTTTCTATTTGTCTGTAGGTAAATGGTTAAGGTACTACCCCCAAGAAGGAGCTGACCTTAACGAACTAAGCCTCGACCGAGAAGACTCACTTTCATGTAGCCATTGCTATCCTAATTGCGACGATGTTACTTACAGTATAGATACAAATTATTTTGAGTTTTTTTCGAATAACCCTCAATACCCGTAAGTAAAAAATAGTTATTTTTAAATAGATTTTCTAGTATTTTATTTCCCAGTATAGTTTTTAACTCATTATAGGATGCAGCAGATACTTTTCTAGCAAGATCTGCTGTATCAATTCTCCCAACTCCGCGGGATTCCAAGACATCGACTCTTTATATCTCTTAAGAGTATTTCATCTGATTTTGTATGGTTTGATCTAAAAAAAGAATAAGGTTTACTGTAGTAAAAATTCTTGGCAACTATTACAGATCCAGCTTGAAGGGGTTGCAGATACTCTCAGCGTAACGCCGCGGATACTGGATATTTTTCCTAGATTACAAAATATTGAAGTAGTTCCTAAGAATCAACTCTGTTGGAAGGCCTAGGAGAGCCCTTAAAGCCGATCTTGTCAATTGAACATAGACGCTCCACACAACATGACAAGCGTGGACCGATGATGTATATATAGGAGCAATGTGAATCTACAAGAAAGGGACCATCCACATCATGATCTACACGACCCTTATTAAGCAATATCTGAGAAACTATATAAAGTACCTTAACGCTTTGGATATGTACGAACTCCATAATAGGAAATAATCCCAAACTGAATCAGAGCCGGATAAATGTAGTTATAAAATGCAAATATCAAGCTAAATTACTTATTATAGATGCAATATAGTGTACAGTGTGATCAACTTTTAATACATGAATTATAACTACATATACTACAGTCGACTTGTGGTGCAGTGGGCAGCCGGGGGCTGTTATGTACATGGGTCTCCTAATGGATTTGTCGTGCCCTACCGAGGGCTACCAGAGGCGAATAGCCTTGGACAAGTCAATGAGGCTCTCTGGTTTGAAGGACTTAAAGCCGCTCGGTACACTGTAAGTCGCCCTCCCCACGTTATCGAGACTGATAACGTGGTCTGCAGTTTCGTTATCCTCCCAAAACCACCGGCAGTCCGAGTTACATGCCAGTGTCCGGTTAAGATACCCGTCACTAGTCGAATTCTGCGTACTTCAGGCTCTCCATCGTCTTCAGCAAAAAACTGGTAAGGCTGATTGGTCAGTATCATTTAAGGTCAGTGTAGTCGCTTTTCCCTGCTTTCGAAATAAAGACAACTTTCAACTCACGCCATAACTTTGGGACGTAGCCCTAAGCGACGAAAGTTCTGAATAGTATGACGATATGTGGAGTTAGTATATTTAAGCCATTTTGTAGAAAGTATTGATATAACCCATCGATGGTCGGAGATTTAAAGGGGAGGGGGAGGGGAGAATGATTTTATTGCCCACTTCACCCTCTCGTATTTGATATAAATCGGAGTCCCAGAACTGCGAGGGGAATCGTGAGATGAGTTGGATCCTGGAACTGCAGCGACTAAGTCCCACTGTTGGGCGGAGTCCACAGGATGGCCTCGAATTCCAGCAGTAAAACCAACTTAGGTCCCGCTCGGCTCACTGCCAACTGCAATTTTGGACTCACACTCGGAAGCCCCAGGCGTTCGTTCCGCGGAAGGAGTGGGAGTCAAGGCCCCCACGGAAAGCGAACCCAGAGGATCTTTGGCTTTCTCGGCAGTCAAAGCCTTCCTCCTCCTTCTCTTTTCTGCACCATTTAGGTTTTTACGTTTTAGCTGTGCCCTATCGAGAGCTCCAGCATGATTTTCACTAACTGAAGATAGGGAGCCCGGGTCTCCTGCCAAGGCAGAGCGCCCGGAGGTGGAGATATTTATGAGCCCTCCAAAGGAAGGTGCCGCAACAAGAGCAGAGGCTATGGCAGCTTAGAAGTTTCAGGGCCGCCTTAATGAAGGGGAATTGAGGGAGGAAGAGGTTATTTTACAGTGTGTGCACATGGACCATCATGTTGGTCTCACGAGTACATCGGAAGTAGTAGTCCACCCAAGCAGAGCCGTATACCTGGGTAAGGCTGAATACTCTGGAAGATGGCCGGGTATTCCAGAGGGAACGTTATCTACCGTGTGTTATCCCCCACGGCCATTCCTCTCTCGGCACGTTGCATGCACACCTTCGATTTTGCTGAAGGAGAAAAGATGAAAGTGTCCCTTTTACACGCAGCCACTAAGAAAGAAGAGCAAGCCGTGGATGGCAAACAGAGAGCAGAAGCACACCCAAGAATAACAGACGAAAGGTGCTCTTGTGACAATCACAAGCGTTGTCGCCTGGGAGTTTATCGACGTCCAGTCTAAAATCACAGGACTTTAATAGACTTACCACGTATAGGATGCAAGCTTGCATAATCCCGATCAATGCCGGTGGGATGAATATCCGGTAGTATTTTTGTTTGATGACTATGAAGGTGCAAAGCCAATAAGGGCTCCGTGCAGGTCCCGAGGTACATCTACATCCTAAACCTGTGGCAGGATGTAGAGTTTTAATAATAGTCTATGATGCCACATCTTAATAAATGCCTTGAAGATGTCATGGTTTATTTCAGCTAAGATGTTCCGTGTCCTCTTCCGGACTCCAAACTGTCCGGAAGGGAGAACTAAAGTCTTTCAGTGTGGCTTCTAGATCCCTTAGGATTCGTTTTTCCACGACTCTCGACGGGCCTGTAACTTTTCGTCTGTTAGTGATTTCCTTTTTTGCGGATCAGGATGATTTGGCTGATCATTTCCATTGGAATGGGAAGCTGTGAAGCAAGACTGCTTTAGAATTTCTAGAGAGTTTGTTTGCAGTTTTTAAGCGCCTTGTTGCGAATTGGATCATGCCCACTGCTTTTTCATTCATTTAGACATAGTCATTAACACAGCCTATTTGAAATAGTCACGCGTGATGGGTATCATTTTTCTCATAGAAAATTCTTAGCGCCTTCCAGGAAGAGCCAAAGATTTCTTCTACATTGTTCAGGTCTAATCGGGACAGTCTCTATTTATACAAGATTCTCGGCTGCATCTCGAATTATCTGAGATCTTCGGAATCCGAATGTTCAAAGGTTGAATCTACCCATGCCGGGGCTTAATTTATTCACTTTAAAAACTTATTTATATTAATTATATTTTACTTTTTGCACTTCTCTAGCCACTCTTACTTAATAATTATAATAAAATGTATATTTTAACTTTATTTCTATACGGATTTTAGGAATCAATCCAGAATTCACGTATTTTCAAATAAGGCTTACAGCAATTTGTACAAGAAATTTGTGACCGTAACATGGTATGAGGCTTTAAGTGAGTTCATTTTTATTTAAACGTTATATTAGGAATTACGTTTTATTTTAACCTGCGGTTTAAGGTAGCTTAATATCTTATCTTCTTTTCTTGAAAAATACTGAGAAAGTAAATAAATTTGGTGTTTTTCCTGTTAGATAGAAAATCTTATATAATTTAACTATAATTTTCAGGTAAATATTTTTTTTTTGTTTTTTAGGTACCTTTGGAGGAATTGTGTCAATCTTACTGGGAGTTAGCATTATTAATTTTGTGGAGATTGGTATTTTAGTCGTAAAATTATTTATAAATAATTGTAAAATTAAAAAATAAATGTTCTTCTACAAAATCTTTTGAATAATCTTTGCAAATCAGTATGCTATAACTAACGTGAATTTTTCAACCTGATGGAAAACGGATATAATGGATAAAGATGGTTTAAAATTTTGGTTGAAAAATTTTGAACATTGTAATTATACTAAAGCTACGTCCGTTTATACAAACTCCCAATCCCACATTTAAAAAAATTCAATAACATAGTTAGAGAAATCCAAAAACAAAATAATATCCCAGCGTCAAAGGTATCTGGAGTAGAGCCACTTCCTGCAGAATTCTGCAGCAAAGCCAAGATGCAGGAAGTGTGACGGTGAACATGTGCCAAGAAAGAACCGTATCTAAATACTGTTACTGCGACTGAATACTATAGAAAGAACTGTGTCTAAATATTATAGATGCCCTAAAAATTCGATAAAATTTGAATCAAAGTCAATTACGCCCAAGGAACCCACTGATTTGCACAACACACTCAACCTCATAGACCCCAAAAAACCCTCTGAATCAAACACCCACTACAATTCCAATTCGTTAATTCACTATTACAATTATTATTATTCCCTCAGCTGAAAATCCTAAAGCCCTAAATTGACCTTATTGTTAACACAAAAATATAGTAAAATCCCCTGCCTAAATCCCTTTTCTTCCAAACTCCCTAAAACTCAAAGATCCAAAGCACAAACACTAATATACATCAACTGACAATTCTATTTTGGAATGCCAACTCGATTTTGCGTAAAAGATTTAAGTTTGCAAATTTCATGGCAGAAAATAACATAAACATAGTACTACTACAAGAAACAATGCTCAAATCTCACACAAAATGGAACCTTACAAATTACATTTATACATCATTAACAAAACAGGCAGACTGTCAGACAGTCAAGGAGGTAGAACAGCAATCCAAAACCTCACATTCCCTAACAAAAAAAATTTGAACATTTATCCTTTTACTAAAAACACAACTATAGCTCTTAAATTTGTAAAGAAACCACACAAAATAACATTGGTATACAGACCATCCTCTCACCGCTTTTCCACCAACATCTTTGACTCCCTTTTAAAATCCGCTACCGACACCATGGGATTCCAAAAGAAGTACCCAAGACAGCAGGACACTCCGTAATTCCCAAACCAAGCTTATTATGCATTGATGCTTGATCAGAACCCACCTGCCACCCATATATTTAACCATAGGTCAACATAAAATGCAATATAAAAGGGTGGACAAGAAAAGAGTGCTGGGCTAGCCTATCTCGCGGAGAGTGGTCGTGCAAGTTCTTTAAAACAAAGGAAGTAAATAAATAAAGCTCAGGGGCGCCAGTGACCAAATTACCCTTAAAACATCCCTATAGAATTTAAGTAAAGGGCCACACAATACTTACTACTGCATATAATAAAGACCCAAGTTTAATCATTAAGTATCTACGAATCATAAGTCCTGTAAAAGCTCTGCCTCTAGAAATTAGGGTCAAATAAAAGCTATAAAATTTATTTTCAAGTGACAGGTAAATTTAATTCAAATTTAGGTTGTTAATTATATAACTTTAATTGGGGGAATAAACGTAAGGTTATGAAAATATCAACACTACTAAAAAAACGAGCTATTATACCATGATATTACTTAATAAAGCTTATAAAAAAATACAACGAAGATAAACCTACCTTATTGTGATCACAATTTGGTTTACACTTCTGCCGATATAAAAAAATTAAAAAACTGTGTTATCACACCTTTTGTGTTGATAAGTAGTATTTTAAGCACTACTTTTGAATAAAATAAATACTTGCAAAAATTACACTTTGGACACGGTAAGTAAAAATAGGTAAGTTTTCAATTTAGCCTTAAATTAAATAACAAAAAATATATATTAATCAATTTGTTTTCAGCATTTAGGCTGCATCAAATTTACAAAAAAACGACTTATCTGGCAGCCTGGGATACCACAACAGACTCAAGGAATCGAGGACACCATCAAACAACTGGACATATCTGGAACTTCATCATACCAAATTAACCTTCAGCCAATCTGAAAACTGGAGACCAACGAGAAAGAATAGACCTGCTTTGGGTCTTTCTTTTCACCTTATCCTTCAACCCTAAAATACCCCAGTACCCATGTAAGTTTTGTCATAAATTTAAGAATAAATATTTAATTTAAATTTAGAATACTTATTTAATTATTTAATTTGTTGTAATAAAATTTTAGAAGTAAGCTATTATGTAATAAAATTATTCTTTAGTGTCAATAAAATGTACAGTTAATATCAAAACTTCAAGATGAATAAAAAACTTATTTTTAATATTTTTGGCTTATTATTTATGACTTAATATTAATAGTTATTACAAAAAATAGGTTTATCTTTTACTTACACAATGGTGGAATTTTGTGGCTTTTATATACTTTTTTTTTTACACTTTCAGAATTCAGCAATGGGAAAGCAACAGAATTAATAAAATTGTTCTAACTTTCGAGTCCTCCAATATAAATTGATTTATTTAAGCTAAAAAGAAATTTAAACCTAATATAGTCACCCAAAAAAACCAATTAAGCTGGAATAAAGTCTCAGAAATTTACCAAAGACAGCAAATGAATTTCAAAAGAACTCCTACAGAGATATAATTCATTTAATTTGCTAATTTTGTAGCTATTAATCCACAAAGAAACGCAAAATTACTAAAGCGTTAAATTGCCACAAAACAGCTATTTTAGTCTGTACTAGTTGCACAGAAGTGGATCTTGGCAGAAAATGATCGATGCTCGGCGGTTTACCGTGAGCGAAAAACCCAAAAAACAATGTACCCAGAAAAAAACAAAGAACGCGTACAAAGAATACCAGACTAGGATTCTTTTCAACCGACTATTATTTATACAGGATGGCTGTGAATTAAATAGTAATATACAGTTCGATAATTTTTAATTGTTTGATTAAATAGTTAGGAAACTTTGTTTTTAAAGAATTAGATTAATATATAAAATAGTTTAAGCAAAAATTAACCGTTACACACCCAGATCCACCCATCGAGCAGATATCCTAGACATTGCCATTTCCAAAAACCTCTCCCACAATATCAGTTAAAAGTGATATAAAGGGTGTTTTTTTTTAGAGGCGGAGAACTTTAAATTGAAATTAAACACAAAATATTTTATTGACATGAACGAATTTGCTTTTATATTAAAGAATTTTTTTTGGCATTAATATTTAAAAATGATTTCGGGCATGTGACCCTCACGGCTGGCGCGTACGTGGCGTAATCTAGAGGTCCAATTTTCACACACTCTTTCCAGTACTGCAGGCTGTAATTCGGCAATCACGCGTCGCATGTTGGCTTCCAAGTGCTCAAGTGTTTCGGGTTTATCAGCGTAGACATGCGACTTAACATAGCCCCAAAGAAAATAATCTAATGGCGTCAAGTCGCAAGAACAAGCTGGCCAGTTTACAGGTCCATTCCTTGAAATTATTCGTTGCTCGAATGTCTCTTGCAGTAAATTAATTGTTTGGCGCGCTATAGGGCACGTGGCACCATCCTGCTGAAACCACATTTCTGCAACGCCTGCAACGGCTTCCAATTGAGGCACAAAAAAGTTGGTTATCATGTTTCTGTATCGCTCACCGTTTACTGTAACGTTCTGACCAATTAGACATAATTATTATAATATATAGATAGTAATAATAAGAAATGCAATTAGTCATCTAAACTCACTATTCCTGTCCCAGTCCAGCACATTTTTGAAAATCTCTATTATATCAAGAAAAATATTTACATTCATAGTTATGAAACCAGAAATAGACATGGCATGGTTCCAGCATATTTGATGCTAAAGCGAGGCCAAACTGGTTCAGGGTACTGGGCCATTAACCATTTCAATCCCCTTCCAAGAGCAATTAGAGCACAAAAATCTTTTGAGAAAAAAATTAAAAATATTCTGATTCAAATTCCTCGCTACAGCATTAAAGAAGTTTCTAATTTACCTTTAGGCTTCATTTAAAATGCAAATATAATCCCCATAAGAAACAATGTCTTATTTCGATATACCTATGTGTTAATGCTAAATTTTTAACATGTGTTGGACGCGAGTCCGAGTACAGGCCACACCCCAAATTTATTGAGTTAGTAGTTACATTTCGCAGTTGCTTATAATAATTCCAATGCTCAGCTTGTTTAGTACGTCTATATCCATTTAGTGCCTGGTTTCGAAGTTAAATCATTAATTTGACAATGTCAGTCATCCAAGGCCTATAGTTTTTGTTATTTGATTGACCTATTTTCAGGGATGCATGAATATTAAAAATGTCAAGAATAGATTTTGTAATGAAGTTTACTTTACTTTATCATCTATATTATCTCTCGCATAAATATGTTTCTAATTTATAAGTTCAAGATCTCTTTGAAAATTACTAAAATTAATTTTAGTTAAAGGTCTATATTTAAAGCGCTTAGGAATGGGGATATCGCCTTTAAAATTAAAGTTTGCATAAATCAACATATGATCGAAGATACCGATGTCTTTCGTGCCAAAATCTTGTAAATGGGGTAAGTTCCTACACATTAAGTCAATCAAAGAAGAATCGGTTTCAGATATTCTTGTAGGTGTATCTAAAACCTGCCTCAAATTAAAAACATTAAGAACACTCATCAAATTTTTTGTTTGCGGTTTTTTATCATCTAAAAAGTTTATATTAAAATCTCCAAAAATTCCCGTAGAATTTCCTTAAATTTGATCAGAAATTCGTTGATATTTGTACGAGGTGGCCTATAGACATTTCCAATAATAATATTTTGATCCCTATAAGAAACTTAATCTATATATGCTCAATAAGTTCAGAACATTCACTCAGTAATAGAATATATCATAGATTTGATGTTATATAAATCGCTACCCCGCCGCTTGGACATGGCCAAACCCTCCTAGCCTTTTTCTATTATTATACCTTAATACTTATTATAATAATAACAAAAACAAATGATGATTTTGATAATATACTATACTAAATCACACACAAAAAAAAAACAATTAAATTCCTTTGTTGTGTAACTACAGCAAAAATTATAATTTTCAATTCACCCTAACCTTGATTATTTATTAAGATTTTAGACATAAGGTTAAGACGAGATTTCGTAAGATCCTCCTTGATACTAATTCCCGTAGATTTAGGGTATTTTCGATTTTTTATCACGGCGGAGCGTGATAATTTTTTTTTATAAATTTATTATTTTAAATTTGATGGGTACTACCGGCGGAGAATTTTTGATTGTTTGTTTTGACGAAATTCTGTAGTATTTTTGTATGTCTGCGCTAGTAACAACCTCCATTTTTAGGTTTGCCTTGAACAATTTCAGCATTTTTGGCTTTAAATCTTCTTTTGAGATACCAAATATTCCCAAGTTGAAATTTCGGGATTCCTATTCCGAATTATCAAGGGAGGTGTGTAACTGCGAATTAGCCTGTTTTAAGTCCTTTACCTGGTCCTCTAGCTTAGTTATGCGTTCCTGCTGTTCCTCGAGTTTAACAGAAATCCTTTTTGTTAATGATATTTGACACCCTTTCGGCAAATGAAAAACCTATCCGTGAATATGTTCTTAATTTTCTCAATGTCACACTGAGAGAGCCATTTTGTTTTAAAGTTCACCTTCATCAGTTCACAACGACACCAAAAAATTTTACCAAAATACTTGCAGTGCTATCCTAATCTTAATATTTGGACATAATATTAAACTAAAAACCGTAAAACAGACACGATAACTTTACTTTTGTTAATACATTAGGTTTAATATTTTGGATAAACTTTCTTTATTACAATCAAAACAAAAAATATAACCGATAAATTATTTATTAAATATATTAATATACATAAAAACAAAACGCTCAAAAACTTATTTTACCAATAAGAAAATATTAAGCGTCAATAACAATTAAACTAGAATAAACTTCACATGACTGTAGCGCTAATGTTTCATCTTTATCAACTATATTGCAAAAAATTCTTAACTTTGATCCCAACTCGAATGTACCTGGCGTAGTCACTATCACAGATAATTTAACGGATGTTGTTGAGAGGGGCTGCAAGACTTCTTTTTTCTTGCCATTGACTAGCCAACTAAAATTACTTGCATTTTGAAGTCCGCAGTATGGTTTATGGTAAGGTTGTTTAGGAGTCGATTGAAACCTGGAAACAAAAATAAGCATATTTAGTTAAAGATTTTTTGAAAATTTGTTCGTTGATCGAATGAAATAGATATTCCGGCTGATATGTCTAATCGAAGAATTTTGGGTCATTTTGAAATTAGTTTGAATGTTGAAGCTTACTTAGAAAACACACTCGGCTAAAACCAGAAGGGACGATATTCAAAGAGAACTGCAAATCGAAACCTTACCTCCTGCCAATACTATAGGGTGTCCCAATAGGAACGCACGTTTTGAATTGCGCAGCATTCTTATTTTATCGCAGTATGTCAAAAAAAAAAACTGAAATAATGTAAACAGTTTGCGATTAGTAGCCATTGAACGATATACGGTCGAACAACGAATTATTATTGTTAAAATACACTACAAATATGGAGAATGTTTTGCGGAAACAGTTCGTAAATTGCGGGGCATTTTTGGTCGACACGATGCACCAAATCACACGACCGTCCAAAGACTAATTGATAAATTTGAACAAAATGGTTCTGTCGTGGATGTAAAAACACCAGTGCGTCACCGTACTAGCCGTTCTGTTGAAAATATTGCCGCAGTGCGTGAAAGTGTTGGCGAGAATCCGGGAACATCTATCCGTCATCGTGCACAGCAGTTGCACATTTCGAAGAGCACCCACCGAATTCTAACAAAAGATCTTCATTTACATGCCTATAAGATTCAATTGACCCAAGAATTAAAGCCAGTGGACCATGCGACGCGCCGTACATTTTCTTCTTGGGTATTGCAAAAACAACAAATAGATGTCGATTTTTCGAAAAAAAAATTGTTTACCGATGAGGCACACTTTCACCTTAATGGCTTTGTTAATAAACAAAATCGCCGAATTTGGGGCGAAGAAAATCCTAGAGTCATTCATGAGAAGAAAATGCATCCATTAAGAGTCACTGTTTGGTGCGGACTTTGGACAGGTGGAGTAATTGGACCGTACTTCTTCGAGGACGAGGCTGAAAATTCAGTTACCGTGAACAGCGAACGCTATCGTAATATTATGCTCACTGAGTTTTTATGGCCTCAATTGGATGGTATGGATACGGGCGGTATGTGGTACCAACAGGATGGTGCGACATGTCACACTACACGTGAAGCAATTCAATTGTTGCAAAGAAAGTTTCCCGGTCGTGTCATTTCACGGAATGGAGACCAGAACTGGCCCGCAAGATCATGCGATTTAACGCCTTGTGACTTTTTTCTTTGGGGTTTTTTAAAATCCCTCGTATACGCTAATAACCCAACAACAATTCCACAGTTGAAAAACGAAATTAGACGTATTATTAGCGAAATTGGGTCGCAATTATGTGAAAATGTAATTGAAAATTTCTCAAAACGAATAAGAGTCTGTCATGAAAGTCGAGGCGGCCATTTGCCAGATATTATTTTTCACGTTTAATTGCAGTGTATTAGCTTTACATTAAAATATAAATAACACTCAGTTTAAAATAAATTATGACTTTTATTTACCAATTAAAACGTGCGCTCTTATTGGGACACCCTTTATATAACAAATTAAAAGAATACCGCACGTAAATAATGATGTTATACACAAAATATGTAGCCAGCATTTACTCTAAATTACTATAATGGAAGTACAGTAAGGACAGTAGGTTTTGTAGACCACCTTGTCTTCGTCATTAGTGCAAAGTCCAAGATACAGCTGGCATGGGAAGAAAATGCTGCATTAAAAAAAGTAATTGGATGGATGTTTCGATAAGAACTAAATCTTGCCCTCGAAAAAACCCATATAGCCATTCTGACTGGGATAAGGCGAAAACTTTTAACAAAACTACGTGAACAAATAAAGTCTCAGATGTAAAAATCGTAAACCTATCTTTAAACGCATTACCAAACTACAACAGTATAAGCCTATAAGGAATAAGAGATCTAATTAAAGACCAAATGAATAGGAAAGCACCAGGTCATGATGAATTAAACAACAAACTACTGAAAACGCTACCTGACAATACACTATTGGACATCAAAACCATTTATGGCATCAGCCAACCTGTGCTAGTTTCCGGTAGAATGGAAAAAAGCAATAATGATATTAACACTTCAACAGGGTAAAAACATAAAAAAAACCGGAAGGTTACAGATCTATTGGTCTGCTGCCATCACTGAAATAAATTTTCTCCTGAAAAGGCCGTATTAAGCAGATTATAGGAGGAGCTAGATGAACTCAAAATAATTCCAAAAGACCAGTGGGGATTTACAAGAGGATTATCAACTGAATTGCACCTTGCAGGGATACAAGAACGGTTTCTGGTGAATTCTTTCAATTCGAAGGGCTCTATCGTCATGATCACGCTTGACATCGAAAAGGCCTTTGAAAGAGTGGTATGACGGTTTGATCTACAAGTTCATCAAGTTATTAAAAGTTTTCTAAAAGATAGGGAATTAACTATCAAAATAAATGGGACCATAACGTCCTATAACAGGATGAGAGCAGGAGTTCCCTAAGGCTCCCTGCTTGCACCAGTTTTATTCCCCAAGCACACATTACTCCCAAGTCGCGTTATTCGCGGACGACGCTTGTGTTTTTGCTATTTGCAAAAATGTACAGCAGATATATGGATTTGTATAACCTGCAGATTTATGGATTTCCCTGGAAGGATGAGGTAAAGTACATATT
Organism: Anthonomus grandis grandis; assembly: GCF_022605725.1. Lineage (NCBI taxonomy): Eukaryota > Metazoa > Arthropoda > Insecta > Coleoptera > Curculionidae > Anthonomus > Anthonomus grandis. The sequence continues at coordinate 41,367,057 of NC_065567.1, forward strand.
GGAGTATATATAAATGCAATGGAACCATTCATGCACTCTACTCTTTTCACTTCTGGAGGAGTACTCTTCCTTTTAGTAATCAATTATTGCTCTACAAACAGATTTTACGTCCGAAGCTGCATTAGGCCTCGAACATTTTCTAGAATACCAGGAAGACGAGCATCAAACCCTTTCAGGTGTTTTAGGAAAAGTGTTTGAGGATGTTTACTAATGCGCCCTTCTTTGAAGAAATGTTGATCTGCACTTTGATATGAATCAAACTTGATACTAATCAAAAGTATATAGTTAAAAAACACTCAAGTTCAAGGAAGTCCGAAATGTGGACAACACCCTAATAGTAAATTTCTCTTGAGAATAAGAGAAAACCGGCCGTTGAATGGCGAAATGTGATAGTAGCCACCGAGTTCAATTACTCATCTAAACTTTGGTTTTTCCGCAAGGAATGGGACTCGAGCTCCATCTAAAGATAACTGGCAACCTTTCTCCGATGTCTAATTACTTGTTCCTATCCTGAAATAAGTTAGAAATCCTTTATCCAACTGCAGCATTCAGATGCTACAAGAAAAAGAAGAATAGGAACTAATCGTAGAAAGCAGTTGCAACTGCTACCGGCAAGAGCCACAACTAGTCTAGAAGAAATCAGTGTAAGAGGAAATGAGTTTATTATTCCACGATTTACGTTTACTTCATCGGAGAAACAATGAGCTATCACTTCAGGAAAATGAAGCTCCACCAATAGAAGTAAACATTAATAAGATTAGGGTGATTTTATTTATATTCTGACTGTAAAATAAATTCTCTGTTGAAAATAATAAAATAGGATAAAAAATAAAAAGGTAAGTGAACGATTTATTTACAATATTTACAATTTGTTTTCAGGTATTCACTGAAGAACAAGAGAATTCGTTAGAACAACATCGTTTACGTTTGTCTGACATTTAATTCGGAATAAACCGAATTGAATTAATTGGCTTTCCAATATACCGAAAGTTTGGACGTTTCATAGAAAAAATGGCCGGCTTGGAATGCTTTCGCAGTTTCATCTCTAAACACCCATGCATATCTGAAACCCGAGGCTACAAGTTTAGCCATAGCGAGTGCGTTCAACCCAATGATTTCGAAACACTGAACAAATCTCAATCCCATTGCTCTCATCGCTCTTAAGCCACTTGACGTAAACGTTTTCAAAACTGCGATAAACACGCTCTTTGATACATTCATGGGAATGAATCCAGAATACCTTGTTCAAATATTTGACATCCCGGCATTGGAAATTGGCATTACTGAAATAAATATCAAAGTCGGCTTTAGATCGACGGGTATATGGCCGATGGACGCATATATCTTTCAGAAGATTGATTTCATGCCTAGTTTTACGACAGACTGACTAGATCCAGAGATCAACTGGAATAATATTAATCCCTATGTGTTGACTGATCGATCGAACCCAGAGAACGCTTTGGAAGAAATACACGATGCTGGAAAAAAGAGATAATGACTATGCTCATTTAGAAACCGTTCCAGTGGACACATCGACAGGATACTCACATGCACAAAAATCAGATTTTGATCAGATTTGCTTGTGCCTCTCCTGTAGGCTCCATCGCGTACCCAAAAGAAGAAAGGAGACCGGCGGGGCGAACATCAATATTGATTGACGTCCAAAATTTTTTGAAATGAACCACAAATTGTCCCTAAATTCAATTCTTTTCAACTTATGTCACTTTTACGGTCTTTGCTATAAAAGTTACGGGGGTCGGCTTAGGAACACCATACCTTAACGACTAAAAAATACACCAATTTTACCCTAAAATTTTATTAAACTGAGTCACAAGTTAATCCGATAACTACTTGTGGACATCATGTTTCCACGACTACTTTTTATCTAATCTATTAAATTTTATAAATATTCTTTTAATTAAGTTTTTATCTTTCTTTTATTTATGCTACGACTGCGTATTATACTTATATTTTTACAGTGCGTAATTTTTATTTTATTTTACAAACCTATATGATATTATTATGAAAATGTAAATACGTTAATTATTCTGCTAGTTTTTGTACAATTTTATTAGTATTCTGTAGTTGAAGTTGATTCGTAGGGTTTCTTTAGGGTTCTACTTACGTTTGGTTTATTATTTTCATCTATAGTGTTTAGTTTTTAAGTAGTTCATCTTGTTTGAGAGCCCCATTTTGGCCCCAATTTAGGTTATTTAGGTTATATTATTGTAAATCCCTGTAGTTCTAATTTTCTAGAATTTGTATACTTGCTTGCTTTGACGGTCAGTATTCTCCTACAATTATTGGTCTCTTTGGGCAAAAACAATGAAGATAATTCTAAATATTTCGAAACTGTTCCATCGGGTTTTAAAAAGGACGCGCTTCGTGACAAATCATTCAGTTTTAATTGTTTAGTCAGTTTTTACCTTGGAAACAATTAAACGACAGTCAAGGCGAGTTAGGTTAGTGTTTTTGACGTTGACAATAAAAGTGTGTTCCGGAATTTCGTTACAATATTTTTACATGTATTTTCTTTTCTTTAATTTTATTTCTTCCGTAATTTCATAAATTTTATTAACCATAAAACAAATTATTTATTTATATAAAGTAAGTAAAGCAATCTTACCTTTCGACTTTTGGATCGCCAATATCAACTGTGAACTGAACAGCATCCTCTATATTATTATGTAATGTCAATTTTACCGGAATAATGCAGCACCTCTGTTTTGTAAAATTATGTCTAACTAATAATGGGAAAAATAAATTGTATGTAACATAATTTTGGTTCTCAATTCTTTTGCACTTATCTATTGGGCTATTCAAGTCTATAATTGCGTTCTGTATCATTTTGTCAAGCTCTTGCTCTTTGTTAACTACTCGAATGGGAATACAGTTCTGACCATAAACAATTCTACGAGCTGAAGAATCGCAAACTAGCGCCCGCCACTCTAATATTAACGTACCCGTTCTTTTCTTACATTCTACGTTAGTACTAAAGGCATTAAGAAGCGGTGTGTGGCTTTTTTTGGCAAAAGTTTGATAAGCATCTGGCAACTTCTGCAAGGTCATTTTCTCTAAACTGATGGGTAAAGAAGAATATTGAACTTCTTTAGAAACTTGCCTTCTAGCTTTACAGAAAATATGAGCAGACTCTTGCGAATTTAGGTTTATATACGGCGGCGACCTAAAATCTTTTGTCAAAATCCAATTATTACTAAGCAACGCTAGGTTTAATAAAGTAATTTTGGTCGAAATGGTGTTATGTATGTTATTGGAATTTGTTATTTTTAAGGCCAAAGAAAGGTCTTTAGCTGTAACTGAATTAAAGCTACACTGTGTAGCTACTTCTGCGAATATCGATTCTTGTACGGACAACATCCAACAATGCCTTATTAGTCGATACCTGCAAATAAAAGAACTGTTTAAAAACGAACAAAAAATTATAATTTAATTTGTTTTTGTATCATTGAGATTAGTGGGAAACTTATCTCGTTGAAATGGGATCACATAAAAAAGACATACAATGGTAGAAATAATACCTCTTAATATTTATCGGCAGAAAAATTATTTGACAACATACAGAGCGTCCCAAATTGCAGCGTCCTAACTTTAACAACAATATGTGTGTTAAGAATAAGCCTTAATTTTGTTTATAAGCGGTTTGGAATAATTTGATTCCTTGCGTACGATGCAAGGTTTCTGAGTAAAAAAATAGAAACGAGTTTTATTTTGACGTAGCTAAAATTTTCATTACTGCTAATTTCAGTAGTATTTTTTTACTGTTGAATCTTAGCATGCATTATTCCATTTTTGTGACAACTGAACAGTTGCTAAGTTCCGACAGTGGAGGAGTCGTCAATGTAAGAGATAGACAAGTTACTTTGTATATTTATTAGTCCTGTGACAGTAAGCTTTACAATATGAATCAAGACACAAAAGAAAATACCATAAAATGCATAAAAACATGCATAAAACGAGATGTTGATATTATTGCAAAAAATTGGATTAAAATTTTTCTAAAACTACCTACTTGCACATAATGGATTGTAAACGGAACGTATCCTACATAAAAAAATGTAATATTGAAAAAATCGGGTTTGTCAGCACAATGACAAAAATGAAGAAAGAAAAACAAATAGCGTAAGAGAAAGAAATATAAACTGCATTAACCAAAACAAATTTTGAAGATGAAGAGACCCGTTGCTCAAGGAGAGTCTTAAAGTCTAGGGTGCCAATTTGAATACTTTCAATGCAAATATCTGAAACTAAAAAAGTTAGAAAAGCGCAGTTTCGTACAAATGTTTTACAGGTAGAAGGAACAACAACGACCATATTTTGGTTATAGGGTGAGTCGCCTCTTGGGCCCGATGCACCCAACCCCAAAATTTTAAATTACACCACCCCTTTTGTCTCCCTTAAATGAAACGTCTTTTGGAGTGGTATTCATCTGCTCAAGATTTTTGTCCTAAATTTTATACAGAATTAAAGAGAGGTATAAAATAAACTCTGTTTTATAACGTGCTTTTTTTATTTAATTAGATACTCAAAATGCTTCCCATTTAGGGCTAAACAAAAATAATATTATTTATTTAAGTAATTTCTAACTATCTGAAAACATGCCCTTGGACAAAGTACTTTGTCCAAGGGCGTTGTCAAAGTAACGATTTTTTCAATAAGATAAAAAATCAAATTTGAAGAAAGAGGATCGATGGAAAACAAAAAAAAGTTCAGCGTAGAGTACTTCATAAAGCGGCTCAATTAGAAGTATTATCACATTCTGCTATAAATCCTACATTGTCTCTATGCCAAGCTTCACCGATAACAGAAATTTTTTTCTTGAATCTCTACGTCAGGTATCTAAATTAAGTCATTTTCATCCATACAAAATGCAAATTCTTCAGGAATTGCGTGAAAACGACTCCTGACCGAACAATAGATTTTTCGAGTGAATAACAGAAAAATTACATATTACTCATTACTAAAAATACATTGCTTAAGAATATTTTTTAACGACGAATGCACTTTTTTTTTAATGGTTCTGTAAATAAACAGAACTGTAGATACTAGAGTGATGAAGCTCCGCATGTTTTCAGGGAAAAAAACAGACAATATCCAGAAAAAATCAATGTGTGGGCTGAAATATTAGCTGATACTATTGACAGGCCTCTATTTATTAATCGGAACCTTAATGGCGAATCTTACTTGGAATCTATCATTTAACCTAAAATTGTTGAAGAAATAGAACCAGTTGGATGATTAATAAACAAAAAATATCGTCACAAAACAAAAAGCATGATATTCAGAAAAAAATTCTCTAAAAATCTCATTTTGGGTCTAAAGCATCACAGAGGCACCCTCTTAGATCCTGTATAATGTTTAAAGTTATGGGTTCTATCTAGTATTACTTATGTATTGAAATAAATGCCTACCGGACTCTCATGAAACTTAGTGTCTGAAGTGTCTTACAATCCAACGTGGGTACACCAAAATATACCCCAGGGATCTGTTTCTGTTGATCTTGGTGCAGGTGAATACTACACCTGGTGCAGGTGAATACTACTCCAAAAGACCATTAATTTAAGGAATCACAAGAAGAGTGATGCCACTTTAAATTTTGGGTTTGGCGTGCTACGGGGCTCACCAAGGGGTGACTCACCCGTTAACTGAAATATGGTGGTTGTAACTCCCTCTACCTCTATAATATTTGTACCAAATGTGCTTTTCTAACTTTTTTAGTTTCAGAGATATTTACATTGAAAGTTTTTAAATTGGCACCCTGTATACATATATTATTACATTCTGCCTATCATCTAACTTTCCATAAACTTTGTAACTGAAAAACGGATGGATAAGAAGAACTAATTATTATGCAACTGAGTACCAAATCCATTGGTTTTACATAACCGCTTAATCCATTATAAGTGCTCTTTTTTCCGTGATTTTTTTTCATTTAGTTGACTTAAAAAAGGTAAAAACAGAAATGGAAAATGGTTTAGTTTAAACTAGAATGCAAATAAGGGGACTCGTAACCCCTCACTATGCTCTTTTCGAGACTTTACTTATTTAAAATGATAAATATACCCCATAATTACCTTGGCACACTTCTATTATCAATGTTTTCATAGTAGGTCAGCAAATCTATCAAGCAAGATCCTTTATCCTGTGGTGCTTTCAGCCAAATGTAGAACGAAATACTTTGATTGCTCCCAAGCTGACCTCCAGGCAAGGGTACAGTAGTTAAATGATTTTTGCGGGTCAATTTTTCCTTTATTTGAGGAGTCTCTCCATCATTTATGGTATATTCGGTTTGTTGATGGTTTATTTCACAGTTACTTAACAAATGCGGTAACGACGTGGCCATTATAATATTTTTTAAAGGCACGGATCCAGTGTTCTGAAAGTCAACGGTTATTCTTTGCAACTCTCCTGATAGAAAATCCGTGCTTAATTCGGAAAAGTTCATCTAAAATAGTAACCATAAAAATAATTAGTAAGTTTATAACAATATGTCTTAAGTTTTATAAATTGTAAGATATATTTTGATTTACCTATACATTTCTAATAGGCAGAAACCTAATTACAAAAAAATTAAAAATAATAAATACCATATTGTCCATTTACAATAAAAAAATTGTAAGGAATATTAAATGAAATTGAAAATACAGTTAAAATATAGTAAAGATATACCACAGCCTGTTGTTTTCTTCTTTGTAAAAGAGATTTAAAGTGAAAGTTATCACAGCTTAGATTTATAACAGCGATGATACCATAAGTATATGTATTTTTTTTAAGAAATAAAGATAACGCAGACAAGTCTTTTGAACCCTTTCAGTAATACTCGATATCTGCAGACCCAAAGACATCCATATCTGTGAAGCACGCTTTAGGTAAGCCTAACTAGAGCATTATATAGTCTGACTACAGTGGCGATCTTAAAATTCGTCGATTTTATTTTATTTTTCGAAAATTAACGATTTTCCACGACTGTTCATTTGAACTGACTCGACTCTATCTGAACGGTATGATTTGAAGAAATATAAATATCGTCCTTTATACTTAGCTCATAAGTAAAAATTCATTATTGAATTTGTCGAATGCTTTCTCACAATATGTGTTAATAACGTCCAGCTAGTTTTTATTTCATATTTCCTCACCTCCAGCTTCGGATATTATGGATAGATTCGTTATGGTGGACTTATCTTTCATAAATTCATGTTGAAATTTTAGATTTTAAAATGTGCTAAAGCTAACGAAAGTGACATTTAGGCTCATTTTTAATGCCACTTTTAAAATTAGTTATATGTGCCGTTTCTAGGATATCGGGAAATATTTACTTTTGATAGCATAATTACAAATATGTTTCAATGCAGCAATAAACTTGGATGTACCTTATTAATGTAAGCTGAAATATTATCAGAACCAGTTGACTTTGTTGGTTTTAGTTTTTTTTATACTGTTTTTATATTATTTTCTGTTATGACAGAAAATTTAAAAGAGCTACTACCACTGAAATCAGAGATGCTAACATTTTTGTTTATAGATTTTTTCATACTCAAACTGAAAATGTTATTCGCTAGTATACAAAAATTTCCAGAATGAGGAAGGGACCGAGTTTAAATTGTTCTCAAATATTTTATTAATTTTTTTGTATTTTTTAAGTTTAATGTTACTAATGGTGGACTGTTTTTTTATATTATGCGATGTAGCCTATTTTTATCTTAAATTCTATGTATCAAAACCATAGAATACCATAAAGAAAATCTAGGATTCAATCCAAGTATCTATCAGACTTTGTTCTAGGGTCTAACGTGGAATGAGGCAACTTTGGAGAATACCTGTAGTGTCGTCTCATTTTGATTTCTACCGACCATGCATCTTCTCCGTCTTCTCATCCGTCAATGGATGTGTGCATCATTGTTGTGTACTATGACTAATCGATATATTTTATGAAGTCTTGTCTAATTAATTTTTTTTTGGTTTGTAATGTGATGGTTAAGGCTGTCAAATTTTGTGCATTTGATCTGCCAGGCGCGGTAGCCACATTATTAATCGATTTTTACTGAATCGATATTAACAGATTTTATCTGTGTTTTCACTGGCCAGAACCCTGTGTGTGCTTTGGCAACGATGTCTCTTTCATTGAAGTCGACAGAAATTAGCGATGTCAAAATGGATGAGAATGACTGGACGTTTTTTTACATTTCGGTACTCACTTGATGGATTATGGCTTGTGCTATGTGTTCACTGTCTTAAAATAACACGCTGATTGGCAATTTGGGATATTCATCCTTTTAAATACGGGAAAAATTTTGTCTACTCTCCAAATTTCAACAAAAACGTCATCTTTTCAATGAAATGCTCTTTTGAGTGAAAGAAAATTACAAATAAGCTTGGAATTCCACGAAAGCCAAATATTGCTTTACTTTGGATAAGCGCGGCATTTTCAGGAGAAAATTTTCAAATATCAGTTATTTCAGAAACACCCGACGAAACAAAATAGTATACAATATTGACAACAGATATCTGAAAAGCCTGATCTTAAACAATGGACAAAAAGCATTGAGATGTATATTTCGAGCACGTATTACTAACTTTTAACGCGTCGCTATCTTATTCTAAATTTCAGTAATAACATAATATTTTGTTCTTTGTAAAATACTCAATATTACCATTCAAATGAAATAACACAATATTCACTGATCTAATATTTTAAATTTTTTTAATATTGTGTCATTACTTGGACCTAAAATACAACGACGCCATATTAAATGTACTAATTTTGGTAATTTTTAAAATATAGACGTAAGCAAAATAAAATAAATCAAGTATTTAAATATAAGATAAGCTTTAAAATTTACCTGCAAACATGGCGCGTGCGCAGCAACTTCTACAGAAATCGGTAATCCAGTATTATCACCATTCATATCAAATAGTTGCTTTCCTTTCACGGATATGCTTTCTGTTACATTAGTGCTTGTGCCAGTTAATGTGTAGCAAATAGCCGAAATTTTTAATTCTCCAGTTACCAGTGGGGTAACAGATAATATCACATCTTGCTTAGAGTTTCCTTGAATAACTAAAGATTTTGTAATATAAGTTTTAATAAAAGAATCTGCCATTTCATTCGTTTCCACGTTGGTAATTGTTTCTCCTTCATTTTCGAAGCTCCATAGCAAATATATGTCATTTAATATTAGAGCAGTTTGCAAAGAATTTACAAGCTGTACAGATACCTGAATAGGCTCATTAATTATTGCTAAAACTTTGCCATTTCTTATATTATTTGAAAAATACAGATTGACCATAGGCTTAAATACAATAGGCTGAGTTCCTGCCTCTTCTGTTACCATCATCTCCTCAAGCTTATGCCATCTGTTATTGGCAGCATCTTTGGAAGTGCTAAAGTTAATTCCCATTGCAGGTACTTTTCCAGGCGTCATGAGAGGCTTGGTTGGACCAACAAGAACTTTTACTTCATTATTAAGTTCTGGGACGGGAAGGATAGGAAATCCATAATTGTCCTCTTTACTTTTTATCTAAAACATTTCTTTTTGTATTAAAAATGAATACGAAGCTGATAAAGTTTAGATATAAAAGACATATAAGAAGAAAAATTATAAATCATAATAATCCGTTAGCAACTTCTTCAAAATTTAATCTCTTTTCATGCAATTAAGCACAGAAGAAGCTTATAGATCTTTGGCAACTGACAACGCTGACGAAATTCACATTTAAGCTAACCAGGATTTCAAGGTATTTTGTATTTTTGATTTAAAAATTCCGAAATCATGAATTGCATGACATAAGTAAAAAATTTAGAGTAAGAGTCATTCTCATTATGTACTGTTCTCAATCGTAGCTCTACTTACATCTACTATGGCCAGATACTCCTTTAAAAACAAAGCTTGCTGCATAGCAGACTGCTTGCTCTGTCCTGTTAGTAATTTCGCGAATGAGGCTTCAGCTTTATCAAACATTTTCAGGCTGGTTGCAAGCCTTCCAATTGAGTAGTGTATATGATCGCTTGCTAATCCCCATCCTACATTTTCGTATATTTGGTAGGCTTGGCGGTAACATCTAAAATTAATTATTTAATACTATTTTAACAAAAATATTGGTAAAGAAAAGCCGTTCAAGTATTATGTAAGCAATATAGGATGTCAGTCTTTGCTTTGCTTATTTTTGACAAGATAAGGAGTGACGAGGCTGAGATGGTGATTACGTCAGCAGTAGTTATTTAGTTTTTTTACAGATATGGCACCCCACACATTGTCTATGCTTGAAAACGAAACACATATTCGGGGATTGCTATAAATAATGGATACGTTAACGTACTTGCTTAGAAGCTAGTGCGCGGGTATGCGTGTTACATTATTTGACGCGGGTATACAAAGGTTCATAAGAGAATCATTAGCAGTAGGTACCTATAAAATATTTTAATTTTTTGCCAACCTGTAAGACTGTAGAAAAAATACAAATTATAAAGCTAGCTACAAATTCTAAAGAATAAAAAGAAGACGTTATAGCACATGGTAAAACCCCGGAGTGGATTCACAACAGCAATGCGAAAATACAGATAAACAGCCGAGAGCAAAACCTTCTCATAAAATAAGGTGATAAACAGATCATTTGTTATAAATGGGGTACACAGGAATGGACAAGGCAGGGAGGAAAAGGAGGAGAAGATCAAAAACTGCCTTTGAAGTGCTCAAAGGATCAACAAAGCTCAAAGGGATAGACTAGCACAATCACTCAAAATGTAGAGTGGCATCGATTTTAAAAACGGAACTAAATTTTAATGGAGCGCCACCTTTGTTGTACACTTTAATTACAATAAATTCTTTATAATTTTATAATTATGCTCAATTTGCCTTTATTTTATCCTCTTACCCTTAGCAACAGTATCTAATTCTAAATGTAAGTATTAATCAACCCTAAATAAATCTCTGCCCTTTGTTTACAACCAGCAATTGAGAAAAATACTTTCGATAACAATAAAAAATTAAGAAATATAGAAAGATATTTTTATCGTGAGGTTGTTATTCCTGTATCAAGTTTAGTACTTTATTTGCTTAAATATTAGGAAAAATGGGTATTTCGTGATTATAAAGCCGTTTCACTTACAAAGTAATAATCATAATCAACATTTAGTGCAAAATTACCTTCGAAATAGGCCTATTTTCCCCAGTTTACAGACAGTCAAGACAGAGACTAATTATTACTTTTATATTGGTGAGTGACAACTGTTAGTGGCCTAAATGATAGTGACTAATTGCTTTTCTATATGAGAAACTTCAAGCAAGTGCTATCACTTTTCTCCCATAAAATTTGTCAAGTGGTCCCACCAAGGGGGGGAGGGGGTGTCTAAAGCCAACTACTAACACACATGTATTAAACCTGACTTTATATATCGATTGCCTATGCGACATGCGCTATGCGCGAAGAATTTTGGATTGCAATAAGCGGCAGTATCTCTCTCGTTTTGTTCGTTGAAAGTACCACCATCTTTTCGGGTACCGCAAAAACCTTAATTCTACAAACTCAAAATTAGTGTAAACAGAGGCGCCTCAAATTCATGAGAACTATAAAGTGCACGAAAATCCAGCAACTAGATCCTCACGGGTAAGTCGTTAAGGCCCCTTTGTTTCGCCGCTCAATGGTGAATAATATCAAAATTTCTCTTTTTATACAGTCCACAGTTCTATCTCATTTATTAGTCGATTATTCACCACCAACAAAATTATCTCTAAACATAAAGCAACGTCAAGATGGTGCACCATTATAGTGCTGTATGTGATACAAATTAAAAACATAAATAAGAAAAATATATATATATATAATGCTTACTTCCACACTTACTATAATTAAAATTGAGTAATAAAATTTAAATTATGCTAAAACAGATATAATAAAAGCACACAATTAAGATTTATTCATTAACCAGACACTTAAAAGTTAATAGAAAAAGATTTATTTATCTATAGAAACAAAAGAATAAATACAACTAATAGTAATAATACGAATGCATTCACGTACCATAATATCTACCACATATTAAAACTATAGATACAGTTTTCTTGAAGAAATTTCATTATTTCCTCCCTAAACATTTTGAGACTTTATTTCTCTAATGCACTGTGGCAAAGAGCGGGAGGCTTTTAGCACCCTGAACTTGGGCCCTCTTTCAAAAAAAAGCTGAATGATGTAGAGGAATGCGTGAGTCACTATGACCTGTCGTAATCATTGACATTTCCTCCTCTAAATAGTGTTGGTCATTTCTCTGAACAAGATCTGGCTGCTTTTTAACAAATATGACCAATGCCAAACAATACAAAGATGGAGCAGTTAAAACCCCCCAGTTTTTTAAAATATCGCCTACACCTAGTTCTTGCTGAAACACCAAAAACACATCTAATGATGCGTTTCTGTGCCTAAAAAACACCCATAGCCTCAACAGACGACCCCCAAAATAAAATTCCATAATTCAATATTGAGCCACGGAGCCACTTGATAGTATAACTGATGTTACATATATATATACTGACAGACATGTCCGCCCAACAGATCCCCCAATTGAAAAGTGCTTAATTAGCTTAACCAAATCTCTACAATTACCATGTTTAACATTTTAAATAAATTAAATAGTATTTTTCGTAGTTTGAAAGTTTAGGGTGTGAGGAAATTTTACACAATTAGTTTGATTTCGTTAAGGCAACTATAAATGAACCTGACAAGAAAAATAAATCGTAAAACATTAAGTTGTACGAAGAATTAAAAACAGTGAAACAGGGAGATTCAAATAGCAGTTATCAAGAAAAAATACAGAAATGATATTAAAAGAGAACTAGAATATATTTGTTATGAAAATCCAGAAATAAAAAAAAAATTCTCCCTAAGGGATTCAGCGGGTACTTCGTCGCCCAGAAAATGTTCAACCATTACTACTGAAAACAATAACGGATAATACTTTATTTGGAAGTAAAACTATTCGCAGTGTAAAAACTTTTGATGAACCCACACAAGAATTACGCAAAATAGGATTTGACATTAGTCCAAGTGAGACATATGTATCTTTGTTTGATTCCCAGAAAATCTAATTCTTAAGAGGGACGAAAACATTCCGCTGAAACATCAATCCATTATTTAGCATTGGGACCCTAGCATCCATACTTAAACCAGAACAGAATATTTTTCATATATCAAGATAATAAGGCTCGGGTCCCTTTGGTGTCAACCAAATAAGTAAGCCCGGCAAATAAGTAAGTAATATAAATAGTATAAATAAATAACTGCGGCAAATAAGTAAGCACGCTTTATATTGCACATGGAATATATCAAATTCTGGACCAATTCATTGCTATTCCAAGTGGAAAAGGTAGTTCATCTACTGCTTACACTCATGATTTCGAGACGCTTCTTGAAGAATTTCAACCATTAGCTAAAACAGACCATGGCGTGTTTAAAACAGTGGTAATTATAACGTGTGATAAAGGAACAGATGAAAATCACTTATACTACACTTTAGGCGACATGATTTCGATGCATTGTTTTTAGCTACCAATGCTCTTGGCAAAAGTGCGTACAACAGAGTAGAAGGCGTGGTGTTACAAGTAATAAGCATTTAAAAACGTTCCAATTTCCAGTTTGCAGGAAATGTATAATGGTAGCAATGGTAGTAACAATGCATGCTATCATCCAAGAAGTGGCCTATTTAGATTACTAGACAACAGGTTTCTTATATCATCAGATGGAGGGCAATTTCTCAATCTTCCAATTAATTTAGCTCTACCGGTAAATTCTTCACTCAAAGATTTTCTGCAAATGCCCTACGATTATTTTTGTCTCATTATAAAATCGAACATGCAAAACGATTGGTCTTGATCATGCTACATCCAGTCACTAAACAGTCACGTTCGAGAAAGATCCATAAAAAAGTAAACAAGCACACCAATATGAAAGTTAGGCTTAGAAGAGTAGCTACACGTTATGCGAATAAACTGTGCATTATTATCATTGTCAAAATTTATAGCATATAAGATGTTGACTGGCTCGATGAAAACAATGTAGAACATTTTAGAATCGGATAAATGTGGGCAAATACACAACATTGAGCATAAACATCCAATGTCATGGAAAACTTAGAACGATGCGGAATAGATAATAATGTTCTGAAGAGTGTTAATTAAAATAATAATAGACATACATACTAAAAATTCAAAAGAAGTTTGTTTTGTTTGTAATATTACCTAATAAGTTTATAATACTTGCATCTTACTCTTATTGAATATTGTGTCAATAAAGTTTATTTAAATGAATATTATGCGCGTTGAACTCCTCTATGCTAAGCCTATTATCTAACTGCTGCTCATGACAAATAAAAAAAACAGAATACATTAAAATATCAATGTTTACGTAAGTCTGGGAGAAGGGGATAAAAGCTTTTCTTACTTTTACTGACAATCGTGATTGGAGAGGTAAATAATTGTGATAAATCTCTATACGTAAAACTTGAACGTCCTCATATATATATAATTATACTATTATAATAATACTATTTTAACAAAAATATGTATGTATTGGTGCTTACCTTAAAGAATGCTTTTTTTGGGAAGCTTTGAAATATCTATGACCAGCCAAAACCATATGAAACGCATACTTTCTTAACATGCTATTCCGTAGGAAACAACAGGATGCCTGTTCCAGAAACAAAGCTGACCGAAGATCTGAATCCTCACTTGTCATCCTTATTAACTGAAGGGCTGCTTCACCATAGAGATCTTTGGCTTTAAGGCATTCTATACTCAATATTGTTGCTCTAGTTGCATAGAATGGCATTCTACAAGGTTTATTAATAATAAAAAAGTTTATTTGACATTCCTTAAGCTTATAAAGGGTGTCCGCGAAATGAGTGTACAACGCTGAACCTCAAATTCTTGGCTTAAAATAAAACGAATTAGGCCAACTTACCTATACCAGAGTTGCTTCTGTGCCAAAGTTTTAAAATTTATGGAAATAAGTTGCAGGTAGAAAATAATATGAAGGTTGTCAACTCTTTTGGTTAATTGAATATGACTGATTGGCTGCATATATCGGTTACTCGTACAACCTTGTAGTGGAAGACCTTAACACGTTAAACGCCACAGCGGTCCGTGGGGACCGCTGGAGAAAAAGTGTACCGGGCCACAGCGGTCCCTGCGGACCGCTGCGTGTCGAACGTACATTTGATGCTGTACAGGCCAGCGGTCCTAATAGTATAGTATTTAGATATAGTATTTATATAGTATAGTATAGTATTTCCATTTTTTAAACCCTTTTTTAGTAAAAACCGTGTATCGGACGACAATTTTACAAGTAACGAAAAACCTTCAAAATAAGTCAGCTAATTTTTGAGAAGGAATTTAAGTAATTTATACAGGGCGCACAATTACAACCATTTGTTTATGAATAAAATATATTTTCTAAATTTCCGGATATTATTCTAATTTGGCACTTGTGCAACTCTGGTGTAGTTAAGTTGGTCTAATTCGTTCTATTTTAAGTTAAGGAAATTTTTGGTTATGCGTTGTTCATTCATTTTGCGTAAAATAAGATAAACATTGACCTAATGATTTGAAATGACAATAATTTGAAAATTATAGAAAATTACATTTTTAAAGAAGGTTTATTTTCGAACCTTTATGTAGAGAATTGTTGGTTATAATTTTAAAGTCTTATGTTTCGGTAAAATTTTATAACTACTATCACTATAGGAAATTTAGCTGCTTTTGTAACAAGTTACACCTTCCACACGACTGCTTTTAACTTTATTTTACTTTCATTGAAAATTTATAACAACAAATTCTTGAACTCTATTGAGAAGTCTTTTTAAAAGGATTCATTATTATCTCTACTTCCGATAACCTACAACGACTGAGATCACGAAAAATCATAAGTATAGGCGAATTCAAAAACCAAATAATCCTAAATTTATTAAAAAAATACTAAAAAAATTGCAAACAACGGACAACCAAAAATACTTTTCTTACTTGCATGTTGTCAAGTAAGTAGTAATACTCTCCTCCATGTAATTTAAAGTTTTTCTACTAGATTCATTAGCCAAAAAGGCAGAGAGAGCAGCCATTTCCAATGCTCCCGCATAAAAAAGCCATGCTTGATCAGTATTGTAGTCTCTTTTGGCAGTGTGGTACATTTGAAAAGCCAAAGAGTAATTTTCAAACATAAAATATAGATCTCCAAGCTTTCTAATTTGAACTTCGGAAGAATCGGGTAAATATCTAAAAAAAAATCATCAAAATTACAACTTTATCAAAACAGTATTTTACAAAATTACATACATACATAGAACGTGATTCAAGATCAATAGTACGTATACTAGAAGTATATGCAGTATAGCAACAGCAAAAACACATATATTTTTTAACATTACTTTACCCTATAGTTGATATTACTATATTATCAACTATAGGGTAAAGCACATTACTTAATTAAGTAAAAAACTGACAAAACTGGCACGCACAGGTTCAGTGTGGTTTCTGTTTACCACATGGGGAGGTCCGAATTTCATTTTTTCTTTTGATTTGTTGTTGAGCCCCAAATTTTTTCCATGCACGTTTTTATTTAAATATTTGTTACGACGCCCCTCTGATATTGTGACTGATACTGTTGCGTTTATTTGGTTTTTGCTGTTACGATAGGCTAGATCTAACCTCAAATATGGCATGGCTTGTTGGTAATATAGTATACTAGTATTCCATATCCGTACGAAAACTGTAAGTCGCACAGTGGGGCAAATATCTCAATACTCGGAAATAATTGAAAAACTAAAACACACAGGTCACCATGTAGGGGAGAGTGGTACACATTGACACATAGTATACAATGAAACACTGCTATTAACTCGTTTAAATTTGCCGCCACAATTTTACTAGCGCTGTCGCGAACGATCCATACAGTATTGCCTCAGCCACCATTAGTTAGTTTTCGTATGCCCACCAACAAAGACTTTACGGAGCGTTTTCTGTTTTCTTGTGGATAAATATTGAAAAGAGGATCGAACATAGAAAGGTATGTTACCTTCAAATAAATAGATTTAGTTTTTATTAATATGTCATTTTACTTCTTGTGATGTATAAGTTTTAACCTATAAATATTGGGGCCAACATTTTTCAGGCTTCACATTTACATTGAATTGAAATTTAAAGCATGCGGTAGTACACATTGAAACACATGCAGGTAGTACACAATGATACGTGTTTCATTGTGTACCATTATGATCATTCTATACTGTCGTTTTTTTTATTGCAGGTATACCATGGTAAGAAAGACGAAAGAACGAACAAGAGTCAAATTTACAAGCGGACAAATGACGGCAGCCATCCAAGAGGTGAAAAGAAATGGAACTTCACTTCGCGTTGCTGCAGAGATGTTTAACATAAACTTTAGCACATTAAGGCGATATGTGATGAAAGAGAAAAATGACCCTAAAGCCAAGATGGAGCCAAATTATGCTGTTCGATTAGTATTTACCTCAGAGCAGGAAAAGATTATGTGTGATTACATTAAAACCTGCAGCAAAATGGCATACGGATTAAATACCCTAAAAGTTAGACAATTGGCGCACGAAATGGCTGCTAAAAACAATATTACTATGCCAGAATCTTGGAAAAGTAATAGGTGCGCAAGCAAAGATTGGTTACGGGCTTTTATAAGGAGAAATCTATCCTTAAGCATTAGAAGGCCCGAAGTGAGAGAAAGCTTCGGATCTCGAGGATTACTTCTTTTACAAAACCTAATGTTGAACGATTTTTTTTTACATTTAGAGCAAATATATAATAAACACCCATCAGTTGTTCAAGATATCCGAATATATAATTTAGATGAAACGGCTACAACAACCGTTCAGCGGCCTCATAAAATAGTAGAACAAAAAGGAGCTAAGCAGTTAAACCAGTGCACAAGTGCCGAAAGAGGATTACTAGCTACTACTTGTGCAATAATTCGAGCAGATGGAACATTTCTACCGCCAGCAATTATTTTGCCACGTAAAAAATTTAATAACCTCATGTTAAATGGAGCACCACCAGGAACGTTGGGACTAACCAATCCAAGTGGCTGGATGACCGCAGACCTTTTCACCTAAGTAATAGATCATTTTATTAAGTATACTTCTACTACGAAAGAAAATCCATGTCTATTAATATATGACAATCACGAAACACATATGTCGTTGGAGATAGCAGAAAAAGCAAAATCGAATGACATAATCATTTTAACCCTACCTCCACACACAAGTAACAAGATGCAGCCTTTAGATAAGTCAGTATTTTTTTTTTCAAAATGTTTACAACAGTGCAATTGATTCGTGGCTTCTTAACCATCCTATGACATTATACCAAATTGCAGAATGTGTCGGTATAGCTCACTCAAAATCTATGACTCCTAAAAATATTATAAACGGTTTCAAATCTACAGGAATCTACCCGTTTAACAAAAATATTTTTATGGAAGCTGATTTTCTTTCATCCTCGGTTACTGACAGACAAAAAGATGATTTAGAAAATGACGATACACAAAAAGGAATGGTGGTAATACAAGCTACCATTATTAATGATATATCGTCAACAAGCATTGCAGCTACCTCCAGCGATTTATCTAGTGCAACGAAAATTAGGGAAAGTGGACTAGATGAGGAAAACTCAACGTTTGAAATAGCGTCGACATCAGAGAGTTCCTTTACTACACCATTTGAGTTTCGAGGATTCCCACAGGCTGCGCCCAGGAAAAATTCAAATCGAACACGGAAATCGAAGAAAAGTGTTATTTTAACCAGCACGCCGAAAATGAAAGAGCTTTTTTACAAAACAGAAAAACATAAAATCCCAAATATTAAGACAGTGACAAAAGTAAAGCGAAATATATCAAAAGTTTTAGACAAGAAAGAGTATAAAAAGGACGTACAAAGTAAAAAGAAAAAGACAAGTGAGAGTGAATCAAAAACGGAATCTGAAAGTTCAGAGTTACAGTTAGCGGACTCTTCGGATGATGAATTAACATTAGCTGATCTCCAATATCATATGATTGAGGAACAGAAAGATGACACGATTACTGCAATTACCGAAACAACTGCAATTTTAGAAGACTCATTTGTATTAGTGAAGTTTGAAAATTACATCCACTATTAATTATTTTCACCTTTCAATGACAGCAATTTGTGTTTAAAACTCGGGCCTTTCGCATAAGTTTTGTTACTAGTATATTCCAGTGTGTACTCCTAAAATTTTTTTGTAAAATGGATGAGTTACCATCGGGTAACTTTAATTTTTTAAAAGGCCTTTTTAAAGAATTAACTGACTGTCCTGAAGAAGAAATAGGTGAACTTAAACATACTCTGTCTCAATTTACATCTCGTCTTAAGGAAAAGTGAACTTTTTAAAAATAATAAAGAATAGCTAGAAACTTCAATTGGTTTCCCCCAACATAAAAATATATCTGTAAAACGGCCGGGTTCTCGAATACTAGCTTTTTAAGATTGCTCTAACCAAAGCAAAGGACTAAAAACTGAAAATCTTAGAAAATATGTGTCAACATGTCAGCTTAGATTTTCCATGAAAATAAATTTGAGGGCATGTGCACAGCTAGATGCTGCCAAAGTCGTTGGAACAAGTTAATCGCTAACCTTCACGTGCGTCTGATTATAGAAATGCTCTAATCAAATACACGCTTCGACTTAAGAGGTCTGGAGAGGAAGCTTCTTCCACAGCGAGTTGTCTTCCGTGGTGAATCTATTTAATTTTTGTGTTCAACAGTCCTTTTGTAAGTCTCAATGTTGTGTCGTATTAAGTTTGTTAGTTGGTTAGTCCTCTATCTGTCTTCGTCTTGTCTTGTGTTTTGCCACCTCTTTCGCACACGGTTTTTCAGGCGAATAAGATTCATGATATCCAAAGCGAGTTTCTCCTTCTTGGGTTTCCATATTACCTTAGTGGGTGAAATATTTCGTGTGCGTTGTATAGTTTTGGTCGGATTTTCAACTTCTCGTTCTAATTGTTCGATGGTCTCAATCTGTTCAGAAATATTAGTGGCGTTGTTGAGTATTTGTCGGTATTGTCGCCAGTCGAAGTTGGTGTAGTTGTAGGTTGTTCGACCGGTTCGGTTGTTGTAGTTGTTGCTGACTCTCTCTGAGTTTATTCCAGAGAACGCAGACCGGAAAGTGATCTGAGCTTAAGGCAGATGTCTATAAAAGAGGATGTATTTCTTCTACCTATAGAGGGATAGTGGGGGGTTCTTGTGTTAACAGAAACTGTAAGTCGTCGTTGTCCTGTAAATACATGTCTAAGATTTCAGAAGTGATTTTGGCAGATATGGAAGCTTATATCCGAACATTTTGAAAAGCTCTTCAGGCAACAAACCGTGGTTCAAGTTGCACCAAGGCAGCCTACAACAAAAATGATTATCACAAATCGCGCCAAGACCCAAACCCTGCAAATCGTTTGTTGCTTAGAGAAATTCGTGCAAGCAGAAGATCGATACCTGCAAAGAAAAATATAATGAGAGAGTGTGGAATGGGCAACTTCTCAATTGCCCAAACGGAATTAGATCGTTCTGGTCTCTAGCAGTAGCAGTTGTTCAAGATTTCTATAGGCAAAAAATTTCACCATTAAGTAGGCAAGAATGATGTAGGGAAGAATGAATCTTTGATGCCAAAGATAGTTTTCCGTCACAGAGATCTTAAAAAAGTTCTCAAAACCTTGTACACTAACAAGGCCAAGTATCAAGTGTGCAGTTATGCTGCGACGACAGTTGTGAAAACTGTTTTTTGTTTCACGCAGAAATGATATTTCAAAAAAAAGAAAAAAGACGGTGCCCATTAATTACCGTTCAATTGCTTTAGTCCCGGCAATCGAGAAAGTCGTCAACAAGCAAATTTTGAAATACTTGGAGTCTACCAACATTATTTGCGACCGTCAATATCATTTATGAAAACACAGATCTACTGGCGTTACGCATGTTTGGACCGAGGCTATCGAAAAAATTGTGAATCCTGTGCAATAGCTCTGGATCAAATGCATTTAATTATATCAAAGGCATTCGATAGGGCATGAAAACCTATTAAATAAACTGTATTCTTATGGTTTGCCATTAACTCTCGTTGCTTGGCTTGGAAGCTTCTTCGAAAACCGATCCATGAAGGTTGTCGTTAATAAACACAATTCACAGAGGTTTTAAGTTAACGCTAGTGTCCCTCAGGGATGCATCTTGTCTCCTACCGTTTTCTTGTTATATATCAACGACTTCAGCCGACATTAACATCATTTTGGAGTGGGGTGAGTGTAGTCTGATTGAGTTTAAGGCAGCTAAGACTCGGGCTGCTGTATTTACAAAGTAAGCTGCCTTGGCCGCCCCAAGCATTATCATTGGTGTGGATCACGATCTCCAGGCTCTGAGGTTCTTTACTCTTTTAATAGAGGCGCACAATGGGCCTACTGAGCCCTAAGTGCAGTAATGTTCGCACCACCCTTTGCAGTTAAAGATACAGAGATACGTAATTATTATACCCAGCGCTCCAAAAACGTACTATTACCTTGCACAAAAAATACTACTCAAAAATATTTTCCTTTTAATTTTGTCCTGCATGTGTATAAATTAATAAAAAAAGATGCATTTTGTAACTTACACTAAGTGGTTAACTGTAGAAGGACTACTGACAGGCTTATTGGTACTAAACCATCTTTTTGTAGCACTAAACAGTGACTTGCTGACACCTTTCTTGTTTGCCACTGAATCGTTTAAAAAAGCAATTTGCTGTTCAATATAAGGCACCAAACAACTTACAGTAAACTCATATATCATAGTTTTTACGTGTTCTATATCTTCTACAGAAAGACAGCTTCCATGACTCCATTTTCTAGTAGTTTTTAGAGGAGGTTCAGGCTCCGTAACCTAAAAAAAACACGTACATGGATAAACTCTATAATTACAATAAATATTTTATAGTAATTATCACAAACCACATTGTGAAAAGGTATACATAGAAAACATCTTATACTGCTTGAATATCTATATCTTTGTAAATTTATTTTATATTATTTATTAACGCAGACAACTAGTTTCTATTCTCCTGAGAATAACATCCATCGGACCCAGCCTATCCAACAATTATTGGTTGTGCAAAAATAATCTAATGTCACGAAAACTACTAAGATAAATTTAAAACGCTCACATTCTGATCTTTATTATACCCAGACGCAATACAAACAATTGTATTTATATGTATAATTTGCAGAGTAAAACGGTTGCCTTATTTTTATCGACAAAAGTACTGTAATAATAAATGTCGAATAATTCATTGTTGCTATATTATCTACACTTGTGAGTAAGATGGAACACGTATTCGTAATGTAACGATTATGAATTCTGCATTTTTATAAAAAATGCTGGTGATAACAAAAACAATTTTATTTCCAATAAAAAAAACAAAAATTAAATTCTAATAATGCAACCACGGATAGATATATATATATATCCTTTAATTTCAATTTGTCTATTTCGGATAGTTGCGGACTATTTCATCATGGGCCCATTTTAAACATGTCCATACTGAAACGAACAATCAAGCGGTTGCAGCCAATGCGTGTTGGGCAAACAAAACAGAATCACGATATTGACAACAGCAAAATTTAATAGTGCAAGGAATGTCCTTTCCGCACTAAAAAAAATCACAAAACCATTAGAGAAAAAATGCCAGATGTGAGCTAAGCTGACTTCTTATAGGCTATGTTCAATTTCTGTTTTTTATTTTTTTCTTAAATACACAACAGAGTGAGAAAAACTGCCTTCTGCGTTTGCATAGGCTATAACGGAAATAGTGTTACCCCCTTTCAGCACTAGAGATCCAGTTTCAATTTAGCGCCTTTATTTACGAGAAATTTACCTGGATTGTTATTTAACTGCAATTCCGTTCCATTGATATAAAAATGTATATATTTTGTTGTGAAATATTCAATACATTATTTTCCCTTAAAACCTGCTCCAGCAGTTCAAAATATTTGATACATCTTGTTTTTTCTCATGAAGCCCTTGGCTCTGGTCGTGATTTGAGTCCTAGTTTAAGTAATCACCCACATTCATCAAGATGTGAGAAGACGTTGACGAACAACCGTATGACCTTTTACGAACTTTAGCCTCTTGTCTATCAACAGCAATAAGGCCTTCTGGAAGATCGAACAAATATATCAAAAATGGAAACGTGGGTAGGTAGTGTACCTCTTTCAATCAATCAATGATCGAGGAATTTACTACGATTGTAAGAAGAACTTTTTAAAATATCTTTTTCCACCAGTTCAAAGATTTTTCTGCCTATATAATATAAGCCTGTCAACTGATCTCACAAATACTCCGTCCATATTGAGGTTATAAAAGTGTATACATTAGAGTAGTTGAGATTTTCTTAACTAACTGCCATCTCTGCTTGTACGACAATCTTTGTATCCATCCAAGAATAAGCTAGCGTGTTTTCCTTATTGAAAACACATTTCAGATGTCCGTCTTTTCACTGTTTGAGCCTACTTTTTCCAAATTTGTATTTTTCTCTTTATCAGTTTCAGAGAAATATATTTGTTAGGGGTGGAGCTACCTTTAAATTTTGCCATACTTTCGTCAATAGACCGGTGCTTTCTGATCTAGCTTTTTGAAATATACCCTTCAGACATCGCACTAGGTTTCCGACGTAATAAATCTTGCTAGCGTCGACTGTTTTTTTTTTTCGGAATGATCCCTGGTCATTGCAAGATTTATTGCTTCATTGTCCAGTCTCTTTTTTGATAACCATTAGTTGGAAATTGACGAAAATCTATTGTAAACCACAATAAATAGGATTCCAATTAATATTACTATTTTGTGGGAATCCGTTTGTTCTTGCCTTTTCTTAGTTTTCTGATACAACATGAAAAGTCTTTTGTTAGTTGACTGAGCAAAATAACTGAAAAGATTTTATCAAAATAATTTATAAAAAACAAACTTACTACAGAAGAATTTCGATTAAAGTCAAGGAGTATTACGCAAGGTCTGTTTTCAGGTAATGCCATACGTGGCATAAAACCTTCAGTTGCTTTCACCCAAAACTTTGTTGCTTTCAGTTCGAGGAGATACCCTACTTTAACACTCATATTTTCGGTGTCCAATTCTGAATCACTCGAGGAACAGTGTCAATAACTTCTTTGCCTTTAGTCCAAAGGTAAGTGACGTAGTACTTGCCTTAAAACAGTATTAAAAACAAATTCTTCTGGTTCGTCCTGTATTTGGTCCAAGTTGAACATAAGTGGGACATCGGGGAATTAATAAATCGTTGTTGTTCTCTTTTTAACTTAAGGCTGTGCTTATGTTAAGGCTATGCTATTTATTTTCTATTTTATGCTAATGCATGGCATATTTCAGCAACCAAGGTACGTTAACTTTCTGGAACATTTTAAATAATAGAAAATACCGTTTTTTAAGCCACAAAGAAAATTACTAGTTTTAATACAAAATTATCTCAAAAGAATAGGTGCAAAAAAAGAGGAATAATTATAATGGTTCTCGGATCTTTCTACATCCAAATTTTTAAATCATTAATACAAAATTTTGAATAGTCAGCCTACCTTTTTTTGGTGCTTCTCTTCTCCACAGGGTACCCTGAATTTTTGACACGAATGGTAATATAAAAATGCGTGCAATTAACGGGAAAATGTTGGCAGTTTATTACCATGCACGTGTAATTTGGTATAATCCGTCAAATTTAAGAGACGGGTCAACGATACTGGACGTATTGCCGGTGTGTCCTTCTGAGTTTATTGCAACTCGCGCAATAATTATTAGCATGTGCACTAGCTGTGTGCGGAAGGCTGGATACTTTTTCGCGGCAATTACATGAATAAAAATAGTACATATAAGTATTCCTTCTTTGCCGAAAGGATTAAATTTAATAAAAACAAATATTTGTTTATAATCAGGACTTTTTTGATTTGAAACAGTATCTATCCATTCAATGTTGCCAGGTCAAAATCACCGCAAGCGGTAGATTTGAAAATAAAACGGTAGATTTTTTTTGTATTTAAAATTATTAATAAGCTGATTAAACACATTGTTTTTTTTTTGTAAAAGTTAATATACACAAAAATATGGTTAAGATCAACAAAAGTCTTATTACCAAAAATTTAATATCCAACTAAAGTTCATTAAAGTTGCCACCACCTAAAACTGTATGTGTGGTAATACTAATTTAACATTTATACTATGTATTATATGTCAAGAAATATTATATATTAATAATTATATATCAAGAAATGTTTTAAAAAAATTACATAATTTAATACATAAATGCCAAATCATAAAATCTTAGGCTGTGACGAATTTACCTACCTGATCAGAATCAGATTTTTTGTACATATTATTATTATGATATGACAAAAATGCTTGATCAATGTTTAAGTTAAAGCATTCACTGCTGCTTATATATTCTTTCGAATGCATCAGACCAACAATACTGTTAGTGGATAGTTTGTCCCTCTGTTTTGTTTTTAATAAATTAATTTGTGAAAATTTCCTTTCTGCATCTGCAGAGGAATGAGGCAAAATTAAAATATTAAAATCAAAATTTGAGAGCAGAGGATATACCGGGGTACCATCAGCATACTGCTCAGCCTGAACATTGATCCAAAATGATGTTATCGATTTTGGATCAATGATTATTGACGGTTTAGAAAAATCCGAATTTTTTAGCGTTCTCCATATTTTCTGAAAATCATCTTCTGGTACTAAGTTTGGAAAATGCATTATTAAAGGTGCTATGGATTCCTCTGTGCCTTCAAAAATACATTTAGGTTTATTAATAACATGTTTTTAAATATTATGTCATCAAAATCATATCGTTATTTTGATGACATAATTATTGTTAAAAGGACTTAGTAAATTTTGCACATTCGACAATGAAAATCTAAAGTAACAATATATTATCTAAAAATAAGTTAGCGGACCAGTGTCAGTTGCAATTGCGTCGACAAAAAAAAGTTTTAGAGCATTGTATTACTCTATTATTCTGGAAACAACAGCTTCCACAGACAACCAGCGCGTTTGTGCCGGCCGTAGTATTTTGTGAATTTTGGTTTGTGTGAATATTTTAAAGTATTTAAGAATTTCTATCCTTTTGGGACTATTACCAATATAGTTATAGATATCCCTTACACCATCCTCAACAGCTCTTGGTAATTTAAAACAAGTGTTAAATGCACATAAAGCAAAACTATGGCAGATACACCGCATAAGAAAAATGTGAGGAATATCTATCATAATTTGCTCCAAGCATGAAGTTTGCTCCATCAGAGGCAAAGCCAATAAAGTTTTTTAAAAAACGAAATTTGCTTTTCTTCAAAAAAATCAAAGATTTTTTGTAAATATCTTGTGCTTTTAAACTTTTCATTTCAATTAAACTTAGAAATCCGTCATGGATTCTAAAAAAAATAATATAATAATAAAACATTAGGTACATATTTTTTTAATGTTTTACACGACGAAAAAACTTACTTATTTTGGTGAAAATATAATCAAAGAAAATTTGGATGTCCTTAAATCGCACATATGTTGGTATCGCACACCCGATTGGCCAATTATTATGGCAGTAGTCTCTGTTCTCCAACATTTCATATTTTGTGCAATTTCGGAATCGGGACATCTTGGAAATGAGTGATGGAAGATGTTCTGCTGCTCGAAAAGACAAATTATATTTCGCTATGAGTGCTGGAATATAGCAATCTGCTTTTTTCCAGATGTTTCCAAGGCGGATATGCCTTTTGGCCTCATGAAAGAAGTTAGAGTTTGCTGTTTCTTAATGACTTAAAAATTTTTTTTGGTGCACTTTGGTGCTATTCTGATGCCTTACAAGTTGCAATATTTCTGTTGCACAGTTCGTAATAGCCTTCTGTTTTTGACGTTCCAGGAGCTAGCCAATTTGGAAATTCTTTTTCCTATTCTTTTCTATATTGCTGACTATACTTTCTCTTTTTTATTTTTAGCCTACTTGACGTTCCAGCTGAAGAATCTGATAAATTCGGATCTTTATCACAAATAAAGTTATACATGCACCTATTAGTATTATAATAATTTAAAAAAATTGTTTATATCATTGTTAGCTCTGTTATAATATAAGCTCACTTAAATCTTATACTATATACAAATTAAACGTATAAATTTAATAGTGATAAAAGACCGACCGACCGAAAAAGACCGACAATTTGTCTATTGACGTATTGACTATTATTTGTCATGCGCGAAAATGAGGGTATTCACCGCCTGACTTTTTTTAAGACACGGGGAAATCACCGAAGCGAAAAAAATATCTAATATGTAATCGACAGAGACGATAAAAGAACTTGGTGGCTGCTACCGTTTAGATGTCGCTTCATGTTTCAAGTTCGCAATGAATTGTAATTATTCCTATTAATTATTATTCTATGATGTTTCCCTTTTTTATAAATTACTTTGAAAATTGAAAGTAGGGGTAAAAGTTTTAACGGTAGATATTAATAGCTTTTCGGTAGAGCGATAGCCGTGGCTGTATGTATCCTGGTGATGTATCCATCGCCTTAACATTTGCAAGTGGCTTTAAAAAAGTCTTTAAATAATTTGTCAACTTTTAAATGTAAATTTTAAAACCAAAATAATTTTAACTCTTTACTTTTTAAATTTAACAATATACATACCGGCATGTCCTCAATTTCAGGACTAAGAGGATGATAGATAAAGTGTTTGGATTCGCTCATCTCTTCTCCAATTTCCATTGACATTTCTCGGCTAACATTTGATAAGTTCTCCCGAGAGTCGATTTTGTTAACTAAAAACTGGCTCCAAGGATCTGGCAAGTGCTCACCGGTATTCAGTCCTGGTGGTCTTGAGTTAATTTTTAAACAATAGCAGTTTAAAGCTCCATATATACTTTTAAGCGAATTATAACTTTCACTTGCCCTAAAATAAAAAATATATAATACACAAATTAAAATTCATAAGGACTATAATAAATATATATTATATTATTTATTGTTGACTAATGATATTAATTGATCAAAAAATCTTAAAATCCAAAAACGTATTAGATTTTTTAGACATTATTTTTCCAAAGAAAAAATATTAAACATGTCAAATTATATTAAACAACACACCTGACGCTAGGATTGAAAAGGAGGACAAGGTGTGTACTTTTGTGGAAGTAAGTAAACCTTGTTCTAGCTCCCAAATTTCTGAAGAACTTGATATTCCAAGTCGTACAGTGCGTGATATTTTGAAAAGAAATAAGTACAAAGCCTATAAAATTAAAAACACTCAAGAAAGTTTTCCAGAAGATCAAATAAAACGCTTGGAGTTTTGTGAAACCTTAAGAGAAAAAATCGATCAAAATGACGACTTCACAAGTAATATTTTATTTACAGACGAGTCATCTTTTTCTCTTCTAGGTCAACATAATTCTTCAGTCGTGAGATATTGGTCTCGGGAAAATCTACATTTGAGTGTACCATTACGAACTCAATACCCGCAAAAGGTAAATTTTTGGGCTGGTATTTTAGCCAATCACATTGTAGGGCCTCTTTGTATTGATGGTACCTTAAGCTCTGAGAGATATTTACTTTTATTGCAACAAAATATTATACCTGCTGTACGAAACTTGGATGTTAATTTTGAGGAAATTTGGTTTCAACAAGACGGATGTCCCGCTCACAACGCTAGACAAGTGAAGGACTATTTAACAAACACTTTTCCTGAACGGCTTATTTCCACAAGAGGTACCATACCATGGCCTCCGCGATCTCCAGACCTGACGCCTTGCGACTACTTCTTTATTTGACCGAAAGTCTTTACCAACACCGACATGAAAGAGCCGTTAATTTGGACGAATTGCGGCTTAGAATTATTAATATTTCTAGGTCCATTACACCTGAAATGTTAGCCAATGTACGTAAAGAATTTTACGACAGGTTGGGATACTGTGAAGCCCAACAAGGAGGTGTATTTGAACACCTTACTAAATAATCCATTTAATTAGAATTATTATTTTGTTTAAGAGTTATTTTTCGTTTTATTTTAGAATATTGTACTTAGTTTTCACCAAAGATTTTTAAGATTTTAGCATATTAAAGTTGTTTTTTTGACTTGCGATTATGAGCACGTTAAAAAACAACATAAAATTTTATCTTTCGTGTTTCGTAAACATCACTCCGAGCAAGCCGAAATTAAATTCACATTTCGAGCGGTACGGAGAATCGGCGTCGCTATCGGTGGGAGGTTACCGATGCAGTCGTTCTCTGTCTACTCTCTATATATTAGGTCTAATACATTAAAACTCAATCCGTAAGATTCAACTCACCAAACGTGTATATAAAGACTACAACATAGTCAACGGGGAACTAGGTATAACCTATAAGAAATCGAACCTTTCCATGGTACTATCAGGCTAGACCTCTTTAAGTTGGTTTCTTTATGTATGTTTACGATGACAAGCCCCTCATGATTTACAGGTAAAGCTTAAAATGTACCTTTTTGTTATTATAAATTTAGAGGTTAAATGTTAACGGGGCAAGTTTTCTTATATAACACTGTCTGGGCTTACCCTTATTACTATAAAATAAAGACAAAATCTTGTAATTTCGTTACAATAGGTAATTAATTATGAATTTGTCACAACAATATAGATTTGACTCAAAATAGATACGAATACTTACGATGTAATATCTCCATCAACATTATCATGTAGAAGTACATAATATTTTAGGACATTGGGACTAAACCATTTAGGTGTATTTTCAGTTACAGAATTGGTGAGCATCTCGTCTAGCTTCACATTTAGTAGGCGCATTGCTTCAACTGGGTTTGATTCGCTGGAGGATACAACTAAAAGGCAGCCAAGGAAATGCTTGGTGAACTCATGATCTGAGGGGTACCTAATCCATAAAAAGGTATCTCTCCAACTTTCAAACCAAGGCATGGAATCAGGTATTTTAAGCCTATGTGTTTTAATTTCCACAGTTCTTATTCTTGGTTCCAGAGTTTCACTCACTGAATTATTTAAAAGTTTTTTTGATACAGAATAGTGTAATCCTCTACAATCTATATCTGAAAATGTCAGCTTCAGGTTTTTCAGGGTTGTAACAACACCAGTAGGATCCTTGTAGTTAACTAAAAATTAAACATTTTGAATAATTTAATATTTTTAAGTAATATAATCTTGATTTCTTACCATCATTATTAAGCTTGGAAAATGGTTGCAGAAGCTCTGTGAAATCTAATTTATTTTTTTCACAAGCCTTCTGTGTAGCAGGTGAGCATAAGACTGCAATTTGTGGGGTAAATGCATTTTTAATGAATTCCTGGGGATTCAACTTGCATTCTGACATGATGGCTAAGGAGTATCAATTAGCTGCTGGATGGACCGAAAATCTAAGCAGGTAATCTTCACATTTTAAGTTTCAACAAATTTTGATAATTAAATGATGAAAAATGATGAAAAAATTATGCTTATTACAATATTCATAATTCTTTACTTGAAAAAATGGCACCATTCAATTGAAATTGAGCTATCAATGTTTGTTTAATGATAATATTGTTTTAAATAATGAAGCAAAAAAGTTTCCAACACAATTAACATTTTTGAATAACATATTGGAAATTTAAATAGATATTTTGATAAATGTCTAGTTTGGAAACTTTCTTCAAATTGGCACCTAAAAAGTTGTTAAATGTTAAAGAAATAAATAAATATCTCTTCAGAGTATTTCCAAAATCAAATCAGTTTAACACTAGAATAACATATTTATTTATTTATTTGAAAATGATATGAAAATTGGGCGCGTTTTTAAATACAGCAGTCGATCCACCGCTTAAGCAAAAGTTGCTATTTGCGTTTTTAAATTATCTGCTTTCCATCACATCACGTTTCTTTATATTTATTAATATGATGGGTCCATCAATGATTGACTGGTCGATCGTATTTTCGTTTTGGTGGAATGGTGTGATGGAAATGTTGATGTTTACTTTAACATTTTATATTTTTTTTTAATAATTTTTGATTTGACCAAAACAAACAAGATAATTAACTTTTAACTGCATTCATTCAATTTAAGATTTTTTTTTGCAAATTGCAAGATGCAAGGGCATAGGGGTAATATTTTTTTGCACCCTAGCACCTTACGTGAAGTCAAATCAAAACACACAACAATACAAAAAAAGCGTTTCTTTTTCAATCGCTTGAGCTTCCATCACACATCAGCTGTTTTACGTCATCAGTCAAGCAGCTGTCAATCTGCCAACCATTTGATGGAATCCATCAAAAATCCTGCTGAATTTAAAAACGTGCCCATTCATTGACGATCAACTATGTTGACAAATGAAGGCCAGATAAAGCTCTAACAAAGAAAGAAATGTAATTCATTGCTCAGTTTTAATGTTTGAGGAATGAATGAATTCTTAACATAATTTGTCTTTCAA
Source organism: Anthonomus grandis grandis (assembly GCF_022605725.1). NCBI lineage: Eukaryota > Metazoa > Arthropoda > Insecta > Coleoptera > Curculionidae > Anthonomus > Anthonomus grandis. The sequence continues at coordinate 41,398,557 of NC_065567.1, forward strand.
AAAAGGAATATGGAAAGCTTGGATGGAACATGTATTGCAAGATATATATACAGTGCATCCCAAAAGTTATGTCTAAATTCATTTAAAATTCAGGGGTGTGTTCGAAAAAAAATGCTCGGACCCGTCGATTTCTATTTCAAGTTGCGCATTTTTGTACGTGAAGTTTGTATATACAGGGTTGCTCAAAAATAAATTACGACCATCAACTTAATTTTTTCAAATGAAAGCACCTTTTTTTATTTCATTTTTGAATTTTTTCATCATGTCCTATAACTTAAGTCAACAGTTATCGAAAAAAAGACGATTCATGTAACAAATAAAAAAAGAACAAAAATTAAGTTAAATGTTCAAAGTGGTTGCATTCACGGCTTGACAATGTCCAAGGCGATCAATAAAGTCTTGTTGCACATTTTCAATCATTTCCGGAGTTATGGCGCGCACTTCTCTGCGAATTCTCTCTTTCAAGTCGTCTAGATTATTTGGCCTATTAACAAATACCTTCGACTTGAGGTATCCCCACAAAAAAAAGTCCATTGGTGTTAGGTCAGGCGACCTAGCAGGCCATTCGATGGGTCCTCTCCTTCCTATCCACCGATTGGGAAAGGTTTCATCCAAAAATGTACGCACAGTGGCAGCATAGTGCGGAGGAGCGCCATCTTGCTGGAAAATTAGTTTTTCGTCAGGATAGTCTGGGTCCAATGGATTTGGAAATAAAGCTAGTAATGCTGGAACTAATTCAAATTGGAGAAAATCGAGATACACTTGTCCTGTTAAAGTCTGTTCAAAGAAAAAGGGGCCTATTACTGTTCAGCGCACTATTCTATACCACACATTTAGTTTTTGAGGGTCCTGGGTGTTTACCTCCATCATCCAATGCGGATTTTCTGTTCCCCAATATCGACAATTTTGTTTGTTGACACTACCATTCAAACAGAACGTGGCTTCATCGGAAAAAATAATATTTGTTACTAAATTATTATTTAGATTGCATATCTTTTGTAAGCGTTCACAAAACTCATTTCGCCTATCGAAATCGTCATCAAATAACTCTTCCACAGGAATAACTTTGTAGGGGTGATATTTGTGCGTTTTAACTATTCGGTGAACTATTGATTTCGCCATGTGTAAATTTGCCCCAATCTGCTATAGAGGGTGCATGGATTTTCTTCCAAAGAAAGCAAAACTTCAAGTTGTTCATTTTCATCTCGAGCAGGACGACCAGATTTCGGCAGACCTCTAACATGACCGAATTCTCTAAATTTAGCCTCTATTCTACTCACCACCTTTTGACATATCGGAGGACGATCAGAATGGATTTCATTGAATAATTGAGCAGCTTCTTTTTGAGTACGTGTTCTATCACCAAACCCAACCATGCACAGAATTTCTATTTTTTCTCGTTCCGTTAACTTTACCATTGTGAAAACCGCAACTTTGCTCGTACACTTCACACTTGACAATATCTGGCGTACAACTGTCATACAGTTTCTATGAAAATACACGGTCACCAGCCAACAATAAAAAAACACGAATGAATGGAATTTTGCTCTGTATAAAAATTCTCAGAGATAAGGTGACTCGTAAGGTGAACTTCAATAATGTTTGGTCGCCTTTTTTAGATAACTGTTGACTTTAGGTATAGGACATGATACATGAAACATACGTAGAATTCTACGCGAAATTCAAAAATGAAATTAAAAAAAAGGTGCTTTCATTTGAAAAAATGAAGTTGATGGTCGTAATTTATTTTTGAGCAACCCTGTATATACAAATTTCACGTACAAAAATGCGCAACTCGGGTCCGAGCGTTTTTTTTCGTTCGTTTTTTTTCGAACACACCTAAATTTTAAATGAATTTAGACATAACTTTTGGGATGTTTTGATTATATATACATATATATATCGTTTATTTAGTCAAAAAGTAATGCAACTTATACTACAAGGTTGTTTAATAATTACCATATTACATTTTTAAAAAAGAATTGAACAACTATACAATTACCACAAACATATGTATATTATACAAACAAAAACGAGACACAAACCAGACAAAACATGAAAATTTTTTTAGAAATAAGTGGTTTTGTTGCGTTTTCATACATTTTTGCCATTAACTAAAATTACAAGAATTTTAAACTCATGCGCATTTAAAAAAAATCCCTACGGCATCGAGGCTGAAGCGTGAGTGCGCGGAGTATGGGATTCGTACTGAATCCATCGCCTGGTCAAGTCAATTGTGACAAAGTTTCCTCGTTGATTGACACGTTATTTGGCGTGTCGCGGCAGACCCTTTTTGGACATTTATATTACCGGACAAACGGTGCAAGGCCTTGCAGGACATCCATTCGAGCCAGTCAGGTAAGCCCTTTGTTCTGGTATTTTTTCCGGAAAATTTTTCTTTACTCGCAAAATTTAAGTAAAAATTTATATTTAATTATTTGAACCAGCTTAAAGCTACAAATCAGGTTTATTATACTAAATTTATGATTAAATAATGTTTACAAGCCCTTTTAAAGAAGTATATACTTTCGATTGTTTTGATTTCTATTGGCAACATATTATACTTGTTTAGACCATTAAAAAATAATGAATTTTGAGCACGTTCTGGAGAAACTTTAGTTATATAAAAATAACTTCTCGATCGCGTGTTATGACCATGTATTTCGGCAGAGAATGTAACTTTACTCAACAGATACTGTGAAGCATGACCAATTTTAATCTTATGGACAAATGTCAGCGTATTCAGTAGAAGAGTCTCTTTGATTGATAACCATTTTAAGTAACATATTTTTTATTGGGGTCAATCTTGGTTTACCTAGTATTTTTTTTACCTAGTATGGCCCTATTTTGCAACTGTTCAAGTCGAGACAACTCATTTTGTTTTAATAAAAATAATACACTAGAACAATAATTAAAGCGAGGCAGGATAAGTACATTGTAAATAGTTTTTTTGTCCATAAGCTTAAGTAAGGTGTACATCTAGATAAATAATTAATCTTATATGAAATCTTCTTAATGACCTCAACTGCATGACCTTTAAAATTTAAGTCCCGATTTATCCATATGCCTAAGTATTTAATTTTTTGATTTGTGAAGTGAGATATAAAAAATCTATGGTTGAATGGACTAATCTTTACAGAATTTTTAAGTCTGCTCCCTTCTAGCTGATTTCAAGATCCAAGTATCGAGTTAAGAGTCTTATAATGAAATTCTTCATCATTGTAACTTGTAGTGAATGTACCTGCAAAATTTACGCTGAACTGTTTCCAATCTGTGGATATGAAATGTAAAGTTTGGGCTCCAGACAGGCAAAGTATTAAGGGGAGTACTATGATTACAATTTCTGATACTACGTTTAATAAATCCTGAATGAATGAAAACAATTTTTGACTCTTATTAATAATGTGATTCATGTGCAGTGAAGCCTAGGGATCAAGTATCAAGTAGCAGTCCTAAATCTTTTATCTGTTGCAGACACTCTAGAGGAATATTATTTATATGATCAATAAAATTACATTATTGTTTTGCCTTAGAAAATGTGATTATCTTGCATTGGAGATATTGAGATCCCTGCCACTGGCATGGTACCAAAGTTCTAGATTATTGTCATATTGAAGTGCAAGACAGTCATTAACAGTCATTAGAGCAGGCTCCCTGAACAACCTAAGGTCATCAGCAAAGAGCAGAAAATGACTATGGCCACAACAGAATTTGATTTAATTGATGAAAATGTTGAACAGCAGAAGCCCCAGGTGAAACTCTTGTGGCACCCCTGAGGAGACTGGTAATGGGGAAAATGTGAAGTTGTTAACCTTCACAGTTCCACCAGTAAGGTAGCTCCTCAACCAGTCCAAAAGAGAACCTGAGATGCCAAGACCAAGAAGTTTACTGAGTAAGATACCATGGTTGACCCTGTCAAATGGCTTGAAGAAGTCAGTGTAAATGGAATGAATCTTCTTACTACCCTCCAAGGCACCAATAAGTTGGTGGTAATAATGCCAAAATAAAAGAAGACGTGAAATTTTAATTCAAATTCGTTGATCCCTCTGATGTGTTTAGTATATACAGAATATTCAGTGTTGCATACACAAAGTTTGTAACGAAGTTACTAAATTATCTGTAATACTCTTATTTATCTATAGAGTTACTGGGTTCTTTTTCCAACTTAAATTAATAACTTTCAACATTCATATTGACAACTAAGCTTTGCCCAGTAAATTTAGGAAATCTATTTTGGTAATAAACGCGCGACTGCGTTAATTATTAATTTATCATCGCGTTTAATAATAACTCAGCACCGTTTCTGTCCGTACCACCACTATTGTTACCGCCTTTACTGAGTACCGCGCATGTCCGTTCTCTATATCTCGCGATGCACTGACCCGCAGTGGGCAGTGCAGCAGTTGAGCAGTTGGCAGTTAGCAGTAGCAGTTGCACTCTCAAAGCACGTCATTGATATATCCACAGCGTGAACCACCCATTTCTATTCACAAACCAGTGAAGACTCCTAACAACAAACGGCGGAGAAAAACGTCGACTTCGACCCATCGTCGGTGGGGGGCTCCACCAACGCCTGAATGAAAAAGAGAATCAGCAAAAAATGGACCTATCTGACGGATACCTGACTGATAGGTCTACGAAAAGCGGGGTAAGACTTCGGACGACTCCTCAAAGTTCAAAAAATCCCCATCAAAATCCCGTACCGATCCCAGTCCAAAACGCTCAAAACCCCTCCAAACCCCGACCTGGGAGCTGGCAAAGCGACACCCCAGAGTGCGGAGCTGAGGCAAAGTGAGGAACGAGTTGGTACTAATACAAAATGTGTTTTAGGACTACTCCTAAATAGTGGGTAAAAACCCGGAAAGTATTAGAATCTTCCCAATAAACAAAATTTAACTTTTATTCTATAATTAATAATGACAAAGAAAATGAAGGAGATGGAAAAGAAACTTACGGGATATGATATAGAAATACCAAAATTAAGAAGACCTAGTAGAATACCGATACCTGGATATGATTGGAAGAGCAAGTTAGCAGGGATGATCTGGAAAGTTGTATAAGGGAATGAAACCAACTTATTGTTGTTTTTACTGAAACATGGCAGCTGGGTGATGATAAATAATTTTACAGCTATGGCTATTCCATGTACTATAATAAAGACGATTTTAATCAAAGTGGTGGCACAGTAGTCTATGTAAAATCCAATTTAATACGTGCAGTAAACATGTTACACTCTCTTTATCCAAAGTTATATTAACCAGCATTGAACTCAAAGTTATAAATATCTCATTTACAGTCTCTTGTATATACAGGTCATCCTCTATAAACACACCTGACTTTCTTTCAGACCTAGAATCATATTTTACAGATTACTCCAATGGTCAGACTTCAATAGTCACTGGTGGGATTCTGTTAAATTATCTTTAAATATATCAAAATCAAACTAGTTAATTATAATAGTATCATATCATATACATAAACCGTTTAAACAATGAACTAGCTGAAGTGCACTGTACAAAGTATCTAGGAATCTGCATGGACAAACATCTGAAATTGGATCAAAAAATATTCGAAAACTAATTTATAAATTTTATATTCTGACAGAAATTTTAAATAAACAGCTATTTACAACAGTTTATGGTGGAGTCATTATTAAGATATGGTGTGACTGTTTGGGGGCGGGCTGTATCAGAACACTTTATCATCTCTTGAGTATTGCACAAATTTATATATTGAAGGTCATGTTCAAGAAAAATAAAAGATTTTCTACATCTCTACTGTACTCTAGAGAAATGGATTCGTTCACTATACTGGTTATCCTATACATAAATCCAATAAAATTAAAAATGATGTATCAGATACAACATATGGATACATAGATTATATACAAATTGTATTCCAGCACCTTGCCAGCAAAAATAATATTTCAATGGAGAAAAATATAACATATATGTTTTCATTAGATTAGTTGAAAAAAAATCCGATAAACGAAAGAACTTTGCAGGTTTAGAAATTTCACCTGATATGGACGAATCAAAACCTTTCATGGGTAAGTCTTCTAAGTCTACCAGAAAAAAGGAAAAGAAAATAGTTGAAAAACCTAAAAAACCAACAGCCGGAAGTCGGACAATAAAAAAACTACCGATATTCGAGAAAAAACAGAGAGATAAAATCGAAAATGAAAACCAAAAATCCTTAGTGGACTTCTTGCTAGGAGATCGTTTTATCAAATCGTTTGCTGCTTAATACGGACAAGACCCAGAGTATGTTTTTCGCCCTCAGAGAGATCAACACTGAGCAACCAAAATTTGTCGGGTTTCTTGCAGTACACCTGGATTTGAAGTTGGGGTGCAAGCCCCAGATTAAGGCTCTATGCAGCAGTCTTAGGTCTGTGTTTTTGCCTGACGCAGTCTGGTAGGGTGTGTGTCTAATGAAACACTAAAGACTGCTTATTTTGCCACTTTCCATAGTAAAATGACTTATGGAATTTTGACCTGGCATATTTCGTCACAAGCTGTCAGGGTGTTTCAACTCCAGAGAAGGGCTCTGAGGTTTATGTCTGGTTTTGGTTACAGAGAGGATTGCATACACATACACATTGCTACTTTCATGTAGTGAGGGCATATTAATTTTTCCCTCTGCTTATATGCTAGAGCATCTTATATATATGTAAAAAATAATATAGACAGATACAGAACTCATAGAGACCTATTTAATTAACAAATACAAATTACATCTAATACATCTGATCTACTATTTGATAATATGTAACCACATACTTAAAAAGAATCCCATAGATATTTTTAATATAGCTTAACCACAATTGCAAACTACTCTAATGTTTATTAGGCCTTAGGTGGAAAATCAATTGTGTTTATTGTATATTGTATGTGTTTTCAATTTTATGTATGTTTCCTTTTTCATGTTGTTTTCTAGTTTAGTTACTGAATTATTTATATTTTTATGTCATTACTTTTAATTACTAGTTCACTGGTGTAATGTGTGCCAAATAAATAAATATTTGATTTGAAGATGAAGAATATTTTGAGACAAAAACCACGAGTGGTGCTTTACCCTCAAAAAATCCCTCAACTTCTTGCAGTTGGAGAGTTTTCATAGGAGCAATGCTGAAGATTCAAATTTAAAGACTTGTACATGTACAAGGATAAATAATATATAATTGATAATTAATACATACTTGAAACCATCAATAACAACAAGCACAGTAAAGTAGGCATATCCATGAAAAAAAGAAAATTGTACAGACCTGAGAGCTTCTCTCTTTTGGATGAAACTATTAGTGTGTTCGAAGCAGCCAAACCTCCAGAAGATTTTGATGTTTTTTCATCAAAAAATGTACCAGTAATAACAAAAAAACGAAAGTCTGATAAAATGGCAAATAAAATAACAGATACAAGGAAATCTAGTAAATGGATTTCCAAAAAGAAGTTAAAAACAGAGGAGGATCGCATGAATGTTGATGAACTAACAAATATGTTCAACTCTAATCTAGACAAAGACCCGTTAAAATTTAAATGCCCACTAGAGCTTTCATTATTTTATTGGAACATAAATGTTTAGCAGAGTGTACAAGTATATTAATATTTTGGTCCTCTGCATGTAAAGGTTTTGCAATAAATAAATAACTGTATAACGAAACCATCAAAAACAACGAGCACAGTAAAGGAGGCACATCCAGGAAAAAACGAAAGTTATACAGACCTGGGAGCTTCTCTCTTTTGGATGAAACTATTGGTGTGTTGGAAGCAGCCAAACTGTCGACGACACTGACTTATTTATTGCACATAATATGAATGGTTTTCTCAGAGGGAGACACTGTTCACTGTTGATTCTATTTTTAGACGGCGAGGGCTGGCAGTCAGTCACTTCACGCGGTATGTAAGAACGACCGCTCGGGAAAACGGGCTCCGATTGATAAGATTTAATTTTGGTAATTTTCGGATTTACGCCGGTGTTTTTCATAAATGTTTTACCGATATTTAGTAGATTTGTCGCATTTTTTATTTAGTAGATTTTTTGACGGCTTATATCAAGTAAAGTGGTTATGAAGCTAATTAGTTAGTTTTATTTCCCTTTAACGAACGTCGAGGCCTTAAAACGGGTAGTTTTATACATGCACGACAACACAAACCTTCAGAAGAGTTTGATGAATTTCCATCCAAAACTGTACCAGTAGTAACTAAAAAACGAAAGGCTGCTAAAATGGCAAATAAAGTAACAGATACAAGGAAATCTAGTAAACGGATTTACAAAAAGAAGTTAAAAACAGAGGAGGATCGCATGAATGTTAACGAACTAACAAATATTTTCAACTCAATCTAGATAAAGACCCGTTAAAATTTAAATGCCCACCAGAGCTTTCATTATTTTATTGGAACATAAATGTTTAGCAGAGTGTACAAGTATATTTAAATTTTGGTCCTCTGCATGTAATGGTTTTGCAATAAATAAATAACTGTATAATGAAACCATCAAACGAGTACAGTAAAGGAGGCATATCCAGAAAAAAAAACGAAAATTGTACAGACCTGGGAGCTTTTCTCTTTTGGATGAAACTATTGGTGTGTTGGAAGCAGCCAAACCTTCAGGAGTTTGATGAATTTCCATCCAAAACTGTACTGGTAGTAACCAAAAAACGAAAATCTGATAAAATGGCAAATAAAATAACAAATACAAGAAAATCTAGTAAATAGATTGTTTAGCATTTGTTTAGCAGAGTGTACAAGTATATTTGAATTTTGGTCCTCTGGATGTAATGGTTTTGCAATAAATAAATAACTGTATAACGAAACCATCAAACGAGTACAGTAAAGGAGGCATCATATCCAGAAAAAAAACGAAAATTGTACAGACCTGGGAGCTTCTCTCTTTTGGATGAAATTATTGGTGTGTTGGAAGCAGCCAAACCTCTAGAAAAATTTGATGAATTTCTATCCAAACCTCTAGAAAAATTTGATGAATTTCTATCCAAACCTCTAGAAAAATTTGATGAATTTCTATCCAAAACTGTACCGGTAAAAACCAGAAAACGGAAGGCTGATAAATGGCAAATAAAATAACAGTTACAAGAAAATCTAATAAATAGATTTCCAAAAAGAAGTTAAAAACAGAGGAGGATCGCATGAATGTTAACGAACTAACAAATATTTTCAACTCAATCTAGATAAAGACCCGTTGAAATTTAAATGCTCACCAAAGCTTTGATAATATTATTTTTTATTAAAATATAATTATTTAGCAGAGTGTACAAGTATATTTAAATTTTGGTCCTCTGCATGTAATGGTTTTGCAATAATAAATAACTGTATAACGAAACCATAAAAAACAACGAGCACAGTAAAGGAGGCATATCTAGGAAAAAACGAAAGTTATACAGACCTGGAAGCTTCTCTCTTTTGGATGAACCTATTGGTCTGTTGGAAGCAGCCAAACTGTCGACGACACTGACTTATTTATTGCACATAATATGAATGGTTTTCTCAGAGGGAGACACTGTTCACTGTTGATTCTATTTTTAGACGGCGAGGGCTGGCAGTCAGTCACTTCACGCGGTATGTAAGAACGACCGCTCGGGAAAACGGGCTCCGATTGATAAGATTTAATTTTGGTAATTTTCGGATTTACGCCGGTGTTTTTCATAAATGTTTTACCGATATTTAGTAGATTTGTCGCATTTTTTATTTAGTAGATTTTTTGACGGCTTATATCAAGTAAAGTGGTTATGAAGCTAATTAGTTAGTTTTATTTCCCTTTAACGAACGTCGAGGCCTTAAAACGGGTAGTTTTATACATGCACGACAACACAAACCTTCAGAAGAGTTTGATGAATTTCCATCCAAAACTGTACCAGTAGTAACTAAAAAACGAAAGGCTGCTAAAATGGCAAATAAAGTAACAGATACAAGGAAATCTAGTAAACGGATTTACAAAAAGAAGTTAAAAACAGAGGAGGATCGCATGAATGTTAACGAACTAACAAATATTTTCAACTCAATCTAGATAAAGACCCGTTAAAATTTAAATGCCCACCAGAGCTTTCATTATTTTATTGGAACATAAATGTTTAGCAGAGTGTACAAGTATATTTAAATTTTGGTCCTCTGCATGTAATGGTTTTGCAATAAATAAATAACTGTATAATGAAACCATCAAACGAGTACAGTAAAGGAGGCATATCCAGAAAAAAAAACGAAAATTGTACAGACCTGGGAGCTTTTCTCTTTTGGATGAAACTATTGGTGTGTTGGAAGCAGCCAAACCTTCAGGAGTTTGATGAATTTCCATCCAAAACTGTACTGGTAGTAACCAAAAAACGAAAATCTGATAAAATGGCAAATAAAATAACAAATACAAGAAAATCTAGTAAATAGATTGTTTAGCATTTGTTTAGCAGAGTGTACAAGTATATTTGAATTTTGGTCCTCTGGATGTAATGGTTTTGCAATAAATAAATAACTGTATAACGAAACCATCAAACGAGTACAGTAAAGGAGGCATCATATCCAGAAAAAAAACGAAAATTGTACAGACCTGGGAGCTTCTCTCTTTTGGATGAAATTATTGGTGTGTTGGAAGCAGCCAAACCTCTAGAAAAATTTGATGAATTTCTATCCAAACCTCTAGAAAAATTTGATGAATTTCTATCCAAACCTCTAGAAAAATTTGATGAATTTCTATCCAAAACTGTACCGGTAAAAACCAGAAAACGGAAGGCTGATAAATGGCAAATAAAATAACAGTTACAAGAAAATCTAATAAATAGATTTCCAAAAAGAAGTTAAAAACAGAGGAGGATCGCATGAATGTTAACGAACTAACAAATATTTTCAACTCAATCTAGATAAAGACCCGTTGAAATTTAAATGCTCACCAAAGCTTTGATAATATTATTTTTTATTAAAATATAATTATTTAGCAGAGTGTACAAGTATATTTAAATTTTGGTCCTCTGCATGTAATGGTTTTGCAATAATAAATAACTGTATAACGAAACCATAAAAAACAACGAGCACAGTAAAGGAGGCATATCTAGGAAAAAACGAAAGTTATACAGACCTGGAAGCTTCTCTCTTTTGGATGAACCTATTGGTCTGTTGGAAGCAGCCAAACCTTCAGAAGAGTTTGATGAATTACCATCCAAAATTGTACCGGTAGTAACCAAAAAACGAAAGGCTGATAAAATGGCAAATAACGTAACAGTTACAAGGAAATCTAGTAAACGGATTTCCAAAAAGAAGTTAAAAACAGAGGAGGATCGCATGAATGTTAACGAACTAACAAATATTTTTAACTCAATCTAGATAAAGACCCGTTGAAATTTAAATGCTCACCAAAGCTTTGATAATATTATTTTTTATTAAAATATAATTATTTAGCAGAGTGTACAAGTATATTTAAATTTTGGTCCTCTGCATGTAATGGTTTTGCAATAAATAAATAACTGTATAATGAAACAGTCAATAACAATAAGCACAGTAAAAGGCATATCTAGGAAAAAACGAAAGTTATACAGACCCGAGAGCTTCTCTCTTTTGGATGAAACTATTGGTGCGTTGGAAGCAGCCAAACCTCCAGAAAAATTTGATGAATTTCTATCCAAAACTGTACTGGTAGTAACCAAAAAACGAAAATCTGATAAAATGGCAAATAAAATAACAGATACAAGAAAATCTAGTAAATACATTTCCAAAAAGAAGTTAAAAACAGATGAAGATCGAATGAATGTTAACGAACTAACAAATATTTTCAACTCTGATCTGGATAAAGACCCCTTGAAATTTAAATGCCCACCAAAGCTTTGATTATTTTATTTTATTAATTATAATTATTTAGCAGAATGTACAAGTATATTTAAATTTTGGTCCTCTGCATGTAATGGTTTTGCAATAAATAAATAACTGTATAACGAAACCATCAAACGAGTACAGTAAAGGAGGCATATCCAGAAAAAAAACGAAAATTGTACAGACCTGGGAGCTTCTCTCTTTTGGATAAAACTATTGGTGTGTTGGAAGCAGCCAAACCTCCAGAAAAATTTGATGAATTTCTATCCAAAACTGTACCGGTAAAAACCAGAAAACGGAAGGCTGATAAATGGCAAATAAAATAACAGTTACAAGAAAATCTAGTAAATAGATTTCCAAAAAGAAGTTAAAAACAGAGGAGGATCGCATGAATGTTAACGAACTAACAAATATTTTCAACTCAATCTAGATAAAGACCCGTTAAAATTTAAATGCCCACCAGAGCTTTCATTATTTTATCGGAACATAAATGTTTAGCAGAGTGTACAAGTATATTTAAGTTTTGGTCCTCTGCATGTAAAGGTTTTGCAATAAATAAATAACTGTATAACGAGACCATCAATAACAACGAGCACAGTAAAGGAGGCATATCTAGGAAAAAAAGGAAAATTATAGAGACCTGGAAGCTTCTCTTTTTTGGATGAAACTATTGGTTTGTTGGAAGCAGCAAAACCTTCAGAAGAGTTTGATGAATTTCCATCCAAAACTGTATTGATAGTAACCAAAAAACGAGAGGCTGATAAAATGGCAAATACAGTAACTGAACAAGAAAATCCAGTAAATGTAATTCAAGAAAGAAGTTAAAACCAGATGAAGATCGAATGAATGTTAACGAACTAACAAATATTTTCAACTCTGATCTGGATAAAGACCCCTTGAATTTTAAATGCCCACCAAAGCTTTGATTATTTTATTTTATTAATTATAATTATTTAGCAGAGTGTACAAGTATGTTTAAATTTTGGTCCTCTGCATGTAATGGTTTTGCAATAAATAAATAACTGTATAACGAAACCATCAAACGAGTACAGTAAAGGAGGCATCATATCCAGAAAAAAAACGAAAATTGTACAGACCTGGGAGCTTCTCTCTTTTGGATGAAATTATTGGTGTGTTGGAAGCAGCCAAACCTCTAGAAAAATTTGATGAATTTCTATCCAAAACTGTACCGGTAAAAACCAGAAAACGGAAGGCTGATAAATGGCAAATAAAATAACAGATACAAGGAAATCTAGTAAATGGATTTACAAAAAGAAGTTAAAAACAGAGGAGGATCGCATGAATGTTAACGAACTAACAAATATTTTCAACTCAATCTAGATAAAGACCCGTTGAAATTTAAATGCTCACCAAAGCTTTGATAATATTATTTTTTATTAAAATATAATTATTTAGCAGAGTGTACAAGTATATTTAAATTTTGGTCCTCTGCATGTAATGGTTTTGCAATAATAAATAACTGTATAACGAAACCATAAAAAACAACGAGCACAGTAAAGGAGGCATATCTAGGAAAAAACGAAAGTTATACAGACCTGGAAGCTTCTCTCTTTTGGATGAACCTATTGGTCTGTTGGAAGCAGCCAAACCTTCAGAAGAGTTTGATGAATTTCCATCCAAAATTGTACCGGTAGTAACCAAAAAACGAAAGGCTGATAAAATGGCAAATAACGTAACAGTTACAAGGAAATCTAGTAAACGGATTTCCAAAAAGAAGTTAAAAACAGAGGAGGATCGCATGAATGTTAACGAACTAACAAATATTTTTAACTCAATCTAGATAAAGACCCGTTAAAATTTAAATGCCCACCAGAGCTTTCATTATTTTATTGGAACATAAATGTTTAGCAGAGTGTACAAGTATATTTAAATTTTGGTCCTCTGCATGTAATGGTTTTGCAATAATAAATAACTGTATAACGAAACCATAAAAAACAACGAGCACAGTAAAAGAGGCATCTCCAGAAAAAAACGAAAATTGTACAGACCTGGGAGCTTTTCTCTTTTGGATGAAACTATTGGTGTGTTGGAAGCAGCCAAACCTTCAGGAGTTTGATGAATTTCCATCCAAAACTGTACTGGTAGTAACCAAAAAACGAAAATCTGATAAAATGGCAAATAAAATAACAGATACAAGAAAATCTAGTAAATAGATTGTTTAGCATTTGTTTAGCAGAGTGTACAAGTATATTTGAATTTTGGTCCTCTGGATGTAATGGTTTTGCAATAAATAAATAACTGTATAACGAAACCATCAAACGAGTACAGTAAAGGAGGCATCATATCCAGAAAAAAAACGAAAATTGTACAGACCTGGGAGCTTCTCTCTTTTGGATGAAATTATTGGTGTGTTGGAAGCAGCCAAACCTCTAGAAAAATTTGATGAATTTCTATCCAAAACTGTACCGGTAAAAACCAGAAAACGGAAGGCTGATAAATGGCAAATAAAATAACAGATACAAGGAAATCTAGTAAATGGATTTACAAAAAGAAGTTAAAAACAGAGGAGGATCGCATGAATGTTAACGAACTAACAAATATTTTCAACTCAATCTAGATAAAGACCCGTTGAAATTTAAATGCTCACCAAAGCTTTGATAATATTATTTTTTATTAAAATATAATTATTTAGCAGAGTGTACAAGTATATTTAAATTTTGGTCCTCTGCATGTAATGGTTTTGCAATAATAAATAACTGTATAACGAAACCATAAAAAATAACGAGCACAGTAAAGGAGGCATATCTAGGAAAAAACGAAAGTTATACAGACCTGGAAGCTTTTCTCTTTTGGATGAAACTATTGGTGTGTTGGAAGCAGCCAAACCTCCAGAAAAATTTGATGAATTTCTATCCAAAACTGTACTGGTAGTAACCAAAAAACGAAAATCTGATAAAATGGCAAATAAAATAACAGATACAAGAAAATCTAGTAAATACATTTCCAAAAAGAAGTTAAAAACAGATGAAGATCGAATGAATGTTAACAAACTAACAAATATTTTCAACTCTGATCTGGATAAAGACCCCTTGAAATTTAAATGCCCACCAAAGCTTTGATTGTTTTATTTTATTAATTATAATTATTTAGCAGAATGTACAAGTATATTTAAATTTTGGTCCTCTGCATGTAATGGTTTTGCAATAATAAATAACTGTATAACGAAACCATAAACGAATCCATAACAACCAAAAAGAACGAGCACAGTAAAGGAGGAATATCAAGGAAAAAAAGAAAAATTATAGAGAACTGGGAGCTTCTCTCTTTTGGATGAAACTATTGGTGTGTCGGAAGCAGCCAAACCTTCAGAAGAGTTTGATGAATTTCCATCCAAAACTGTACTGGTAGTAACCAAAAAACGAAAGGCTGATAAAAGGGCAAATACAGTAACTGAACAAGAAAATCCACTTAATGTAATTCAAGAAAGAAGTTGAAAACAGATAAAGATCGCATGAATGTTAACGAACTAACAAATATTTTCAACTCAATCTAGATAAAGACCCGTTAAAATTTAAATGCCCACCAGAGCTTTCATTATTTTATTGGAACATAAATGTTTAGCAGAGTGTACAAGTATATTTAAATTTTGGTCCTCTGCATGTAATGGTTTTGCAATAATAAATAACTGTATAACGAAACCATAAAAAACAACGAGCACAGTAAAAGAGGCATCTCCAGAAAAAAACGAAAATTGTACAGACCTGGGAGCTTCTCTCTTTTGGATGAAACTATTGGTGTGTTGGAAGCAGCCAAACCTTCAGAAGAGTTTGATGAATTTCCATCCAAAACTGTACTGGTAGTAACCAAAAAACGAAAATCTGATAAAATGGCAAATAAAATAACAGATATAAGAAAATCTAGTAAATAGATTTCCAAAAAGAAGTTAAAAACAGAGGAGGATCGCATGAATGTTTATGAACTAACAAATATTTTCAACTCTAATCTAGATAAAGACACGTTAAAATTTAAATGCCCACCAGAGCTTTCATTATTTTATTGGAACATAAATGTTTAGCAAAGTGTACAAGTATATTTAAGTTTTGGTCCTCTGCATGTAATGGTTTTGCAATAATAAATAACTGTATAACAAAACCATAAACGAAACCATAACAACCAAAAACAACGAGCACAGTAAAGGAGGAATATCAAGGAAAAAAAGGAAAATTATAGAGACCTGGAAGCTTCTCTCTTTTGGATGAAACTATTGGTTTGTTGGAAGCAGCAAAACCTTCAGAAGGGTTTGATGAATTCCTATCCAAAACTGTACCGGTAAAAACCAGAAAAAGGAAGGCTGATAAATGGCAAATAAAATAACAGTTACAAGAAAATCTAGTACATAGATTTCCAAAAAGAAGTTAAAAACAGATGAGGATCACGTCATGAATGTTCATGAACTAACAAATATTTTCAACTCTAATCTGGATAAAGATCCCTTAAAATTTAAATGTCCACTAGGGCCTTGAAAGCTTGGGCGATTTAAGCTATACTAAATAATACAGATACTAAAAAGGAGTAGAAGCCTCCTCGACATTTAAATGGCGCTAAAAATGTTTATGAATTAACAAATATTTCAAACTGCAACAAACTGCACTTTTTTCATGAAAATAACAAGTGAAAATGTAAACAAAACTAAGAAATGGATTCTAATGCCCAATATGTTTAATATTTGGGTTCAGATTCTAATTCTTGAAACCATGAAAATGCATCTGAAAACTATTTTACTTCACATTCATCCAGATGTCATACCTTTGGTTAACTTTCCAGACTTAATACAAGGTGAGTTAGAATGGTCCGTGTAACAAGTTACCCCACCAGAGGTGTAAGGTTCAGCTTAATTAAATGATAAAACTACTTGGGTTAAACTAAGCTCTTTAATTAATGATTTAGCTTTATCATAGTAAAAAAATATTATACTGAACTTAGTAATGTGTCTTTTAGACTGACACCACTATTGTGTGGCCCAATGATGTTTTGAATGATATGTTTGAAATCAATAATATAATATCTTTTTATTTCCTCGAGTCCAAGATGTATAGGACATTTCATTTAAAAATGTCTTTTTTTTAGATCACAATTATTGACTGACCACTTCTGATCACATAGAGCAGCAACCAACAACAGAATATGCTGATGTATTCAAAGTTAAAAACTACACCCAGGTCTTTAGTAATACCACATCATCCTAGACGGACAATATGGCTAAATAAGGTAAGATTTTATTTTTTTTGAATGATTTTAAAAATTAATACTTCATATGCTTTTCATTTCTAGACATTGGATTCCAAAATAAATTACCCAGTGCAGCTCAAGACAGAGCAGAATTCATCTTGTTTCTGTATAGACTTTATGACATCTTCAGCGTCGAAACTTACTTAAAATGCGATGCCAAATTTGAGTTCTCTCAGGTTGGGTATCGCATTTCAATGCGTTAGCAATTTTGCATCCTATACAACTCTTGGAGCCTGGAAAAGGCATTTGACAAACTTATACTGCTGGTGGGTTGATAGAGTATGGAATGTCAGAGAGTGCGATCAAGTTTCTGGAGTCTTACCTTGTTGGGAGAGTCCAGCGGGTTCAAGCTCAGGCTCAGCTAGTTCTCAGTCATTTGCGGTAATTTCAGGTGTACCACAAGGATCTAATTTAGGCCCTTTACTTACTTCTTCTTTGTTTCTGAAATTTTCAAAGGTTATAACTCCTCTAAATTTGACTTTTAACATATTTACATCTTGCTTTATTTAATTTATAATATTTACTAAGGAACACTACTAGTGAATTGAATAGGGGGAATTTCCTTGGTGATTTTAACATTTTACTATAACCTTTTGCCACACTCTGTATAAGTTCTATTTTGCAAACTTTGCTCTTCATACAACAAAGTTCCTCATTAAGTAAGTTGTAAGAATTGGGAAAAATGTTCATATTTTATTTTTTTTGTTGAAAATATATATACTGTTAATTTTTTTTGTAGAAAAATAAGATATTTTGTGAATATTTTTTGTTTAATTTTGGAAGCCTAGACCTACGTATCTAGTAGGAAATGTAATCAGAAATTATAATAAAGTATAGTTATTTAATAAAATACAAAAAAGGCAAGATTTGACACTTTTTCAATCTGCCTACTTTAATTTGCGAAGAAAAAAAATACCCACATTTTCCACTAATTTTTGAGCGCACGGTAAAGTAGAGCGCAATTCAAATTTGGCGCCATAACCAAATTTTAAATTACCCGCTGTTATGACGTCACAAACCCATTTTCACTTTCGGTTAATACTACTCCTCGACATTCAGAGGGCCCAACAATCAATCTGTTTCTGGTTTAAACAGGGCTGCCAGACGTGAACCCTTAGTCACACTATATTCGATTTTTTATTTGGCAAAACAAAAATTTCAAAGCAAAAATCGCTTAATGTATTTGTTGAATTTTTCTTACGAGTACTAGTTTTTTTTTTAAATATTTTATTATTTGTATCTAAGATTTCCATTTAAAAAAAAATTAGTATAAATAAACAATGACTTAAAAAAAAATAATGACAAAAATCTACATAATGAATAAATGCTAATACAATACCTCATTTTTGTTTTAAAGTTTGGCGCAAGTCTAGCTTAAAGCTACTCAACTGTACAGTTGAGTACAACTAGTATGTTGTCATTATTAAGAAAAAATCAATATTTATGACGATGCCTTAAAATAGCGCTTGAATTCGTAATTTTTGAAATAAAACAGAAAAAAGATTTGAATATTGTGACCCACAAACTATCGACAGAAATGTGATTTGTCATTATTGGAATTTTTATGTCATAATTGCAGGGGTTTAGTGTCAGCTTTAATTATTTTCTCCATATAGCACTATGTTTATTGTAGGTTTGTAATTTCCTTTTTCTATTTTTACTTAGCTGATTATTATTATATTTAGAGCAATAATTTTTAAGAAATGTGTTAGCAATGGTAGTAAGTAAAATATTATTTGAAGTATTTCTATGGTTTTTGCATTCCTCAAAAGGCGTTAAAAGTTTATATTTAATAAGATGATTAAAAAACAATTGGCAAAGAAAATACTTTATATGTATATTGTAGATGTCCAGAAATATTTCTTCAAATTCATTGATTAGCTTTTTAAATGCAATTTATGATACAATCACTATATCTAGTAGTTGATTACTAGGATAAAATATAGCGCCACGACTTAAGGATTGAGTTAGATTATAAGAATCTTCTACTTTCTAAGATTTTCTTTACAAAAATCGCACTTATGTTATCACACTTAAATAAGTCACAACTGGTAACTCAGGTTTTATAGTTTTATCTGAGTCTTACGACAATTACGATTTTGGATACTACACTATTAATCTGATCAGAATAACTTAAATGAGTATCTACAGTCTAAAAATCACCCAGGGTCTCACAATCAAATTCAAAAAACTGGTTATGTTAATATTTCCATAATGCTTAGATTTTAGCGATAATATAGATTGAATTCTAGGCCTTGTTTCTGATTCATATAGCTGACAAACAGAAATATGGTAATGCCCACCAGCTAATTGCCTATATTTTCCAACACACCCTTCCAATAGATCTCTTTGAAATTTGCCTAATAATAAATAATCCATTTCTAACTCAGTTAAACAGTATTTAGCAACTTAAAGAAGAAGAAGTCCATGGATGGTATGACTTAATGCTGTGTGTGTTTGTCGACTTAAGATATTTGGAATTTTTTTTTCTCTTAAGGGCAGTTTTTAACATTTACAATTTTCCACCATGTCCATAATATGAGTATATTGTCAATAAAATCTGCTGTATCTTGTGAAGAAGACATATTACTAACAAAGCTCTTCAGAGCCTCAATAGCAAAAGGATTAAAAATTGTATTGTAATTGTATTGTATTATAAGTGCTAATTTAACATTTTGTCTTTCTATAGATGATGGATATAAAGCATTTAAGCCAAGTGAATAGCCATGTTTTAATAATTTGTCTTGTTCCAAGTCATGCAGTCTTTGTATGATCGAAAAAGCAGCAATTTTTCTTAACCTGTCTCAAAATCAGGATAAGAAAATGTTTGATCAGGTTTTCAATCAAGTCAGTTGTAAAAATATAGATCAATCAATGAAGTGTGTCGAAAATATAAAATAGGGTTTTTGCTGGATGAGTAGGATTTGGGTAAACTATGGTGAGTTTAAGAAAGGGTGAAAAATTTTTCATTGCCTTGCTATTAACTGCATTATTATCATTAACTGTTCAAAATACTAGGTAACCAATTTCGTCTAAGTATTCTATTATTGTCTTAATAAAATGATATAACATTTCCGAATTTATTCCGGACACAGGACATAAATAACTTTTTTGAAACTTAAATATGGTCTAGTTAACATAAATGCCACCGCAGCGGATGCAACAGTATTGTTATTTACTGCAGTTCATACAGTATTGCTTCCTTTATAATCCAAACAGGGGTCAATATGAATTTCATCAAAAAGTAATATAACATTTTTGTTTTTATCTAATAGCAAAGTATATACAGTGCATTTTTTTTTATCTTGATAATTTTTTTTATCTTGAAACTTGGAACAAGTGAAGTTTAAGTTAACAGACTTTAAAAAATCCCATTATTTTGCAAAAAAATTTGCGAAAAACCTATTTAAAATACGCTTTTCTGATGAAAAAGTTTGCTTTTTCTGCACCTCGTAACCTTCATTACCTTTACACTTCAAAGCAGGTAGACAAATATCTGACAGTGACACAAAATAATTTTTAAATTGCTCCATTGAAATTGTTCAAAAACTCTTTAAAATGTCGATTTACACTACGGAGGAACGTATTGAGAAGGTTTCAAACTACATTAGAGGAATGTCGGCGCAAGAAGTGGTAGATAATTTTGCCGTGTCTTATCCTAACCGTCCCGTCCCGTCTAGATCAACTGTACAACGGTTTCATGAAAAATTTATTACGATTGGATGCATCGCCAGTTCTCACTTAAAACGAAAAAGAACCGAAACTGTAGTAGACGAAGAATTTAAAATGGAGGTATGCTTGGCCGTTGAAGAAAATCCAACAAATAGTCTTACTCAGTTTGCTGAAGTTACCGGAAAAAGTAGGAGTAGTTGCTATAAGGCAATCAGAAAAGAAAAATACAAATCTTTTAAACTTAGAAATGTTCAAGAACTCTTGCCTAATGATTATTTTCTTAGAATGCAGTTTTGTGAACAGTGGATGGAACGAATTAATAACGACCCCACAATTACAAACAAAATACTATTATCAGACGAAAGTACTTTCTGTACAAAGGGTACAGTCAACAAACAAAATACTCGAATATGGGCGCGAGAAAATCCTCACGTCATCCAGGAAACGCATACCCAAACAAGACAGAAACTTAACGTGTGGGCAGGAATTCTTGGAGATCGAATAATTGGACCATTTTTCATAGAGGGTAGCCTGAATACTGCAAAATATTTAG